>NW_024704756.1:13336835-13759335 GCF_018977255.1 Callorhinchus milii | reverse complement strand
TAGGGATTAGGACCCGGGTGGGGGTTGGGATCAGGAAGGGTGGAGGGCAGAGAGGGTTGGAGGGTGGCTGAAGCCACGGTCGAAGAGGAGGCTCTTGAGGCGTGCCTTGAAGGAGACGAGGGAGGGAGCGAGGCAATGGGAATGTGGGATGGAGTTCCAGAGGTTGGGGATAGAGAGGCTGAAGGCCTACCCACTGATGTTGGGCCAGGCGGGGGACATGGAGCAGGTCGGAGCCTGCTGAGCAGATGGAGTGGACAGGTTGATAAGGGTTTAGCACATCGGGGAG
This sequence comes from Callorhinchus milii, assembly GCF_018977255.1. NCBI lineage: Eukaryota > Metazoa > Chordata > Chondrichthyes > Chimaeriformes > Callorhinchidae > Callorhinchus > Callorhinchus milii. The sequence continues at coordinate 13,759,049 of NW_024704756.1, read as the reverse complement.
GTAGAAGGGGGCAAGGTCATGGAGAGCTTTGAAGGTGAGGAAGAGGATATTAAACTTGACCCTCTGAGGGATGGCGAGGCAGTGGAGCCGGGCAAGGGTGGGTGTGATGGGGTCACGAAGCCTGGTGCGGGAGAAGACATGAGCTGTAGCCGTCTAGATGATCTGCAGCTTGTGGAGGCGAGAGTTGGGAAGGCTGACAAGCTGGGCATTGGCATAGTCCAGCCTGGATGTAGTGAAGGCATGAGGGTATGAGGGTTTTGGCAACCTGAGGGGTGAGGCAGTGGCGGAGTCGGGCAATGTTGCGGAGGAGGGGGAAGGCAAAGTGGGTCATGGCACTGATGTGAGGAAGAAAGCACAGTTGAGAGGCTTAGGTTCCTGACTTGTTTAGTGAGGTGGAGGGTGTGTCCATGGATGCTGATGCTGCAAGTGCCTGATGTGTGGAGGCACAATTGTCTCCAGTTGACGTTCTCTCGTGCCATGCCCGGTAAAATACCTTTCTTCTCGCAAAAAAGTTGCTAAAAACATGGTTGGGTGGGAGATAAATAAGTCCCTGGGGATATGGAAAAAAGGTAGGAAAATGGTCTTAAAAAATCTACCATAATCTGATGAATGGTAAAACATCCTCAATGGGTTTCATTGTATGGTTTACTTCTATTCCTATGCTTTAACTATGATGTTTGCTACTCGACCATTCTCAGACAAGACTAATTTAAGGGCAGTTTATTGACACCAGTCTCAATGTCTGGTTGTATTCTGTTTGCTGGCTTTCATCCTATATATGTACAACTGCATTCTTTGAATTTTTGGTCTCAGTGTTCCAAATAAATAATATCTCATTGGCTCCACTTTGTACAGCAATGACTAACCCCTTTCCCTCTCACCCTCACGGACATTAACGTTTTACTGCGTGAGAGTAAGCAGCCATTTATAGTTGCCCTCATGTTAAACAAGTAGCAGATGGGCGACGGAATAGCAAGTGTTTGATTACCAGGAGCGTGTGCTTTCTGCCGATGTGAATAAGTAACATGGGTAATGATTGGCTGCGGAATGTCTTGTCACTTCGTGGGAGGTTATTTAATTCCAACTTTCCCACAACCACATGCGATGGATGGAATGAATTGCGAGGTATCACTGGAAGAGACGGTCATTGCGGGAGGAGAATACACAAAAGATGATTTCATGGGAGTATTACAGTATTTTACTCTGTGTGAAAATCAATTGATGAGTCTAGAAAGTCTAGGAGTTAGACTGTGGCATAGCTGCTATACTGGGAAATAGCCACTGGTGGGTGATATCACCAAGAGAAAGGATCCAACAAGGCCTAGAAATGCTGCAGTCCAGCATCTGGTTGTCAATAACACCAGTGTGTTAGGAAGGATTAAGAGAGAAGCATCGCCACCTCCCAGTATTCAAACCAGAAACCACATGGATCTCCAGCAACCAAACTAAGGGTCTAGTTGTCTCCATACGCCATACAATACCCACACAGAGGCCATGAAACTGTAAACTTAGATAACTTTTTACACTAACTCTGTCCTATCACTGAATTTCAGTGGCCTTTTCTGCCTCAGTGCAAGCTTCAGTTAGGGGACGAAGGAGTTTGAGTTCATTGGCAGGCAGCTGGCCTAAAAGCAATTCCAAAATTCATGTCATCCCGGATTATTTCCAAGTGGAGTTTGCGGCTGGAAACGAGGACAGCAATACTGTGGTGACCACAAGTGAACCAATATGTGAGAGAAGCATTTTTCTTTTCTTTGATATGTGAGCATTGGCAGGTGACTTGATTGCGTTACATCATAATCAAGTGCAATCTTGTTCTTGTTCAGAAGCAGGATTCCTGTCTATTCCCCCCGCTCCACTCTCCCTAACCCAGAGAGACAGAGGCCAATTGTAGCCTCAACCGCTTGCCCTGGTTGAACAACTAACTCGTCACAGACCGGGGACTTTGAACTAACAACCTTCTGATCTGTACAGTTAAATTCTCGCAACAGGAGGTTCCAGAACTCTGCAGGCGATGTCCTCACCCGCGCTAGGCTCTGTGACCCTATCACCCCCATCCTTGCCCAACTCCACTGGCTTCCCATCACACAGAGGATACAGTTCAAGATCCTGTTCTTCACCTTCAAAGCCCTCCATGGTCTTGCTCCCCCCTACCTCTCCGACCTCCTAACCCCTACCACCCTGTTCGCTGCCTCCACACAGCGGGCTCCGGCCTGCTTCATGTCCCCCGCCTTGCTCGCCCCACTATCGGCGGGCAGGCTTTCCGCCACTCTGCATCCACCCTCTGGAACTCCATCCCGCAGTCCCTCCTTCTTGCTCCTTCTCTTGTCACCTTCAAGACCCACCTCAAGGCCCTCCTCTTCGACAGTGATTTCAGTCTCCCTGCTTCCCCACCCCTGCCCTCCACCCTCCCCACCCCGGCCCTCAGCTCGGGTCCATAACTCTGTCTATCCAGCGACTTGGGATGTCCTCCCGACATGAAAGGTGCTATACAAATTTAATTTTGTTGTTGTTGTTCCTTTGCCAACTGGGCCATTTGTTGAAGAGCCAAGGCAAATATTTCTAGGTTATGAATAAAATACAGTAGAAAACGTAAGAACATTTTAAACTCTACAGACACCAATAACACCAATTGTGGAGTCCTGTAGCTCAGTGGTTAGAGCACTCGCTTTGCAAGTGAGAGACCTGAGTTCAATTCCAGGCAGAGGGCGAAACCTTGGGCAAGTTTCCTTACTCCACACAGAGCCTAATAATAATCCCTCCAAAACCCAAAACAATAATAAATTGGTCATTTTCAATCTACGGCTGTTTGTGGGACATTGCTGTGCGCAATTGGCTGCCGCGTTCGCCCACAAATATACAGTCAATTCACTTTATAGTGTGTTCTGTGAAGCGCTATGGGACGTCCTCCCGACGTGAAAAGCGCTATATCAAATGCAAGGATTATTATTATTATTATTATTTAACACAACGTTTGCAAGACTTCCTTGGAATATTCCTTTACTTTGGAGGTGTGTTTATATGATTCAGACGAGTTAAGTAGCAACCTCAGTTCAGCTAGAAACCTGCACGTTCAAAGAAAAACCACTGGGAATGAATCAGTGACAGAAGTGTGAGCAAGGAGTTTGGCAACCTCTTCTGTGCAAATACCAGCAGACAGCTGGTTGCCATATCGACAGCAATAAATACCGTTGGGATCAGATATGCTAAAGTACATTTGAAGCTGCCACTCTGCCTTCCTTATAAGGCAATGTTGCATCTGCAATCCATCTGTACAGTAGGAGAAATAGCGTTGTCTTTGTGGAATCTGACACAGGGACAATGTGTTGCAGTCCCCAGGGATGACTTGAAACTGCTGAGCAGGTAACGCCTCTGATGTGATACCAGCCACAAAGGTTGAAATTCATTCTTTGCCCTGGAGGCTTTCAGCTGTTCCTGTAAACCACATAAATGCAGGGAGAAGATGGCCTACAGAGCAAAACAATATGAACAATATGAGCAAAACAATATGAACTGTGGCTCTAAGGAGATTGGATTGAAATTACCATCACCATGGTTAATGCATACAGCCCAACTTATCTGCACATTAAAGTTAATGATGTTGTTTTCTTTCTGCAGGATTCCTTGCATTGTAGGGTCGCACAACCAAACAGAAATCGTCCCTTTGGGAACAAGAGGAAATTATTTCCTTTCCACTGAGCTGAGGGTCTATCTGCACAGAGATCACTACTTTGCCCGAAACATATACAGTCAATTCACTTTACAGTATGTTCTGTGAAGCACTTTGAAATGTCTCAGCGACGTGATAAGATGCTACATCAAATGGAAGGATTATTATTATTATTAATAACTGAACACTATAAACGAGCCTGAAATTAAAGAAGTATTCCAGGGAAAACTCAGAATAATTGTACCAATGTGTCTTACTCTGGGACATGTTAATTCTGTAGATTTGGAATGCTGTCCTTGAATTTTCGGTTTTACTTTAAAGCTAGGCACAGGATGGGCCTTCACCATCATGGAAATGAATAACTTGCACCTCATAGCAAATGCCCACTTTGTCTCTCAGATTGATTCATGTGTTCTAATTAATGTTAGTTCTAAAAAGGTGATAGACTTGGTCTGTTTCGTCCTCTGGGAAGTCACACCCAAACCGAGTCTAGGGTGACCATATTATAAGGCTCTATAATAAGACTCTAACTTCGTTAGAGGATGAGGTTGCTTTTAAGATGGGTATCCTGTAGTTACTAATATTGTATATTTCCAGCTTCTCGGGTGTACCGGCCAGCTTCCTGTGTTAAAAAATGTCCACGTACCAGGTTAGTCAGGTGGCTGTTGACGTCAGTTTCTGGGTGCTGCTCATGTGTTCTACATGCAAGGGTTAAATGTCACATATTTGCATGCTGCACAGAGGCCCAATGAGCAGGAATTGCTGCTGGTTTCACTTTGTGAAGGAAACGACATCAGCTACGCTTACTTTGCAAAGTGACGATTTCTGATCAACTGTAAGATAGTCTTTTTTAATGTGACTCCTTGTAATGCAGGATCTGTGTTTATGGACCCAAACCACTACGCTGTAATGGGGTTGCAGTGTATCTTGTGAACCGACTGAAATTGCATCATGGTTCGGCCGTTCAGTAGAGTCAGGACCAAGCGACACGTAATGTCTAAATTCCCGCTGGAAATGAGAAGAAATGCACACAGAACACCTTGTAGATACACTGGGTGGAGTGTCGTCCAAAATAGTATTCCTGTTTGCATTATAGGGGACTTTGTGCCCTGTTGGCTGCCTCACACATGGATATTGAGACATAAATAGCTGGATAATCAGCAATATGCTCAAAGGTCAGCCAAAAACTTGATGGTTCTCCAGCACTGTAGCCTGTTTGACATGTTCACATGTTCCATAGTCCAACAATATGTGCTAAACGACACAATGTGGATTGATACTACTGCAGTAAAGAAAAAAGAACCACATACTGTACCTTCAGGAGGGGAGGAGAGGTGAAATATTAAAGAGAATATTTGTAACTACAATATTGGTACAATATCGCTCTGCTGAAGTGATTCATCTTGGGTTATTTTTCTCTTTTCCAGTTCAGGAGAACTGAGGCCATTTGCAGCCTCCGCCGAGACTAACTCACCCCACAGCAATCACAGAACTTTTGACCTTCTGATATGCCCACAGTATCCTAAAATAGCTTTATTAATAATTGATTCATTTAAAATACGCTGTGTCAACTTGTAGACAAATCCTTCGAAATGCATCAATTAGCTTTGCTGATGGTGGCTTGGATCCATTTAGCAAATTATCAGTAATCAAACCAAAAAGATTGATACTGCGGCAAATCATCAGTACCTTCTAACCATCTGTGTTGGTGTTTCATAAAAAGAGCTCCAGCAGTTTTTTTCAATTATTCAAGAATTCTAGAATATGTGACGCAAGGCATGAAGAGATACAACAACTGAAATCACGTATCTTCTCCAGGAAGCACTCCACTTCACACCAGGACACTCAATAAATACGTGAAAGACTAAAGAGGCTGCATGATTGGGTCAAGCGTGTTTAACTGACTGAGCCAAGTCATTTGTGTAATAAGGGTCTACATTTTTCATAGCAGTACAATATTAAGTTTTCCCTAGCACTGGGAGTAATTTTTAAACCTGACTGCGTTGACCACTTTGCACAGTTTAGCAGATATCACAAACCTCTATGACCTGGGTCACCTGTCATAGGTAAGACTAGGGACACTCAGCTTGTGCTACTTTTTAGTAGCACAAACCGCTTAGTGGCACAACAGATTAAGATCCTGTAGTGTCATCTTAATAACATTACTTTAAGAGGTTGATAACGTTAACCAATGTACATTTGGTTAACGTTATCAACCTCTTAAAGTAAAGGCATTAAATGAAGCCATTGTGGGTTCCAGCTCCAGATCGCTAATGAGTCACCCCACTGTTGGAACTGAAAGCAAGTGTGTGCACACGTGTGTGTGTGTGTGTGTGTGTGTAGAGTGCGTGAGGACATGAATGGACTCAACTGCAATGGTTATGTTACTCCCTGTAATCAAATAACTTGCCGACACTCACTGTCAATCATTGCACATAAATAATGGTCACAAGGAACAAGGTCCTGGAGGAGAACTCTGGAACCCAACCCCAGTGGAAAGAAAAAAAGGAATTGAATGCCTTTGGGAAAGGAGGAGGGAAAAAATATTGAAAATAAAAATATAGTATTGTACATTACTTGAGAGTCAGTGTTTCTTAAATGAGACACACCTCGTCTAAAACCTCCCTTCCTCATTTTGTTTTATGATTCATTTTTTGACAATGTACTGAATTGCAGAGACATCAGGACAGACAAGATCATTATCCAATGATGATGAAGATCATCTGGTGCATTTTGTCACATTCAGCTGTCAACTGTAGCTGGGAAGACAGCTTAGAGGATTAAAGTATTATCAGAGAAAGGAGCTTGCTCGATGTTAAGTGCTGGTCTTGCAGCTCCACAGCAGCAGTTTTTATTTGGCAAAAAAAAATACCTTGTACACAGTCGGGGAAGCACCAAATTGACAGCTCGTATCAGCAGCAGCGAAGGCTGCACAGTAAGCAAGGTTATCCCAACTCAATAAATGCTGCCCAAGGTGTCAATTATACCGTGACCTTGGCAAAGATACAGAACGTTTCTCTGGAAAGGTTGCCTGCAGCAGCCTGACATAACACCTCAATCTCCCCTCCCATCACCGTCGGATAGTTTACAGGTGCTTTATGAGCCGTATTTTCTGCTAAAAACCTCCAATGCTTAGCCCCCACTCCTGAGACGGAATAATTCACGGTCGCTAAAATCCTCAGGGCCTTGCGTGTTCCAGGGCTGTGGGACCGATCAGCTGCTATTCTGTCTATTTGTCATGTGACTACCATCACGAGGCTTTAGTAAAATGTTCTCCGTCAGAGTAAGGCATGCTGAAGCAATCATTAACCAGTGCAGAGAAAGAAAGATAAAACATTCAATTCATCTTAATGCTTATCGAATCTTTCGCTGCTTTGCACAACTGATGCTGAACTACAATTTTACTGAATGGAACTGTAATTTGTTGATAAGACAGTGGGTGGGGGGGCTGGGGATCGATTTTTTATCACCAGAGGACGAGTGAAGGACATTTCACCCTGGTCATGTTAACTGGTATTAACCTGTTCTCAACTGAGGCACAGATTGTGCACTGCGAATGTTACTGCTCAGCTTCTTCCTAAAATGGAAGATGATTACAAGGTGCACATCAATCAGGAACATCCAAATGATGTTAACAACTCAAGGGCACGCACAACAGGGAAACCTTTACAATAATTCACTGAAGCTGATGCTCCTCACTGAATTGGCCATGATACAGACCAACTACTGCTGCTGCTTGAATCCCCTGTCAGTCACAAGCTGCCGTTTCCGATCCCTTTGCTGATCAAAGCAACAGTTTTTAACCATCATTTTGGTGTTATTGTATTTGAGATTCCAGGATTCAATTCTTAACTTTGAGGGAGCATTTATGTTTTCATTTTGTTCATTTTTTCCTGGTCGAAAAACAAACAAATTAATGTTCCAGATTTCTAATATTAAACCAATTGACTGAATGAATTGCAGTTGTCTGACTGTAAAAAGTGACTCAGAGAAGGAAGTGGAAGCCTTTCCAGTTAGAATGATTTGAAGAATATCTGTATGTTCTATTTAAAATAATAATAATAATCCTTGCATTTGACATAGTGCCTTATCACATCTTCGAGCTGTCTCAAAGTGCTTCACAGAATGTAGGACACCACACTCTAATACTGCCCTGGCTGAGATCAGCAAACTCAGCACAAACCAGGGATTGAACCTGTGACCCTCTGGATTTGGATGACTCCATTTAAACACTGGCTGTGCCTTTGCGAACTGATCCATAAGTGTTGAGTTGAAAGTCTCATCTCATCCAGTTCCGAAGGATCCCAAGCAAGTGTGAGTTGGGACAATCTCAACAACTTCTAGTGAGCATGAGCCCAGAGTATGAAGCTGGCATTAAATTGGTAATTTGACTCTGGCTGTGTGTAAACTGAACGTCTGTGTGAGTTTCAGCAGGGTTTTGCTGCCAAAAGTGCTACGTACAGGAAGGTTGAGAGAACATGATTCATTCTGGAGTCTCACAACGCAATGTCACCAGGAGCAGTGAGATTGACACGTGCGATTCAAACAGGACAGATGCAAAAAATGCTGGGCTTGCTCTCCTGTGGTCCCTTGGACACCCTTGTGTGGACGGCTGGATCAGAATCTGTAAACACATTTTTTTTCATGTTATGAAATCGCAGATTGATTTTGTAATAATATAAAACAAACCAAATACGGGAATCATAGCTATTTCTCTTCCTTGTTCAAAGTAGAGCAAGAAGCATAAGTCTTTCCACTCAAGGTCTTCTATTCTCATCGCATGTGAAGGGCACAATATAAATGCAAGTTGTGGTTTTCTATATTTGCTATGTATGTACAGGGTTCCTGGATTGTAGCACAGTCAGGACCAGAATGGGCAGTGTTTTACTCTGTGGTTAAGCTGAGCTACGACTTCCCTTGGCGGGAAAACCTGGAGCTCACTCTGAGTGCCACTCCCTCACTCACATTCCTCCCTCGTGACTAAGCACAAGAAAAATAAGTTTTAAGAAAAGGGTAACACCCATGTGATTCTCTGTAATGGAATTTGCATTTTTTCCAGTGGGGACAGTGATTTAAATAATCTTGTTCACAATTGTTTAATGTCGCCACACCAGTGAAACTGTTGAATAGACAGCAGCCGATCCTGGGAGGAGAATAATATCAGCGAGAACTTCTCAAGATCTTCTTTAAGGTGCTTCCCAGATGATGTAAGGTCATTCCACTTTACAGTGAGTCCTGTGCAGCACTTTGAGGCATCTCATCAATGTGAAAGGCATTATATCAAAATCAAGCATCATTTTATAATAATATATAATACTTATGAATTATCAAAAATGATTCAGATACAAAGAGCTTGCAAGTCATGACACATGCCCAGTGTTTGTTGATTCCTATTCTCTCACACATGTTCCAAGATAAATCTGTACAATATTTTGAAATATGATCATTTTAAAGACCTACCTTTATTGTAGATATATTTTCCAAACCACAATCTGAATTCACCAACTGTGCTGAGGATGTGTTAAGCCTTGCCCAGTTAAATTCAAAGGCTGTTAGATGTTTCACATGGCAAATACATTTTATTAATGGAAAATTTAGTAATAGGAACGTAGAAACAGGAGTAGGCCATTCAACCCCTCAAGCCTGTTCTGCCATTCTATAAGACCATGGCTGATCTGTACTTCAACTCCAATTACCTGCCCTTGCCCCATATCCCTTGATACCCTTAACTAACAAATATTAACTTACTGGATTCTCACAGTTTCAGCAACACTATTGCATACATACATTGCTGTATGTGGTTCATCACCACTGTCACCAAAAGCTTCAACTACAAGTTTGCAAGAAATATCGTGTTTCCCACTTGGTGATCTAATTGGATTTTCTCATTAAAAAAAGTCCCATCATCGAGTTTGATACATTGAATAACTAACAGAACACGAGTTGCACTCGCAAACCAAAGCCGGTGAGTTCACCTGACAATCACAGCAATGAAACATATTGTTCTTCCATCTCAGTTCCTGGTGGGTTGCGTGATAGAATACTGATGGATGACAGGATGATATAGGGTTAGTATGTGCAATGGAGTTACCCCACACCTCTGTGTGAAAGAGATGCTGGGTGGGAATTAGCAGATGATTGTAGTGGCTGGAACATCAGTGCCTTATTGTCTCTACACAGCAATTTGTTGGTACTGTTCTTACAAGTGAGAACTGTGTCAGTCTGGCTCACTTGGTAGCACTCTCTCTCTCTACTGAGTCAGAAAGTTGTGTGCTCAGCACTTCGACTCAAAATCTTGGCTGAGATTTCAACGGGGGACTACATTGTCAGAAAAAACGTCCTTTGGATGAGATGTTAAACCAAAGTCTTGAGCATCTATTCAGGGGGTATTGAAGATCTCATGGCATAATTTGAACAGAAAAATAAGTTTCTCGGTCTTCTGAGCAGATTAAATTGGTCATTCACATCTTGGCTGTTTGTAGGTTGTTACTATGCACAATTTGGTTGCTGCTCTGTAAGCACTATAATAATAATAATAATCCTTGCATTTGATATAGCGCTTTTCACGTCGGGAGGACGTCCCAAAGCGCTTCACAGAACACACTGTAAAGTGAATTGACTGTATATTTGTGGGCGAACGCGGCAGCCAATTGCGCACAGCAATGTCCCACAAACAGTCGTACATTGAAAATGACCAATTTATTATTGTTTTGGGTTTTTGGAGGGATTATTATTAGGCTCTGTGTGGAGTAAGGAAACTTGCCCAAGGTTTCACCCTGACCTGCCTGGAATTGAACCCAGGTCTCTCGCTTGCAAAGCAAATGTTCTAAGCACTGAGCTACAGGACTCCACTGTATCATAATGTTATGTAGATCATAAAGACATGATTGGAACTGAACAATTTTGTTCTCATAGAGTCACAACTTCAACCTTTTAATAAGGGAATTAACCTTTTCCATGATAAAATATCACCCAAAGTGTAAAAGCTGATTTTACATACTTGACTTCCTAGTTTTCACTTTAAATCCAGTCAGAAATGTACAACACTGTAGGCATGATCTTATTGCATGGTAGAAAATATTCAAGACAATACAGTATGCAAAATTATCAATCACTAGCATTAGTGTTTTCATAAAATGATCATAGAACATTCATTTATCAAATCCAAGGATTATTAATTTTTTTTATAGGCTGAACGCACATAAATACAGCTAAATACAGCACATGCAGTGCAGTGAATCTCAAAAGTTATTCTTAGGGCACGTGGTAATCCAATACAACTTAACATTTTCTAATATGAATTTACATTTCCTCCAAAATATCCAGTGTAGATATGAGTGGAGTTTGAAATGGCAATGCAAGAGTATGTGTTGAGCCGCTGTCAACAAGCGTGTGAAATGGTAACATAATGAGCTGTTTGGCAATCCCTCTGTAAACTGGGTTCTGGTGCTAAATGTTTTGCATTTCTGCTGTTTGAATCTGAGCCACGCTTCCATACCGATTGCTTGTGAGAGCCTTTATTGTACAATGTTAATTACAATGTGCACAATAACTAAAATGTCGCTCACAGCCAAGGGAAAAAGCATTTCTACTGTAAGGCTCTCACTAAGTGCACTCCCTGAACTTGTGCCAAATGCACACCAACAAGCAGGCCACATTACTATGGGAATTAAGCAACACAGGATGACCCAGTTTTAACATGCCCAAAGGGTAATTCCTGACTCACAGCACCCATGACTTGAGTTACAGGGGAGGTAATGCAGGCTTGGTATGAAACATCCAACATCCTGATTCACTAGTAGAAAAAAAACATATTTCTGTCCTCATATTTGCTGTGCTGCTCACAGACAGGAATATGAATCAGCCATGGAGTACTTCCAGAGCTGCTTTTGCGAATGATTGTCTGACTCATACTGTTAACGTACAAGTTGTTGCCAAGTCAACGGAATGTAATTTCATTGGAAAGTTGAATGCTTCAGCCCGCATAGACTGGCCAGTGGCGAAGCTCATTGCAGAATACTGAGTAGTTATGCAACTGCAGGAGCTATTGAGTCTGCTCAGAAGACGGTCACTGCAGAACTGCAGGAAAAGCCTCTGCAATATGACACACATCCCTGGTACGACCCTCCCTCCCACATCATTGAGACGTGGTAAACTCTGCAAGCTCTTTCATAGGAAACGAGCATTAAAAGGTCAGCACACACTCCACGCACCCTTCATTACACTCACCCGGAATGTATGTTGAGAACACACAAGGATGGAACTCGAAAGAGAACAATTGCAACTGTGATTGCAGTTTAAGTAAATAATGATTAATGGTGTTACTTTGTTCTCCATTATATAATGCCCCTCCCTTGCCAACAGTTCACTGTGTTGTGTTTAAGCATGTTCTCTGGGACTACTGTAATTATCCAAACATATCCTGGAAGTGGAAATCCCTCAGTTGTGATGAATCGATCTAAGATGATAACCTTTTTGCAAGGCAATGGCTTTTTTCTTTAGGGTGAATTATATAACTACATGTGTATGCGAGTGTGTTACCTTTAATATCTCAGAATTGTGTCCAGAACCAGCAGTAAGCAATACTCTGTTAAATGAGGCCAAAGAAGCAGAAATACAATGCAACCAGATGAAACCATAGCCCTGGCAATAAATTAGATTTATATTATTGAGCTCAGTGCCCCTGAGCTAGGTAGAGAAGTCCTGTAGCTCAGTGGTTAGAGCACTCGCTTTGCAAGTGAGAGACCTGAGTTCAATTCCAGGCACAGGGCGAAACCTTGGGCAAGTTTCGTTACTCCACACGCCTAATAATAATCCCTCCAAAAAAAACAATAATTAAATTGGTCATTTTCAATCTACGACTGTTTGTGGGACATTGCTGTGCGCAATTGGCTGCCGCGTTCGCCCACAAATATACAGTCAATTCACTTTACAGTGTGTTCTGTGAAGCGCTTTGGGACGTCCTCCCGACGTGAAAAGCGCTATATCAAATGCAAGGATTATTATTATTATTATTAGAGAACCACTAGCCAGGATTTCTGCTCCTGATTGTTATTCAGTGACTCCTTACTAAATCCACAAATAGTTCTTTTTTTCCAAGATAAATGAAACTACTCTCATGATTTAATTGAACCGAATTATGGATAACTTGACGTGGGCCAGTGTCCGTGATATTTAAGTCAAAAGTGATGATACTTAACCACTGATTGGTAGTATAACCTGGGATGCCACAAGGATATAGGAACGGTATACAGATTCGTCAATCAAAGGCACTTAGCATTGCATGGACAACTGGAAGGTGCATAGTTGGAATATTACATGACTTCTAATGACTATGAATCAAGTCCAGATTCATAGCATGAAAGTCTCCTGTAAGCGTTTTTTGTGAAATTAGTTTGGGCAAATTCCTTCATTGTAAATTTTTNAATATTGATTGACTAGATAGTTCAAAAATACTAATGTAGTTGGACAACATGTAAATGTCCCAAAGACTTCGCTTAAAATTAAGATGTAAAACCATCCAGATTATTACCTCCACATTGTGTAGCGATTACAAATAAAACTGTGAATCAGCCTAATTTAATTTACTCCACATTTCACCAGTGTGCACTCACTGACTGAAAAGATATTGGCTACTTGGTCAGATCAATAGAATTAGAAACCATTGGCAGTGTGACCATATTGACCTACTCTGGTATCCTGTGCGATACTGCACTCAACACAGAATCAGATCTTTATTTGAAATGCCTCATTCTTCCAAATAAACCACAGCTGAGTTCACGTACAGAAAACCAAACTGAAACGCAAGAATTCATTACATGTCAACACAGTAGATAAAGCTGAATTTCAATTAAAAGTGAAAATCATGGTTTCAGTAAAACAAGTTTTTTTTATCCAAAGCATAATTAAATCTGAGAATACAATTAAATCTCAGTTTTATACACCCGTTTCACAAAACAGCTACCAGAAGGAAATTGTTTTGCAATCCCAGTGTAAAAAAATATAAGAATGCAGATTAACATGAAAACCTAGTCGTTGTATTGGCTGTAACCTTCAGGGAGCAAGTGCTGAGAATGAGTCAAATGTGAACACCAAAGATTAATGACTTACCAGAGTCCACATTATCATTACTCAAAGGGGATGGAAGTACCTCAACTTCCCACTGAAGATCCTGAATGGAAGAAGTGAAATTCAAATCTGGTTACTTTTCTCTATTTCTTTGGATGTTTTTCCTTCAGAAATGGTTCGCCATTCAATTTGTTCCAAAGCTTTGACTTAAGTAAGACTGGAAAATAATATTTCTAATGGGATTTATTTATCCAGGGGGTTCTTCAATGGTTCCATTCTCAGCTTGTGGTAAAGTAAGGTCAATGGTCAACTATTCTTAGCAAAGTTGTGATTCATTCTACATAGATTTTATCAAACCATATTTAATTTTAACATCTACTCAAATCTAGATAATGGAAACTATAAGTCTGCATTACATTTACAAAAATGAGAATACATTTTGTGGTCCCAAGTAATTTTGTAGAATCATAGTTTGGACTTGTAGCATGAGCTTACTTGGTTTCTGCAGTTCACTCCCATTTCTGCCAAATACTTTTTCAGAGTTGATAGTTCCCTTTACCTACAGGAAACTAATAGTGCTGACTTGAGGAAAGGCTGAATAATTGAAAAAGTCAGGAGCACAGTGCTCAACTATTGCCTTATAATTGGAGCAGTGGGAGAGAAAAAATGTCTTTCCAAAAAAGGCATTGAAGTCATAATCATAAATGTAACCCCTGTTTAAGTGAAAGTTGTGATGTCTGTAATCTGTTACTGCACAGAACTCAGCAAATTAGGGCAAACCTTGGCACTTGTTTATTACAGATTACAATGCCCATTACAGTTATACAGTTTTCCCAATACACTTCTGAATATCAACATCCACATTGAATGTCTCTCATTTGGGCATTGAGGTAAGGGAAATATAAACTAGATATTGATCAGGTACGATCAACCTGGTCAGTATGAAGCAAAAATAGTCAGAGCAACATTCTTTTACATAATACTTATATATGTATACATTTGCAGTTAGCCTAAGCAATGTTGGAGATGTGTAACCAGCATGCCAGATCATGGTTGTTGTATATTAAAATAAGCAGAAATCAAAACAATTGCCTGGGCTGGGGGGGAAAGAGAGAAAAAAAAGAAATATTTCAGTCAGCTGACAAAAGCCTGGTTAATTCCTTGAGTTTTGAGCTTCCTGGATTTTGGAATAGCATGACTTCCATGTATACATATGTATAGATGACCTGGAACATCACCTTCACTGGTACAATGTAAATAGGGCAAACCAATTAACAATGAGATCCATTCTTCCTAGATTTCTCACAGCACCGATCAGCCTCCTTGCTGAATTGTCAATTGTTCCATACATTGTCAGCATTCCCCGCACACAAGCAAATTTAGGACAACCTTTTGGCCCTGTTAACGTCTGGTTACAATAGTGCAGCTATTTATTAAAACACACACAACTGCATTGATTTACATCAGCGTTTTATTTTTTTTTGTTATTATGGTGGTTAAAAAGAACAGACCGGCTGGATGAAGTCATGTCGTCCCATCATCGGTATGGAATGATACTGTTGTATCGAAAAGTAATCGTGGTCACTTAACATGGTCCTCGCAACCCAACTGGTAGAAAGTAACCAGATGGACCCCATAAATAAAAAGATGCAATTTGACATACAGTCCATGAATGTACAGGATATGTTACAAGTACAACACATCAGTCACATAACACTGAAATCTGTGACCATTTAGATAACTTTCTTGAATTCATCATACAAGACCAGTACGAAAGCACCACCCATGCCTCTGAGCACATTGGACCAGGCACCCTTGAAGAAGGCCTTGCCGCCTTCATCCTGAAGAATCTTCCTCCAGCAATCAATTGTGCCCGTGTACATGATATCAGCTGAAAGCAGAATAACGGGCATTAAGAAATTTACCATCTTTCAAAACGAACCCAAAAATAAAGAGCAAAAGCTATCCTGGTGGGACGCTTTAAAATTCCAAAGGGAGGCAAAAATAACCGGTTTTGCTATAATCTTCAGGGGTTGAGGCAACAATGCAGATATCTGCCAGTTTGTAGACAGATTAAAAGTATTGATTTGCTTGAACCTCCCTGAGGCACCAGACTTTTCATATAACTTATCGACAAATAGAGGAACCAGAGATACATCACGCATTAGACATCCCTGATCTTGATTCAACCTGCAACAATTTTACCAAATTTTATCACAACGGAAGAGGATACTAAACAGTACAGTAATACAACACTGTAAAAAATGTAAATTCTCTCACAAATGTAAATAGGCTAAGGGTCTATTTTTACAAAGAGGAGAGATATGAACATTTTGTCCTCGTGTTCCACAAGCAACTTCTTAACCCTTGGGACAGTTTAATGTCACTAGTCTCTCAGTAACATGACTCGTTAACTTAAATGTTCAACCTACCTGTTTTGCGCCCGGACTGCATCATCATCCTACGACGTACAGTGTCAAATGGGTATGATGTCACACCAGCAACGGCAGTTACGCTTTGAGCAATCATCCAGCTGACCACAATGTGGGTGTTTTTAGGGTCGGGGAGCATGCCTGTAAAAAGGTACAAGACATTAGGAATCTAAACAACAACAAATTACATTTGTATAGCGCCTTTCGCATCCCGAGGCACTAAAAACGTCTACGTTTTTTCCTAATACACAGAATTCACAAACACACAAGCACTCTCTCAACACATACCCTTAGCTGTATCATAGATTCCAAAGTACGCAGCTCTGTAAATGATGATGCCTTGCACAGACACATTGAAGCCCTGGTACAGCCCTTTGAAGCCATCGGACTTGAAGATCTTGGAAAGACAGTCACCCAATCCTTTGAACTCTCTTTCTGCACCGGACTTTCCGACGTCGGCGGCCAGACGTGTTCGGGCAAAATCGAGGGGGTAGACAAAGCAGAGAGATGTAGCACCAGCAGCACCACCGGAAGCCAGGTTACCAGCGAAATAACGCCAGAACTGTGTTTTGTCAATGCCTCCGAGGAAAACCTGCTTGTACACATCCTTGAAGGCAAAGTTGAGGGCCTGGGTGGGGAAGTATCGGATCACGTTAGCCATGTTCCCACGCCAGAAAGACATGAAACCTTGCTCTTTGGGGATGCGTACAACACAGTCGATGATCCCTTTGTACTGCATGTCCGCTGAAATTTGTTTGCTAGCATGTTGCACCTGTAATGAGAAGCACAACAAATAAATAGATAAATAGTTATTTCTGTCAATCGATCAAAAGGGTCAAATCTTTCATCGAACACAACTGAGTCCGCCTGGTCAAAGTGCGAGCGAGCACCTGGATGAAACAAACAACAAATTACATTTGTATAGTGCGGTTCGCGCCGGAAGGACGCCCAAATGGAAATGGGTTCAAGGTCAAAATTCACCCCTTGCAGGAAGAGATTTTGCTATCACAATGTCAACACCCCCCACCCAACCACCAAAATCCTTGAATGGTGGATTAGCCCACGTAGGCGTATGGTGTATTGAGGTGTGTTCACACATTTGCGAAAGTGACAATACATCTTCCACGCCCGGCGAAACTTGTAATGGAAAGGAACTTCCCAAGTGCAAAGCGAGGGAGGAGCGCTTAATCTCCTCCATAGACTAGTCCGCCAAGTTGACCTTCCAGTCAAGTGACATTACAGACGCTGCCTCCTCCTCCCCACCTCCTCCCTCCCACACACTGCAGTTGGAAAATTCCTGCAGCAAATACTGGATGGAGTCTGTGACAGATGTGATGGAAATGGCAGCACATTCCAACACTAAAGCAAAATGAGAACCAGGGAATCTGCAGCCATGTCCTGAGCACTGGATGTAATCTTACAATTTACTCGGTATATGTGTGTATATATATATATATGTATATATATATATATCTATATCTACACATTAAAAAAAAACACTCAGCTTCAACCAAAACTGCTCAGCTGCAGTGACGTCGACTGTGTGGAAGGAGAAAGAGAGAGAGAGAGAGAGAGAGAGATCTTTGAGATCTCGGGGCCAAGTTTCAGAGGAAAAGAGAAACCGAAGCGTCAGCCTAAAATGGTACCGCTCTCTCTCTCTCTCTCTCTCTCTCTCGCCCTTCCCGATTTCCGCAATGGTGCAGAATGGCGGCTTCCCTACACGTGTTCATCTCACGTCTGGTGTTTGCAGTTCAGTTCCCAATGTATTTATTGTCAAAAAGGAGAGACAGACAGACAGACAGAGAGAGAGAGAGAGAGAGAGAGGGGCTCGATGTTCTCACGCCAATGGGGGGACTGTAATCTACTAACCTCCAATCCCCTCCCTCCCCTCCCCACCCATCCCTCACCCATCCCTCCCCATCCCAACTCACTCTGCGTCATCCTCAAACCTCCCACACAAGTCTCACCCTGTCATCTCCTCATTGGGTTGGGGAGGGAGGGGGGGAAAGAAGAAGAAGAAGGAGAAGCCACTGCTCTTTTATTTCCTGTCACTCCCGCGTGAAACATCTCGGTTATAGAGATATATATTTTGGAAAGAAAACCCCCCAAAAGCTTTGAAAGGCAAAAAAAAAAAAAAAAAAAAATCCCCAGTGGACGTGATACCTGCAAAACCTCTCCTCCCACATTACCTTCATCCCTGGCTGATAGGAGGGGAGGGGAGGGAGGGAAGGGGGGAAGAGAGAGAGAGAGAGAGAGAAAAAACAAGAGGCCGCACTCCTTCTCCTTGTCATGACCTTGACGGACTTTACAAAGTCGAGAGTTCTTGCAAAACGTGCAAAAAAAATAAGAACACATCCCCCCCCCCACCACCTCCCCCCCAAAAAAAATATCAGGCCATGAGATCGGAGTGACCCTTCCTCTTCCAAACAGCATTTTATGGATTTAAAAAGGTGATGTGTGTGTGTATGTTTTTATATTAAAACAAACCCCCAAGGAACTCCTTGACGCAGACGAGGCCACAAGAGCACTTGGCTCTCGGGAGGATGTGGGTTGGGGTTGGCGGGAGGTAAAAGGAGCTCCATTTTTACAAGAGGCGCAAAAAAAGAGAGAGAGACCCTTTTCCTCCTGGAGACGAAGCCTTGACCGGCTCCGACCTTGACCGCCCCTTGGTTGCCTTTTGGGGGGTTGGTGGCATCTCTTCCCGCCCCCCCCACCCCCCAAAAAAAAGGGACCATATCTCCTTTTTATTGAACGTTGCGGCAAAATCACACACACACACACATACACTCCACACCACAGCCCAAGCCAACATCACCCCCCTCCCCAACACCATCCTCCTCCCCAAGCCCCAATACCCCCCCTCTCCCCAACACCATCCTCCTCCCCAAGCCCCCAACACCAACCCCCTCCCCAAGCCCCCAACACCCCCCCTCCCCAAGCCCCCAACACCAACCCCCCCCCCCAAGCCCCCAACACCAACCCCCCTCCCCAAGCCCCCAACACTAACCCCCCCCAAGCCCCAACACCATCCTCCTCCCCAAGCCCCCAACACCAACCCCCTCCCCAAGCCCCAACACTAACCCCCCTCCCCAACACCCCAACCCCCCCCCCTGTTCTTACATAGAGGAAGAAGAGCTTTAAACATCCAAAGGGGGAAGGAACTGACCTGCAGCAGCAGTTTGACTCTCTCGATGGGGGCTACAGCCGTCTTGGAGATAGCAGCAGCTACTCCACCGGCCAGGAAATCCTTAGCGAAGGACAAAGCTTTATCGCTCGCCATGTTGCTCTGGTTGGGGGTGTGGAGGTTTGCAGGAGGGGTGGCGGTGGGGGGGGGGGTTTGGCTAGAGGTGGGAAATGATGATGATGATGATGATGAAGAGAGAAAGTGTGTGGGGGGGAGAGGGGAAAGTTGGTTGGGTTTTGGTTTTTTTTTGGTGTGTGTGTGTGAGGGGGGGGTGGTGGTGGTGGGGGGGTGCGAGTTGGATGCTGTGTCTGGATTTCTTCCCTCGACGCTTTTTGCACTGGGAGGAGGAGAGGGGGGAGAGGAGGAGGAGGAAGAGGAGGAGGAGGAAGAAGAAGAAGAAGAAGGGAAGCGTCGCGTCCGAGAGGGAGCGAGGTCCGACCTGGCAACGAGCACTGGCGCCGGCACCGACGAAATGGCCGATTTTATAGAGGAAGAAGCGCTTTAAGCCGCAGCGATACCGCGAGACCCCGCGGCCCCTCCTCCCCTCTCCCCCACACACACACCATGGGCGGGGCAGGAGGGCGAGGGGCGGGGCCGCGCCGCGCCGCACCTCCCTCCCTATTGGTCGGAGCCCACGTTCCCCGCTCTGGGATTGGTCGAGCTGCCCGGAGCCCCGCCCACCCCCCTCCCTGGTCCCGCCTCCTGGAGGCTGGTGCCCTTTGATTGACAGCTGCGACCCCGCCCACTCCTCCCCTCCCTCTCCTGGTTACTCTGTAGCGAAGCATCTCCCACTCCCACTCCCCCCCACTCCCCACCCCCCCAACGCGGCTCTCAGAGGGCAATGAATGCTTTGCTACAATGTCACCCTCTCTCGATACTACTTAATCACCATCGGCTACAAAGTTACCCCCTCTCCTTCCTCCCCCCCACCCACCATCCCCCCCCCACCACCACCACCACCAGCAACTCTTCAAGGTCACATCGACACATCGTTGTATTTTTCTTCCCCCCCCCCCACACACTCACTCACACTTGAAGTTGGTAAAGCTTGTTGATTTCCACCTATCTCCCCCCCCCCCCACCCCCCCCCCCCCCCCCCAACCACCACCACCACCCCCACTCCCCGCACCCCCTTCTCTCTCCCCAGCGTAAAGAATTACTGTTAACCGTGACACTGACCGCAAGATCGATAGCGAGCTGAACTGCAGGAGGGAAATTAAGTGGTCGGTCGGTGTCTCTTATTTTAAAATGGTCTATTTTCTTGTGCTAATACAATACTACTACTACTACTAATAATAATAATAATCCTTGCATTTGATACAGCGCCTTATCACCTTGTTGAGACGTCTCGAACGCTTCGCGGAACGCGCTGCAAAGTGGAATGACTGTGTATCTTGAGGGGGCAAAAAAAAAAGGATTATAAAAAGGTCAAATTTAGAAGCTTGGATAGAGAAGAGGTTTTTTTTTAAAAGCTCATTTAATCTCCTTCCAGGTCAAGCAACATATAATTTTCCTGTTGCAGGAGCAAACTGTTTTGCCGATTGGTTCAGTATCCTGGCGGTTACTATCCTCTCTGGGGAAAAAAAAACCCATTCTTCCTGGTGTCTGCCCTAAGTTTGTCCTTCACAAGGCTGAACTTGTGCCCTCTTCTACACCGTGCAGCCAACAAACGGAAGACAATAGGGGGTTTCAATAGAGTTTAGATCACTGCCACCAAGTCTGGAGAACGAAACAGGCAGGTGATTAAATAGCAAGAAAGAAAATAAAGAATAAAACCAGGTAAAGGGGCAACAAAAAGGTCCAGAATACCATGAATGATATAGCACAATCGCAATCAAGGAATAGCACTGCCAAACCAGAACATTTGGGGGAAAGCAGATAGAATAATCAATCACACACATAGAATTGAGAACATTATCTTTGTACTGTTATCCAGATGATGGCCAATGTCAACTCTTCCTGAATACTTTTTGCAATATAACTCAGCACAATGATTGACTGTAGAATTACTAAATAATAACGTTTTTAAAATGCTCCAAAGATCTATGAATATGAAAATGCTCTAGGAACAAAGCATAGTTACAAGTGTGTTAAAGTTTTTGACCACAATAGACTCCCAAATTTGATGTATACCTTGTGTTTTCTTGTATTCATCTCTTTTCAAAAAAATTCTTTGATTCCTTAGTCTTTCTACCATTTTCATGAAAGACGGTTGCCCTCCAAGACCTTGCTAAATGGGCCTGAATTGATGTTTAACAGTAAAGTGCTGCAGACTATTTGATTATCAAGTGGATCACAGCCGAGCCTGATCTTGCTCTTCCCTGATGTTCGCACGTGCCCACCTTCCAGCAAGGATCCCTGCATGATAATCAAGAGGAGGATCTTTGACCAATTTTTCCATCCATCTGAATCCCAAGTACAACAGTAATGCCTCAATTGCTACCTTTATTGAGTTGAATTATCAGCACAGATCAGAAATTGAACCTACAGTTTCCTGGACCTTATGGCCTATTACTGCAATGGAGTGGCACATTTATCCACAGGATGATCTGGGGAGTCTGAAACTTCCTTGAAGTGCTGCTTTATGACTTGAGCCTTTCACCGATTGAGATATACTGTATCATGTGACTTGATCAATAACTTTCTATTCTGATCATGCCAAGTTTTACAACCAGGGTTATCATTTTTACAGAAACTGTGTGGTGTGGAGTCCTGTAGATCAGTGGTTAGAGCACTCACCTTGCAAGTGAGACACCTGGGTTCAATTCCAGGCAGGGCAAAACCTTGGGCAAGTTTCCTTACTCCACACACCTGATATTCATCCCTCCAAAACAAAACAATAATAAATTGATCATTTTCAATCCACGACTGTTTGTGGAACACTGCTGTGCGCAATTGGCTGCTGCGTTTCGCACACAAATATACAGTCAATTCACTTTACAGCATATTTTGTGAAGTGCTTTGAGACATCTAGAAAATGTGAAAAGCGCTGTATCAAATGCAAGGATTATTATTATTAAACTGAGCAAATTGCTTTTTATATGGTTTGTGGGGGATTTATGACAGTTTGAAGGATGTTCACAAATGGGCTAATTTGGTCAGACAATTCTTTTCAACATCACAAGTGAATGTGAAACTGTGTGGAAACGCCTTCTGATTTCACAGTAGAAGGAGCAGGTTTGAACTCCCATTCATTGCAATTCTATCCTAGATCTATTTAAATTCTTTCCTTGGATCAAATGTGCATCTGAAGTTGATGGTATTTTAATGGTAAGGAGCAATGTACGTAGACAATAAAATGTGAAGTATGGCTATAATCACTATAGGATTTTGAACTTTGAATCTCATCTGTGTGAGGCAATATAAGTTTACAATCATTGAAATGCTGATGACTACTGTGTAATTTAGACCACGCTTCACTACAGTCAATTAGCACAAGGTCACAGCTGGAATGAAACAAGATGACAGTTCAGTTCAGGGAAGAAAATGTGGCTTGCACTGCCAATCCACTTTACAGTATATTCTGAGACGTTTCAACAACGGGATAAGACGCTATATCAAATGCAAGGATTATTATTATTATTATTTATTTTAATGTTAGTGCCAATGCACCCAACCGAAATACAACCTTCCCTGGATTGTCTGCAGCCTAAACAAGAACTTTGCAAAGACACGTGGTTGCCATTTGTCTGCAAACTGGTTCTTTATAATCCACATTTAACCTTAAATCACATCTGAAATAGAAAACCCAGCTGTCTATACATTTCATATGTCAATTCTGAAAAAAGTACTTTTTATCCCAGCGAGGCTTCTTTAACACACTGTACATAATTTAAACTAATTTCAACACACTACTGATGAGAATGCTACTAACTGATTTCAGGAAGTGTCAGTAATCGTTCCTTCTCTCTCACTCTCCCATCACACCCCGCCCACCATAATATGCACTCTGATTATTTCCTTTCTTTAAAGAGTGATGTACTTTACACTTAATGGCAGAAGTACTAATAGAATTGAGTGCTGATTTATTCCTCCTCCAATTTTTTCTCCTTCAGGAAAAGCTTGGATCCCTCAGCCAATTGATTCACTCGTGAGCCTGAAGCCTTACTTGCTCGGCTAATGCAAATAGGGTTGAGGCAGGGGGACGGAGGGAGTAATCACAGCCAATCTTGATCCTGCCCTTACTTGACGTCTGCAATCATATGATTTCCAGCACGGTGACTGGACGATAATTATGAGTTTTCTTTCTGATTTCATTCTTGCCACAATAAGCTAACGTAGAACAGCAAGAGATGGAAGTTGGGTTCTGTTGATCTGTCTGGTTTATCCTGCATACTGTAGTATCTTTATTGACTGAGCAGTTTTGTTTTAAAATGAAGGGAAGGGGAAAGGGTTACAGAAGCTTCCCGACTTCTGCCCAGGCAAGAGTCACAAATGAAATCTTTGTGCATGTTCAGTTTCAGAATCTAAAGGGACTAGATAGATTTCTGTTAGGAAATAATATCTCAGGTTACACTATATAGTTTGGGACACAACTAGCCATACGACCGCCAGGATGGTGGAAGACAAACTTGGTCTTCTTTTGCCTAGCAAATTGTTATGTTTTTATCACTTGATTCTTGTATTTACTTACATTAGAAATTAAACAGGAAACAATTCTCATAGGAAATGGTGAGACTTCCATCAAGCAGCAACATTCTGATACTCCACAAATCATTTGACACATATGCAGAATGCTCAGATGGTTTGTGACGCATAACAACAACTAAAATAACTTCCAACACATAGTTAGTAGTTAAGGAAAACACATTTATTAGATAAATCTTTCTAAACTACTTTTTTTTAAAAAGTAAAAAAGACTACAGGAAAAAAAACTTTACTTTGGCTTCAAAGTATTGACACGGAGTCTGAATTTGAATGCAAGATCAAATTCATTAGTTAATTTAAAACAGTACTACAGGTACACTCGGATAAGTCATATCAGTCAGGACCGTAACATTTAATATGACTTATGCAAAGAATGAGTTACTGTCAAAGTTATGTATAATTAGATTTTATATGACTTCCAAATACAATCAGCGAGAACAAGGTCCTTTCACTAACTTGCGTTTAATTATAGCTGTGTTGCCTGATGCCATGATGACAGGTCAAGACCTTGTTTTCTGCTCTTGTTTCAACACAATACTCCACAATACACAATATACTGTGCATATGGTACTTCATTATTGCAGCAGGTAAAGGTGGATCCAGTGATGGGTCAAGACCTAATTTCCCGCGCTTGTTTCAAACACAACACTTCACATAGGGTAAGTGCAGTAGTAGCATTCCGAGTTAGGAGATGATTTGCATACGGTTTAGGATTATTTGTAACCAAGAAACTATTACGATTTAGCCGTTTACGCAATTTAAAAAATACGACTATTGCAAAGAAATCTAACCATTTTTTGGTAGGAAACTGAATGGGACTCGGGTGCACGTACGATTTAAGGGATTATACAATTTAGAATGAGATGATTCATGTGAATTTTACTGTATTCTCTTATTGCGTTAAAACAATAGTGAAAACTTGATAAGCAATTCTATTGCTTGTACAGGATGAAATAAACATAGAAGAGTTGTGATCAATCATTTTTTGTGTTTATCACTCTATTACACCAAGGAGATGAGACATAAAGTCTGTATGATAAAATGATTGTCAGATTTGACTTGTCACACTTTTTGGTGTGAATAGTGGATCTGAAGTTAGTGCAGTATTGATATATTACTTATTTACTTTAACATAACAATAAACTCTTCAAAATACTTCCTGGTTTTGAGACAGGATTATAATGTGGAACAGCTATAAATTGAACCCACCAAAAAAGACTATCGACAGAATATTATTTGAATTTCTGCATTTCGTTTTGGCATGTGCATTATCTGGATTGTTTTGCTTTTAGCACCAAAAATAATTTGTAAAGATATTCAGTTATAATTTACGTAAATTAGTTAATTCTCCAGGATTCTGTCAACACTTTAGCCTTGTATGCGGGAACCGTGTTTCTGTCATTTCACACCATAGTACTTTTTGTCCATTGCGATAATCCACTTTTGATATCCATTAATCGTCACTGTAAGCCCACCTGCTACTGTGCACAGTTAATGCACACACACATGATGCCAATCTAATCCTTGTGCTTGAGGTAATAACTGTTTTGAGTTGTGCTTCAAAGTCTGTCTCTTCAGCCCCACCATTTGTTCCCAGAGCGTTTTTTGTCTCAAAGTTCTTTCCTCTGATTACGCTTCTTAGTTCCTGGGGTCGTAAACTCTGATCCACGCCTGGGATTAGTTGGTAACTTAAAGGCGACACGATATAGCCATTTTTATACAGACAAGCCCGCTTGCAGAATTCGAAGATGCTGAACATCAAACCGTAGTAAGGAACGATCTGCGAATGAACAGATTAATAATAATAATAATCCTTGCAATTGATACAGCGCCTTTTCACGTCTTCGAGACGTCTCAAAGCGTTTCGCAGAATATACTGTTAAGCGAATTGACTGTATATTTTGATTGCCAGTAAACCCAACAGGACAAGGAGAGTTGGTATATTGTGGCTACAAAAGCACCCTTTTTTCCTTTTGTGCAGCACAAATGAGCGGGGGGGGGATGAAGATGTAACATTCACGAGAGCGATTCCCAAAATAGTGACTTCTGTCAGAAACTGAATGCGTTTCAAACAGCTTGGCGAAAACTCCGTTTTTTCACACACCCACGCAGATGGAGAGAAGCTCCCACGAGTGGGTGAATTATTGGCAAGAATTACTATTTGGGACTTCCTGTCGAGTATATCATACTTTACACCTCAGGGCCGCCCGAGATTACAAACAGATTTTACGCAAACGCACCTCAAATACAATTTTGAATTGCGGCTGAACTTGCAGAATCCTTCTTTGCCTTCCCATCAGTTTTTCCATTCACTTTAATCTTCAGCAAACCCTTGGATCTAACCTTGTGCTCCTACTCAATTTACTGTGAAGCACAGTCGTTTCCCCAGCTGTAGAATGAACTACACAGGGCAAACTGATTTTCTGCAGTTGCAGTGAGAAGGGATTTGCAAATATTGACGCGTGTATTCTCAGAATTACAAACAAAATCGGCATCTCAGAAAACATTAAGCGTAGATTTTAAAAAAAAAGCTCTCAACAGTGGGCTGGACAGGTTTTGGTTGAAGTCCCATCAGCTGCATTAGATTTCGGAAGTCTTTCATGTACTGGCACAGTCGATGTCCAATGATCAATTGTTTCCTGTAACAATTTTGTGTCCAAGTCCCACCACATACACTTAATGTCTGACTGAATGCTACACTTGGTTTACTTAACAGTTTCCAAATAGAAAACAACCCGCTTTCGCTGATTGTACCTAAAAATATTGCCCTTTTCTCTCCAACCCTTGGGAAGATTGATACTGTAGGACTCCCACTGCCTGCCCGCAATAGTTATTGATGCCAGTTTTAACACTGATTTCTTGGGTTTCAAACTGAATGGACAGTTATTCCTTTAGATAAACAACTATTGCAATGTTTGATATCTGAATCTTGGACCCGGAAGTCGAAGTCAATGGGAACATTTCCATTTGCTGGTCTTCTCATTCATCTGTTTACTAAAGAATCGATGGAAATTATTACCTTGATCAGATTGGCTGTGAGTCCATTCCATAGGCTGAGAATACCTTTTGTCTTGATAATCTGCTTAAAACACTCCACAATTCCTGTAAAATGGACATCGACACCCCCATAATGTGGAAGCAATGGACTTTGAGCCTGCAAACAGAGAAAAGATACTCGTAGACTGAAAATAAAGTGCGCAGAGAGTATTTAATATTCATCAGTGCACTCCATTCGCTCTACAGAGATTAAGCATCATCAAACTTCAATGTTCGATGAGCCACTACTTGACTTGAATGACGTGAGTGACTGGATTATTTAACAACTTACCAAACAGCTCAAAAAGCAACTCAGACAGGAATTATTCTAAATCCTGGGGTTCAAGAAATTAAAGTTGAATGAAACCTCACTTACAGCGGTAAACAGGAGCCACAGTCCTGTGAATTGAACCCTTTGGCTACTTTTCTCTAATGTCCTGAATGTCATTTATAATAATAATCCTTGCATTGGATTACAGTACCTTATCACGTCGTTGAGATGTCTCACAGCGCTTCACAGAGTATATTGTAAAGGGGATTGACTGTGTATTTTCGGGGTGAAACACAGTCAATTTATCACAAAATGAGCATCTCACAGATGCTGACATTCTCTGACAGAACAATACCCACAGCGTCGACTGGTGGTCAGAGCTGGGAACGCAAAGAAAGCAAAGTGGCAGCAAAATAAAATCCTTGCACTCGACATAATGCCTGGAATACTGAACAACCGTGTAGGATTCTGAATCCTTTCCATGTATTTTTTTTCTTTTTAAATATTGTTTCCATTCAACCCATAACCCACTTCTTTTACAAGCACACTTCGATCAACAACAACAAATTGACGTTTGCACAGCGCCTTTCACTACAGGAGGATTGATCAGTTAGCGAGATGTATACCTGCATCTTTCTCTTTACAGTTTCAAAGGGGAAGGAGAGTGTCTGGGCAACACCTGCTGCCAAACAGCCATTGGCAAAGTTCTGCAGTGCAGTGAATTTCACACTGGGCTTTCTCCAGAGATTATCCAGGTTAATGTAAACTAGAAACGAACCTGCAGAAAAGGGAATTGCTCCTGGAAAAGAAAAGAAGCGGGGGATTGAGATCTGAAATAATAATGTAATATAATAGTTGTATTTCTTATTTGAATTGATGTGGTTATAGATTTAAACAAGGGGTTCTCGTGTCAGGAAATGGTGAGGCAGAGTCCTACAATCTCTGGTGTAGCCTAAGTCCTATATTTTCTGCTGCAATAAACAGTGTGCGTACTTGATTGCCCAATTCGCAGACGTTAGTTCGACCATCACTTCCTATGCTTTCTTTTTCAAATGCTATTGGAAGAGGTACAGGAAGAGGAAGAAAATGAAACCTTTTTCGCATCCGCACAGCACCATCTGCTGGTAACGAGATAACAACACAATTTGTGGCGTCCTTTGCTATTTTTAACCCAACTTCCGGACAAAACTCTTTGCCCATTGAAATCCAAATTTCAACCGATATTTATACTATAAATGGTCGTACCCAAATAGTCTCTGCATTAACTCTCTTGCAACCCCCTCTCCTCGCAAATAAAACCCTCAAAAAAGTTATATCTGCGATCAATCAAGCTTTGATTAACTTACCCAATATAGTCAGTGAAGCCCCTCGGTAAAGTGCTGAGAATCCCTCTTTTGAGTAGATTGTATGGAAAGTGTGAGTGATTCCTCTGTAGGTGGGATCCGTGCTGTCTTGAATGATTAAACGGGTCTCGATCACTTCGGTTGGGTAAGTCAGGATGGCTGCCACAATGCCAGCAAGACTACCTGCTACGATGGCACTACAATGGGAGATTCGCCCAAAGTCATCCATGAACAGATCCACAAACCTAGAAAACACATTGAAATATTCCTGGGCACTTAACGTGTCAAAACTCTGAAAAGCTAGAAAAATAATTGCCTTTGACACTAATAAAATACAGTGACAATTTGTTGTCGTGCTTCACAACTACTACTCTATTCCCAGTTATCACTTCATATGGTACATGGAGAATACTACAAGGTCCTGTCTGGCTGTTCAGGTGGACATTAAAGATCCCATGACACTATTCAAAAAGAGAAGGGAGTTTCTTCTGGTGGTCTGGTCAACAAGCCCCCAATTAAAATTGGTCATTCACTTCATGACTGTTTGTGGGTCATTGTTGTGCGCAACCGGCTGCCACACAGTCAATCAACTTCACAGAATTTCCTGCAAAGTGCTTTGTGACGTCTGAACGATATGATAAAGCGCTTTATCAAATGCAAAGATTATTATTATTACAACTACTACAAGCCAGACTGATCTCAATGAACGCAGCAAAGGGAGCATTACTATCTTTAAGAGAGGAAAAAATAACAGTGAAAGATGTCACTTCTGTTCTCAGTTAGAGAATTCTCCCTTTGAGAGAAGGAAACCATTAAAACCATTAAAATGATTATAATTACGAGTTTGCATCACATTGGTAGGAAAACATAGATAAATGTTGTTTTAAAAAAAAGATTTTTAAAAATATGTTGGATTCCAAACCGGATTCCAGAGCAAAAGTATTAGAAAATAGTGGAACTGAGAGAAATGACTGCTTACAATCTGCCAGAAGTGAAAGGTAAATAGTTTAAACAAAACAGTACTGGTTCACTTCTTCTGCTTTCTAAGGGTTCCTGTTACTAGTTATGAACAGATGGGCAGATGCAGCGATCTACCCAGATCACAGGCTCACTAATCTGCACACAGTTGCCCCACAAACAGCCGATACACTGAACTAGTGAATCCAGGCCATAATTCTGATTTAGAAGAACAAATTCAGAAGGAATCATTTACATTAAAAAAAAGCAATAAAATAAACCCCACAGAATGCCAATCGCAAATGTTTTCTTTAAAAAAAAATCAACCAAACAGCATTCCAGTCAACTAAAATGAATCAGTTATTAGATTTCGAGACGGACACATTGAAGGGGGAAATGGGACGTGTTACTTAGATGTGACACTCGCACCGCAAATTCTCCTTGATGATGTTGCGGTGCAGTTGCACATTCTGTATTTGCGACACAGCAGCTCTCCGAGACCGCACAGGAGCATCTGGAGCAGAAATCCCCCGAAGCAAGTGACCGTAGCAGCATTTGTAAAGAAAAGACTCCGTTGCTTTCTTGGACAATCGGGGGTTACATTTGAAGAAAGCTCTCGGGACACACTCACTGAACGTTGAGTGTTAAGTTGTTATCGTATACGTTTCACCCACAAAACGCACAGTGCACAGTATATTCTGCGGAGCGCTTTGAGATGTCTGAACGGCGTGAAGTGATAACAGTAATAATAATTCTTGCGCTTTAAGGCGTTAAATCAAATGCAAGGTTTATTACTATCATTATTATTATTAAGTATTATGACACAGGGAGGTCCTGTCCGGGTTTCTGTCGATGGACATCCTGCCTGGGATTGGACAGAAGCAAAGACGTGATGAGCCTCACCACCAAACGCCATCACATTCCCATAAAGTCAACGAACGAACTTGAACCTGAGCTCCAACACCACCACCGTCACCATAAACAGCACAAAACCTGGACTTGTTTTTTTTCTCTCTCTCTCTCTCTCTCTCTCTCTTCCCAATTTTTTTTAATTTAAAAAAGAAGTGAAAAACGCAGTCAGTCGCTTTCCTTTAGTTTTTTTTGCAATAAAACGATCTTTCTGCTGGAGAGAGAGAGAGAGAGATGGAGAGATGGAGAGAGAGAGAGAGAGAGATGGAGAGAGAGAGAGAGAGAGATGGAGAGAGAAAGATGGAGAGAGAGAGAAAGAGAAAGAGAGAACTTACTTGTTATACGCTGAGAGCTGCACTGTGCTGTAAGGGAAGAGTCGGGCGCAAGCGATGCAATTGCCTTTCCAGAACGCCCGCAGACCCTCGGCCTCGTAGAGCAGTTGGAAAGTTCTCAGGAAGCCCCTTTTGGTGTGAAAAGTGCCCACTTGGCTGAGCACCTTGACCACGTCCAGCGGACAGGTGGCCGAGCGGCTGGAGAGGCCGGCCAGCCCCCCGCACACCAGGCCCTGCCAGCAGGTCATCCTCACGTCGCGTCTCCCCACCGCCATCCCCCAGGGCTGCGGCTCTGCACCAACTGCGGGGCATTGGGCGGTGAGAGGCAGTGACTGACACACCAACTCCCCCCCACACCCCCACACACACACACACACAGACTGGGGGGGGGAGGCTGCGCAGCACAGAGTCACACACTTAAAGCTTTCCAGCAACTACACACCGTCAATGTGGTTATCGTTTTGTTTGTCATCGAGCAAACTGTGGGGCTTTCTGTGCTCACCTCACTCACCCCCCCCCACCCACCTCAACCTCCTCCTCTTCCTCTTCTTCTTCTTCTTCTTCTCGGACACGGTGTTAAAAATATTGTCAGGCTACCAATTATTGTCCACAGACCGAAAATGCTCCCCCGCCCGCCCGCCCCTGTTCGCGATGATAATAATGATCGTTCCAGCATTCTTTCCGTCCAGCGCACTGCATGATAGACGGCCTTATCGTGGTCTTCGAGGCGTCTCAAAGCGCTTCGCAGAATATACTGTAAAGTGAATTGACGGTGTACCCTGCGGGCGATACACCCGAATACCATATTATGAAACGCCCGAGTAAGCTGTCAAAACATTGCAGGTGTGGTACTGTGTACACTTTAGCATTGTTTTAACAACACGTATAACAGTTTGACACAAGTAACCCCATAGAATAAATGTAAGTGTTACATTTAATGTTTTGAGTTTGTATCAAAATAGCCTTTGGTTTGTTTTTTTTAAATAAATGTTATTGTAAATACATATTTCTCCCTCCGCTCAGGCCCCGAGATGGGTTGGGGGAGGGGAAGGGAGGGTAGTTAGCTGCTCCCAAGCTTCTGAAGAGCCAAAGGTGCTGGGGAGTCGGTTGGTTGACTGAGATAATATTAATAATCATAACAATAATATGAGAGAGAGAGAGCGGCCGAGTTCACACACACTTAGTGAATTCCTGATCTCCAGGCGAAGTGCAAATGTTCACTCTTTAGATCAAAAGCTTATCACAGGGGGGAGGTGGGGGGGGGGGGTAACTGTGGGGCTATTCTTGGGCACAATATTGATAATATTGCTCCCAATGCGGACCCGACAAGTTGGAAGTCGGTGGTAAAATCAGTGGCCTCACTCATTTCCCCACAGTTGCTTTGGAGAAACAGTGCCCCTCACCCCGAGGAGGAAAAAAAAAGACTGGGTTTCTGCAGATACAGTGATTAGCATTTCCACATTCTTGGTATGTTTGATTTTTTTTTTGGGGGTGGGGGGGGAGGGGGTTGTTTTTTTTTGCCAACCCCCCCCCCAAAAAAAAAATGCAAAAAAATTCAATGTGTTGTATTAATGGTTCTGCAAAATCGCAGGGAGGGCCCGAGAAATGGACATGTGGTAAATGTAGCAGCAACTCTGGGGCTGTGTCCCCCCCCCCCCCCCACAAGAAGGGGGGGTGGTGGGGGGGGGGGGGGGCAGGAAGAGAAGCAGCTGCGCAGCCTCAGTCCGCTCACTTTTAAAGCCCAGTGTGTTGCAGGATTTCCTGACCAGTGGCACTTGATGTTATGAATCGTCTTCGAAAAAGTGGGGAGTATTTTTTTTCGCAGGAGAGAGAAGCGAATCATTCAACGTCATTTGCAGTGGAGGGGCTGCTTTTCAATAGGGTTCGTTTGCAAAACAAAACAAAAAAAAAAAGCGAACCCAATCTGGAGTGTGTTTGCCCTGCAGACAGTGATTGACTTTTAAACCGGTGCATTACTAAAAATTCATCTGTTTTTTTTTAAAAAAAACTCCGCTGTACGAGGTCGTTTTGGTGTCTGCAATGTCAACCAATCGATCTTCCCCGAGTTGCACATTTAGAATCGCTTTTAGATGTTGATTAAAAGGAGATAGAGGCGGAGAGCAATGCTTCTTCATGGAATGAACAGGCCTGCTTTAAGTCTCAGGCAAGTTGAACCAATGTACATGCAGTGGATGTGTAAATCTAAATAATTATGGCAGTTCTGTGTGGTTAGATCAGATTTGATCCTGTCTGTGTGCAGTTCTTTGTCTTGGATGCTTTGCTGGTGATTTACGTGCAGTTTGCAAAGGGAATTTTGCAAAACGAGAGCGATTTGAAAATGACGATCATTCAATGGATTCGAAGTCTTTGTAGGCTGTTCCATTTGCTGACTGCTGAGTTGGTATCACATTTCACCCACATCATGCACAGCCAATCCACTTTACAGTACTGTATATCCTGTAAATGTACATGGGTGTGTGCAATTGGCTGGCGTGTTGCAATCACAAAACGCACTTTACGGTACAATCCTGTGCTTTGAGACGTCTCGATGACGTGATGACAACAACAACGACTTGGATTTATATAGCACCCTCCACGCCGGACGGCGTCTCAGAGCGCTTTACAGTATCGGATCCCGGGACCGAGCCAGGGAGATGGGAATGGGGGTGGGGGGGGGGGAAGGTGACCAAAGGCGCGGTCGAAAAGAAAGGTCTTCAGCAGAGACCTGAAAATGGGAAGGGAGGGAGCGAGACGAAGGGAGTGAGCAAGGGAGTTCCAGAGCTTCGGGGCATAGTGGCTGAAGGCACGGCCACCGAGGGTAGAGCGGAGGACTCGGGGGATGAGGAGGAGGCCAGACCCGGAGCAACGAAGGCAATGGGTAGTGTTTTGAGGAGAGAGGAGGTCAGAGAGGTAGGGGGGTGCAGAGAAGTGCAGGGACTTGAATACAAGCGTGAGGATCTAGAAATTGATCCTCTCAGGGATAGGCAGCCAGATAAGGTGCTGTATCAAATGCAAGGATTATTATTATTTATTATTATTCCATTTAGCAATGAGGATCTTGTAGCATCCGTAAGTGAGCCCCCTGAATTTGTGGGACATTATTTATATAAAAAAATTTAAATGGACTAATGTAAATTGGGCAAAAAAAAGATATGGAAGGCCACCAGAACGTTTGAACCATGTATGATCTAAGGTATCTCAAAATATATCCCAATCGTATAATTTTGGAGCAGATAATTGTAAAGGAATTTTTACAGAAGACTGGATCAGACATGGCTGAAGGCGTGACAAAGCTTAGCAATGACATGTAACTTTTAAGTAAGGATTACCGTGTAGACAAATAATAATGCTGTACTGACTCTTTATGGTTCACTGGATACCAGCTTCTCTATGGTTTTGCACGTGTATTATAATATTATTATTTTGCACATGTAGTCGTTCTTCATGTATAAATTTGAATACTGAACATAGGCACGCTATTTAATACTGAATGGATAGAAGAGCATATCCCACACCCCATTAGGGTTTCAGCAGTAGTCGATGAATAGTAATGCGGAGCAGAAACTCCATGGTTTTCCCTTTCCCTGATTCGGCACTGCTGAGATCAATTGCAGCAGCCCATACCTCACACTTGGATGTTACCTTTACATCCGGGGTCCATTGATATGAAAACTGCTACAAGCAAATCTAACTTCCTGCTCTGTATCCTATTGTATATTCATCGATTTTTGAAAAGTTGCTTCACTGCAGGAGATAAGAAGTTGCTAACTTTTTATTTCCGTTCTCGGAGTTCAGAAATAGAAATCTTGGAGCTCTGCGTACCAACTATTTTTTTGAGGTTCGATCCTTGTCAATAAAAATTGGGAAAAGTAGTATGTAACGTTTCTATGTGTAAGTTTGATCTGTGTGAGTTAGATGCCTTTTAGCTGGGGAAGCAGTTGAAATGTTAAAATTCTCTTCAGTGCCCCTGCTTTAGGGGGAGAAATCAATGTGGATTCCCATTCCAATGCTTTGTGATGGAACCACAAAATACACAATCACTGCATTTTACAGTATATCCTGTGAAGTGGTTTGAGATGTCTCAATGACGTGATAAGGCGCTACATCAAATGCAAGGATTAGTTATTTTATTTTTAAGTGTATATATGTGGACACTGCAGAGTTAAATTCAGATTTAATCCCCCCTCCCAACCTCCAACATCCCAGTGGCAAAATATGAAGACCAAATGCAAATGTGCTAGTCAGTTGTTAGTTGATTGATAGATCACTTTTCTGGGGGTAGTAATCCATACCAAAAATAATAATAATTTGATCACTCAATCCATGACTGCTTGTGGGACATTGCTGTTGGCAATTGGCTGCCATGTTTCGACCACAAAATATCCAGTCAATTCACTTTACAGTGTATTCTATGAAGTGCTTTGTGGGTGAAACGCAGTAGCCAATTGCGCACAGCAGCGTCCCACAAACAGTCGTGGATTGAGTGGCCAAATTATTATTGTTTTTTTTTCTTGAGGGATTATTATCAGGCCTGTGGAGCAAGGAAACTTGCGCAAAGTTTTGCCTTGTCGGGAATCGAACCCAGGTCTCTCGCTTGTGAGGTGAGTGCTCTAACCACTGCAGGACTCGTTGGATCTTTAGCATTGAGTTTCTATGAAAATGCTGTGTAAATGGGGCAGTAACTAGTTAGGAACATTAGTAACTAGCTAAATATTAAGGGTTTCGCTGATGATTAGTGGGTAGCAAAGGAAATTCCTGAAGCCACTTAATGCTTTAAGACCTCTCGAAGATGTCATAAGGCGCCATATCAAATGCAAGGATTATTATTAATATAATGAAGTTCACCAGTTTTCTCACAGATAGAACCCTGTGCCCAGTTATCAGGACAACAACAACAACAAAATTACATTTGTATGGCGCCTTTCAAGTTGGGAGGATGTCCCAAGGTGCTGGACAGACAGAGTTATGGACCCGAGCTGAGGGTTGGGGTGGGGGAGGGTGGAGGGCAGGGGGGAAGTCAGGCGTCGAAAGCATGGTCAAAGAGGAGGGACTTGAAGTGGGTCTTGAAGGTGGCGAGGGAGGGGGCGAGATGGAGGGACTGCGGGATGGAGCTCCAGAGGGTGGGTGCAGAGTGGCAGAAGGCCCGTCCGCCGATAGTGGGGCAAGCAGGTGGGGGACGTGAAGCAGGCCGGGCCAGCTGAGTGGAGAGAGCAAACAGGGTGGTTAGGAGGTCAGAGAGGTAGGGGGAGCAAGACCGTGGGGATCTTTGGTGAGGACCAAGACCGTGGGGGTCTTTGAAGGTGAGGACCAGGATCTTGAACTGTATCCTCTGTGTGATGGGAAGCCAGTGGAGTTGGGCAAGGATGGGGGTGATAGTTGGGCAAGAATGGGGGTGAAGAC
Source organism: Callorhinchus milii (assembly GCF_018977255.1). Classification (NCBI taxonomy): domain Eukaryota; kingdom Metazoa; phylum Chordata; class Chondrichthyes; order Chimaeriformes; family Callorhinchidae; genus Callorhinchus; species Callorhinchus milii. The sequence continues at coordinate 13,722,800 of NW_024704756.1, read as the reverse complement.
ATTGCACAGGCTATATTATATGGTGCAAATCAAATCATTATCATTGCATGTTTTTCCCCAACATCAAGACGGTGACTTTTAACCTCTATCGCTCGCTGCTGACTGGATTGCAGTGAGTTTTGCTGTGAAAGCGGTTCCCAGGTGGGATCCATTGCCTGGAGTGTTGAGTTTTTGAACTGCTTTTTGCAATTGGAATAACTCAAGCCTCTCAGCTGGGACAATGGAAACCCATTTACAATACAGGTTAATCGGCAAGTGGAGAGAAAGGCAATGTCCAGGGGGAAAAGCAGTGCCAACAAATGTGATTTTTATTAGCACAGAGCAGCTGCCAGTCCTGGAAATAGATGTTTTATTATATAATACGGCATTTCAGTTACCCTATTTTCCAATTTATTTTCTCAAACCAGTGTTTTTATTTCTGATTTATTTTCTTTACAGTAATTTTTTTTTTTTTTAAATGATTTCCCTCGATCCCCGGCACTGATTTTTGGAGGGTCATTGTGACTCCACAAGTATCAGGTGTCCCTGGTACTCTGCCCGAATTCTTATCCTTCATGTTTGAGTCTAGACAGTGAAAGATGACCAGATGGTTGATTTGGGGAAGGGAATTGCACAGTCAAGCCTAATCTGGTCCTCACATGCCATCTACACATGTACATTTCGCAGTATAGCTGCCAGGAGTGGAAACACTGGCATTTCACCCCTCCCCAGGTCCAGCCCTACACTACAGCCAAGAGGCACTCAGGCCAATTGTAACATCTGATGTTGAGGTTAAGACACCTCAGCACTGCAAATCTGGCATCAAACCTGTGGCCTTCGCTGCCCTGGTGCTGTATCAGATGGTGCCTTTAACTGCTGGACCATTACAGGAAAACGTATATACTGCCTGACATACACAGTGGGCAGCATCTTTAGCAACTGGACATTTTTAAACGTGACTTGTATTCAATTTTAAAACGTTGATTCAGACAAAATTATTAATAGTCTGTAGTCTCTACCACTGGAACACCAATGCTGTTCCTGGCACTAACTGTAATTTGCATGTATAGAAAGTTTTGTAAGTCTAATTTCTCCAATTTATTGCTTCACCCCTTTCTCCCCTCCAGAGCTTAACTGCGGTTATGGCAGCCGCAAGAGTGTTCGACACTTCGGATACAGTGGTGCTCTTTGCCCCACAGCGCCTGTTCTTAAAACCAATTGCAAGACTTACAATTAATGTCATGCTCCCGGACTCCAAACTGTGCCCAAAACCCATCTCAAACTGGGAAGTGATGGAGAGTCTGAGGAAAATGGTCTGCCCCGATCAGATCATGTCACTCCGAGTCTCAAGGAGCACATTGGACTTTATCCGCTTTGAAGGCGAAGTTGAGAACAAGAACTTGGTAAACGGCGTGCGGGAAAAGTTTAACAGCAGGACCCTCAGAGTAAATGGTATCCAAGATCCCTTGAGAGTAATTGCAGTTGAAACTCAAGTCGCCTTTCCCAGCCAGTGTGACTGGGAGTCTTTCTTTAAGAACACTGAAAGCATGACCGAAACGTCTCCTGGTGAAAGGGCTGATACTATTCAGATCGAAGGACTGCCTTGCAAGTGGTTTGCTGCAAAAGAGATGAATGGCGAAAAGCCGAGGGAAGAAATCCTCCGAAAAGTGTTTGGGACATTTGGAGAAATTCGAAGCGTTGACATTCCTATGCTGGATCCCTACAGAGAGGAAATGACAGGAAAGAAGTTCAGCACATTTAGCTTTGGTGGGCTCCCTACCTTTGAAGCCTTTATCCAGTACCAGGAATGTGAGGGCTTTCTGAAGGCTATGGAGTGTTTACGTGGAATGAAATTAATGAACAAAGGGGAGGATGGAAAAGCACTGACATGTATGATCAAGGTATGATTTGGAAATGCATGTAATTTTCAAATGCCTTGCACCCGATTCCCTCTTTGTGAGTATCCACTCACTCATGCTAACACTGTCTAAATAGAATAGATATTTGTAACTTGAATTATTGATTAGAATGACGTTCTAGGATTCTACACGACAAATTTATAGACAGACTATAGAATGGAACACAAAAACAAAAAAAGACCTAACTAGCCTGAGGAAAGGAACACTTTTGTAAGCTTTCATTCCCTGTGGAGTGTCCCATGTTTCCTTAATCATCTCTGAATGTCACTGTCTTTGTGTCTTGTGTATTCAGGGACTTTAGCAATTTGACTTCAGCACATTTTAGTGCCACCTTCCAGTCGATCTTGAATGGTCTCTGAATATGTAAGGTGTGTTGGGTTTTAGATGATGTTATCGTGCTTGCGAGGCCAATCTTGTATCATCTCTGCAGGTGTCCTTTGACACAACTAAACACCTCAGTGAAGCAGCCATTCGAAAACGAGACTTGGAAAGGTTGAAGCTGCAAGAACTGGAGAAGCAGCGAGAGGCACAGAAACAGAGAGACGAGGAAGAGGAGCAATCCAAGGAGGCTGAACGGTAAGGTAGAGCCTGTTTGTGAGCCTGTTTACAAAGAACTGCAAACTACAGTCAATCCACTTCACAATATATTATGTGAAACGGTTTGAAACCTCTCGTAAGGCGCTATACCAAATTCAAGTATTATTATGTTCTATGAAGAATTGGTTGCCTTGTAATCAATGTGGGATTGAACAAGGTATCAATTAAAAGTGAAGAAATGTTTCAAAAGATTCCAATGTCAGGCTGATCCTATTTTCACTGGAAGTCTTTATTCAACGAGCGAATGTGTCATTGACTGGTTTGCCAAGTTAATCTTGGTCTTTGAACATGTTGTCTGCACAGTGACAGAGGGAACTTTATTCGATACTTAGTTGACAAAATTATGGCATTGATCAGCGACTTTCAAATTCTCTAAAAAATAATTCAGATTTGTCAACAGAAAATTGTCTGCACGTCAGCAAATGGAAGGAACTTGTTGATCAACCAATTTAGGTGTAGCAGACATTCTGCCTGCAGATTTCATTGCCTTGAAATTTCACAGTGTAGAATTGTAGAAAATGTTAATCTTAATTTTGAAGGTGATTCTCTGCAGTTCTCATTCAAATGGCCATTCTTCAAATGTGAGCCTAATCTAAGAGTATCGACAGTCTATGTTAACCACAAGGACCATCACATCTGCGTTACTTCCCGTCCAACATGTATTTTTCAGTAATGATTATTTGGGAATGGGAATTCTGTCTGAAAAATTTCCGCCTCTTCCCAGTCCAGATGCACAGAAGCCAGTTTCAATGCCCTACCTGGTATCAGGTAATGCACCATAATCCCAGGGATTGAGCCTGATCAGTTTTAACACCCTAAATAGTGATTGTGTCATGCATTTGAATTTTCAAAGTACTAAATATGAATGATAGGAAAATACTTCAGCATATTTTTCAAAGAAAAAAAAGGGGGAATCTATACTAAAATTTCTATCTGACTTTTATTTAAAAAAAGCCATCTTTTGGTGAATTTTAGCAAAATGAATTGAATGAAATGTAATGTACTGTCAGAAAGAAACAGCCAGCCTGAGCCAGCTGGTTAGAGTGTATATGATTTCACACCAATATTTTGAACTGTTCCTCTAGAAAACGCAGGGATGAGGAACGGGAAAGAGAGAAGGGACAGAGAGAGAAGCTGAGGAGAAAAGAACTGAGGCAGAGAGAGCGAGAGGAAAGACTTCACTTACAGACGTTGTGGATGGCGCAAATGGAAACAGAAAAGGAGCCCAATGATGATAACGCGTGGAAGTAAGGAAACTGGTGTTAGCAGAGAGGAAGCTGGAATCATACAAGCTGCTCACAGTGCTGCTGAACAGGGCAGAAGTAAGTACAGTCTCATGATGCTTTTCACCCAAAAGTGTTAACACTCCAATTTGTTTGTAGATGGTTATTTTATGTCAGTGTTATTTTATTTCAGTGCGACAACCACAGCTTACTAAAATGTTACATGAAGCATTACTTTTCTGTAGGAATATATTTGCTATCAATAAAACTTGTTGAAGCTAATGAATACTGTAGAACACAGTGACTTCAGAACATGTTTTCTGTTGGGGGGAGGGGAGTCATTTTGTAATTTTTACTTTTAAATGATTATATGTTTTAAACGTTTGTGTGATTTCCGAAGGGCGGTGGCGTTGGCACATCAATTGGGTTCAAGACTACAACAAAAGAGCACAGCTCCTAAACATAATCAGTCTGCAGTTCACTAAAACTGAGTAATTATTGGAGTCTAACCAGCTAAAACAGCAGAGCTTGCCATTGCCAACACTGTCTTGTCTTGGAATACTGTCTGCTTCTCCACAGAAAATCAATTCAGATATTCCATTGCCCATCACGTAAGTCAACCCAACCTGAGGAGACTCTGATCCCCTCCAGCCCCAATATAGTTACTAACTAGTTGGTTATGAGACCTTCAACATGTTCAAGTGGGAAAAAAAACACCGGGTGGGTAATATGACTGGGACACTTCTCAATGCAAGACAGGGTAGGTGTTCAGTATTGGTGGGATCAGGAACAATTGTTATCTGATCACTACTTAATTACATGTTTGTCGGGTGCCATTATTTCAATATGACCAAGCAGATTTGATTCACTTCATCAGTTCCCAGTGAGGGCACCAGATGGCAACATTCCCCTTGTGGATGCAAGGCTATCTGGCTCTCTCCGCCTTGCAATCTCACAGCTGAGCTGTGAAGTGTCATTAAGGAGGAACATCTGACCTATCTGCCTTTGCTTGTAGCCAAGAAATGATTCCCAGAGATAGGTGGTTGTGAACTAAAAGGAGGATGTGGGAAGGCAAGGGTAAGAGAAATAGGCACTTAAACGGTCTCATGACAGGGAGAGGATCTTGTAATATTCTCAATCTACCATTGGATTGGTTGTTTTCTTTGTTGCTTTTTATCTGTCACTTACAGCACTAACTGTAATTTAGTTTTACTAAAATATTTGTTGTGTTTAAGGTCCCAGCACGCTTTAATTACTGATTGAATTGTTAGTTAATTCAAGAGATCAATTCGCAAACAGATACGAGCATACCTTAACCCCCTGCCACCCCCCCCCACGCCCAGAAATCCCCTTAAGAGAATAAAATTTGGTTGGTCTGTCAGTTGGAATGCACCTGAGCAGCTCTTAGTTATATATAGTTTGGTTCATGACATGTCAGCGACTGTGGAAGGTGAACTGGATGGACCTTAGGGCAAATCCTTATGTTCTTATGCTGCTTGGTTGTCCCATATATTCTGATTCCAATCGCACAGCAGCATGAACAGCAGATAACTGAACTCCGTTATATAACAGAATGAGAACATTCGATCCATTGTGCCCTTGTTCCCTTCCTCCAGTTCAGGCTGTCTAATTCATTCCCATTTCTTTCCGCTGTTTATTCTTAGTGCCTGGTTCAAAAGGAAACTGAGTTTCAGAAGAATCGGTTTTCTGAAAAGTGTCCCCGGATGGAAAGAAAACTTGGCCAATTGGAAGAAGTTAGACAAAATGAAGCAGGAGTGAGTGGATCGGGAAAACCCAAGGTCAAAGAATGGCAATGGGTTGGGGTGCTGAGAGATACTAATGTGGGGAAACCCAGGGGAATGATTGAAACAATGGAGCATTCATTATCTCCAGGAACTGCTCAATTTCCACTCACTACTTCCCTGTCAAACGTAATGCCTGCTGATAGTGAAGGAAGACACACCTTTGTAGATTTGCCCCCTAACCAGGAAAAGGCTGCAAGTTATCGCCGATCTGAATCCTTACAGATTACTGTGAGGCAGGATTGTGCTGCATTTGTTCACAAGCGACAGGATGGTGATGGTGACAGGCACAATTGTTCGTGTCAGGGACATTCCCGAAAGGTTACTGCTGTAAATCACCAGATTCGCCACCACCTTTACAAGTACGAGGATTTTGTCAGTTGTTTGCTAAATTACCGTCAGACTATTTGGCCCTTGGACTCCAAACGTGCAAATCGTTTCCATAGCCTCAATAATCTTGGCGAAAACTCAGAGTGGCGGAGGATAGTGTCAAACAATGGAAACAGCTTCCAGATAGACCTAAAGAACAATCCTGACCATCTTTATACTAAATTCAATATCACCGAAGGTAACAAATTGAAAGACTACGACAATGGTAGGGGCTACAGATGGACAATTACTGTCAGTGAGACTGGGGCTAAGAGGAGAGCATGTAGCACTGAGGAGAAGCACCCAATCAATGGTTATGAACGAGAGTTCCACCTGCCATGGAAGGATTCATGCAGCCAGCTCAAATATAGACCAGAATCTGAGGGTGAATACGAGCTCCAGTTTAAAGGTGGAACCAGAAACTCAAAGAAAAGTTGTGCTGTCCCTGTTCATGACCAATCCAGCACTTGAGTACTGATCCTGGGATTCCCATCTCCAGCGCTAAAGCAGGGTGGGTGTCGCCCAGCAAAGCATCCAACCCAGGCTGGGTAAAGGCCAGTGGCCGCTGTGAGGCTTCAAATAAAAGCTCTGGAAATGACCCTGGACAGCCTGATCAGGTGGGCAAGACTCGGACTAGGGTTAGGAGCAAATGTCCCAGAACTCAGCCTAAAGCCCAGTGCAAAGTAGCCAAGCTTGAACCAGTTGGCTTCACAAAGGAGGACACACAACAGTCACAACAGCCACTGAAACGATTGAGCAAAAGAGTAAAGAGAACTCGACAAGGTGACTCTTGTGAGTTGAGCAATGGTGACTGCGGATCTGATTATTGTCAACAAGAGGCCTGGAAACCCCCGACCATCAAAAAATTTAGAAAATCTAGCCGTGACATCAAACCAACCCCAGGCAAGTCCACGAGTGAAGCAAGTCACTTTTGGGAGGAAAACAAAAGGAAATATAGACAGGAATTTAACAATTGTCCTCAGGAGAGTGTTGGGCATCAGAAGGATTACTTGTGGATCCCTGAAGGGTCAGAGAAGAATGTGAATCAGGACTTGGTTTTGGATGATCCACACTATAATAAATCTAAAATGTCCATCAGCAAGGTGAAACACCGAAAGAAAGGAAGAAAGAAGGAGAAAAATATTCATCCCAAAGACAAACCTGGTAAGCGCCAATGTGATCTGAAGGATGATATCAGAGATATGAAATCAAACAGGTTCACTCAGCCCCAACCCACGAAAAATCAACATCCAGGGAATTATAGCTCTTATAAAAAAGAGTTTGATGTCCAGCGTGATTTCTGTGACGATTATTTTTGGCAAGATCTTGATTATCAACAGATGGTATTTGGGTACAATCACTACCGTTACAAAACAGGATCGAACGGAAGACAGATGTATTTCCCCCAGCGCTATGTTGATGATCACGGCCTTTATGATAGCAATAGATACGAGCCCAAAGCTAATCACAGATACTGATGGAAACAAAGTTCATCTGCAATTAAATAGGTTAAACTACAGCGCATCATTTAAAAAGCTAATCTATACAATTCAAAATGGGGTCCGAACATGTATTTAACATTTGCCTGAATTTCAGAGACTACCTAAAGGATCAATTGAGTTTTTAAAGCCTATTATTTAAGGTCAAAATTTAAGGTTATTGCCTATTATTTAAGGACAAAATAAAATCAATTAATCTGAATGTATTTCACACCAAACTATGTGAATACATGGCCCAGACACCAAGCCACTTGTTCCAATATATGGTCAAGTGAGTGTAATGGATTGACTGGCTAGCGATCATTCATTCCTCTGTAAAGGCATGGGGGAGGGTGGTAAATAACAGAATGAGTCTTGTCTTGCGACCCTTCATACCCAGACTCAGCTGGAAAAAACAAATGATCTGTTGTTTTTAATAATCCATGAAGATAGCCTCATCCACTTTGCAGTGGAATGTCAGTATCATCCACATTGGGATCTACCATATTGTTCAGTCTGTGTATTAGACACAGGTACAGCAGGATTGTGCGCGCTGCCAGCCATTACAAGGGATTTGATGGTTAGTTTGCAGAAAATAATAAATAATAATCCTTTCATTTGGCCTTATCATGTCTTTTAGACGTCTCAAAGCGCTTCACCGAATATACAGTAAAGTGAATTGACTATGTTTTGTGGGTGAAATGTGGGTGCAAAAGTCATAATATGCATGGAAGTGAAACCATTGGAATTACAATCACTCCAATAGTTTTACAAAAGAACTTTATTACAATAGTTAATCAATTTTTAAAATAGCATTTCTGTGTAAATGCTTTTACTTTTTCTAGAATACAGACAAAGGGTTAAGTCAGTTCTCACTTCATTTCTACCAAGAAAAATCTGACGTTTTTTTATAAATTTGCTTTAAGAATGCATTTGTTGATACGAATATCAGCTCCTGATAACTCGTCACTCCAAGGAGAAAGTTATCCTGCATTGTGAGTTAGGCATATGTATACATACATAAATAAATGCAGCCATGATATTGACAGCATGATGACTTAAGTGGTAGTGACAAGTTAAGTCAGGGTCAAGTTATCAGGAGTTTACTGTAGATGTTTGGACTGTCTGGGAACAAATTATGGAAAACTAAATTTAATTTATAAGTTTTTTTTAAAGAAAAACTGGCGCAAATTCCACTTACAAACTAGCCCAGTTGTGGTAATATGAAAATCAACTTTTTCTCACATCACAAATACTTCAGTGTCTTTCTTGCTGTATATAATAGATTTGAACCGTTTCTCTACCACATCTTAAAGGCGAAACGCCCACAAAATAATCCTTTTAGAATCCTTTCAAGAATTATTGTGAGTTTATACTGTGAATAATGCCAGGGTCCACATAGGTACTTAGATGATCTTTCCTTTCTTGCACAGGTCAGGGTTGCTGCTCAGATCAGAACATTCCACCACTTTATGCTAAAGAATTGATCGATTGTTTCCTGTGCAAATATTTAATATGATCCTGGTATATTGCACAATTGATATTATCCAGTGGCCTTCATCAAAGCTGGCCATTAGGTTCGAGGCTTTGATAAGGTTTGGCCAGAATTGATGTACATGATATTTTGCTGTACTGGTGAAACGTGTAATGCAAATAAAGTGCCTTTGCTCTTCAGATGGTCACTTGTTTTTTTTAACTATGAAAGAACATGCCTGGAGATTGAGTAAGGATATGTTGGCCTTGGTTGGTCAAAGTCCTTGTTGATACTGAGTCTAGATCCAAACATTGAAAATGAATACTTCGGAGAGATATGTAAGTTGCTGGCACCCAGGTAACTACCCAGACATTATCAGCTTTCACAAGGGGAAAAAAGGTTGCTTTATATTAATAATAATCCTTGCATTTGATATAGTGCCTGGCCTTCGAGACATCTCAAAGCGCTTCACAGAATATACTGTAAAGTGAATTTACTGTATATTTTGTCGGCAAGAGGAACCTGACTCAGACAGCTAGTTTATGAAAACACAAACATGGTTCGAAGGCTTCAGAAAAACGAAAGTTTGATTAAATTCCAAGTAGTTATTCAGTCTTTATTTCAACAAAGATTTAAACACAACAGTTTGCAATATTTGATATACAGTTAATCATATTTTGTTATCCAACAGACCCAGTTAGAAGAGGTCCAATTAAGACACAGGCTTCCAAATTAAGTCAATTCTTTTGAATTCAAGAGGAAACCACAGAAATTCTTAATTCATACAGACAGCTGCAGTACTTCACAATACAGAGCACAAACGGCTACATTATCTCCTCCATTTTAGAAAATGTACTGAAACTAACTATTCTGCTTTCTTTATAAATAGCGGAATGTTTCTTTGTATTTATTTTAAAATGGACCAAGTTGTAAATTACATTTAAGGGAACTTGGTTTTTGGCTAAGCATGCCCACATAACGCTCCCTGTAAAGTCTCAAGCATTGGCCAATTTAACCCGCTTAAGGTATTGCTCCATGCTAGCACAGAGGCTCTGCTCCTGGCAAGCACACTTTCCCCAAGAACAGCAACATGCTTCCAGCAGTAATAAACAGCTCTCCCTACAGTGACTCCAGATCATATCAGTTTGGTGTTCAACCTGGTTTACACCCACTCCCATATCTCTGGTAAAAATATTTCTAGATATCCAACTATGGCTAAATAAAACATTAGTTTTTGTAGGAAGATAAACAAATGTATTATTGTTTCATACAGGGCTTTTCCCCACCCGCCCATTAATAATGAAACCAGAAAGTAGTTTGGTTAAAATGCCTCCAGTAACTTGGGTTGAATTTGTTACCGTGGTTATAAAAGACTTGTGGTCTGGCAGAACTCGTTGCCCTGGCCTGGCTGGGATTGATGCGTGTATTTTAGTTAAAATATTTACAGATTAAGTTGTACAAGATGCTTCCCCTCATCCAAAGCCAAATTTCAATCTGTAGCCCCCCCCCCGACCCCACCCACCCCATTAGCAACTTAACCAGTCGTTTAACACTGAAATATTGACTGAACAATTATACCATTCCCCCCATTATTACCAGAAGCTCACTCAAAAAAATTGGAATAGTTTTGCTTTTGTGTTGGATAATTGTACAAAAATAGATCTCTCCAAACTGCAGAACTTTATTCCTTTAATTCTTTAGCCTCTTTTGTATCCTCTTCGTCTGTGTATTCTGTCGGCTCTTCTCCGGGTTTCAACAGCTTCCCAACATAATAATATTTCTCTGGAAAAGATCAGAAACAAAGATAAGAATATAAACTTTACCATCAGAGGGCTAGGGTTCCTCTGAAAAACATCTTCCTTCACTGTAAGGTTCCCTCTCTACTGGGCTGCATCTCATTACTCGCAAGGCAAAGTACGGGACTTGAAACTACAATATTTTTATGAAAATCCTTGATAAAGCACCTGCCCTTCAGCCGGCCATCATCAAACAACAACGATACTTACGAGTGAACTGCATCTCCCACTCTTGAAGACTTTCCTGCTGCATGGCGTTGAGATCAGACAAGTCGTCATATTCATCCTTCAGCGCCTCTTCGTCCAGGCAGAATGTAGCGAGGCCCCTTGATGCATCTCTTCCAGCAAAAACGCCGTAAGGACCATCTGGTCAAAAGAAAATTAAGTTATCAACAATAGTGTAATTTGCTTTCCAAATGACATTCCCCTAACTTGACAACAATCCTTATAGTGGGATGGGACAAGGTCTTTGCTCAAAGGGTTCAAGACTTTAGTGCTTATGGAAATGGTACAGGACTTAGCTTAACAATGTACCCATTAATGCAAGTATTAATTGTACTAATTGGGAGCTGTTGGATTGTTCTGCCTAGTTTGATGTCATTTTTTTTATTTAGAAAATCATCAACAAAGAATGAAACAACCAAGAAACAATGTAAAGCCTGAAAGAAATGATACGATCGTTCTTTTCCCTCTCCCAATCAAAAAAATCTTCCTTTGCCATAAACAGACACCAGCTGTCACAGGCTACCAAACTTCAAAACTGTCTGAACCAGTTGTCAAGTAGCTTGCAAAGCAAAAGATCGTTAAACAATGGCAGCACTGGTAGACCAATTACTAGTTAAAACTCAATAAATTTGATCACAACTGCAGAGTCTATCCTGTGTAAATTTCTCAGTAAATGTATTTTTTTAGTCTTGGCCAAGAATTTAAAAAGACACAAGTTACTAATGAAAGTGCAACTCTCAATACGGTTTGTAAGTTTGATCAAATACAGCCCTTTTTACTAAAATTGGATATTCAATATACAGTTGTTAATATACCATTACTGAATCAGAATACCATACAGGTGAAAGAATTCAATCAAATTCTAGCTAAGCTTTGGTCCATTTCTACTGAACGCTGACTGGCTAGGCATTATGCAGCTTCCAGCTCCCTTATCAGGGACGTTTATTCAAAACAAGACCCATTTTAATGAGCCTGTTGAAATGTTAGTCCAGAGTGCATGTAACAGCATGATGAAATCTCAGTTAATGGGCCACGATTACGATGTATATGATTAAAGGCCCAGATACCGTATCAATACTGGCAAGTTCAGATTTTCCTTGTGATTATGAAGATCAGTTTTGCAAGTTTGCTGCTACTCTGCTCCTATTTTAGTACTGCACTCCCTTTGTTGTCTCTCTCTTTCTGAATTCAAGAGAACAAATTGTTTTCAGATTTCCAGCATCTGGAGTATTTTGCGTTTGGGTTTTATTCTCAGTACAGTTAACAAAATTAGATCTAGTTTGGATGACAATATAATAAACATTTCTGGTTAACAATAATTTTAAAAAATGCGCTTGATACAGCGCCCAAAGTGATTCACGGGAGTTACTATAAACTGTAGTGACTTTGTATTTGTATAAGAGCATCTGAAAAGCATGTGAAGGATTGCAGATTTCTTGTAATTTCTTTTAGAGCACCAGAAAGAAAGGCATGGCAGAATTTCTATTATTGAGAATTTTGGTATTTCAATTTGAGATATTCCAGCCCATGAAAATTAACAGGTTATCTGATCAAAGGCAGCAGCGGAAATGTCAAAGGGTTTGGCAGTATCACCAAGGTGGCAGAGCTTTGGGGAGCACCAAACCATAAAATGTTCCCGATAGAGGCTGCAGCACATCTTCAACAGAAAGGAGAGGATCGCTGTCCCATCCCTTGATACCTCAGACTTCTTACTTGCCCCCATCTCAGCTTGATCTCTCAGCTTTCAATGTTATATGACCTGAGGGAGTAGTTGTTTTATTAGATTACAGGAGATGGTGCTAATCTGAACAGTTTTGAATATTACTGATACCATCCCCAATGATGATCAAATTAATCTTTTCACATATGTTTCTGCAGACTGAATGGCAAGTATTCAGTAAATTCAGTAAAAGATTGGATTTATTTCTCTCCAGTCATCAGATGAAAAAATAGCTCACCATTTAACAACTTTGGTTTGCAACTCACATTCCTATTTTGCCTCCAGCTAGTTAATCCTGCCACAACTGTGTACATCTGTTGTGTTCTTCTCTAAAAATGTCATTACCCTCAGGGCCTGTAGATAAGACATACAATTGCCAAGGGCACAATGTAGTTGTGAGAACTATATTGTATTACCATGGAGAGTGGCACATACCCTGTTGTTTAACGTTTCACATATTGAATACTAAGATAGATGCATGTAAACAGTTGAAATATTACTTATAATTCCTTGGATAGTGGATCTCGTACCCACGATGCCTCCAAGACAAAATGCAATTATTACAGTTGTGTACTAGTCCCTGTTAAATTTTTAAAATAATGTGAGCTGTTACCATGAAACAAGATATCTAATCTTGCTGCTTCACTTTTTGCTATCAGTAAGACACACAATGGCCCTTAAAACACCAAGGATCAGGAAGAGGGAACAAATAGATCAGTCAATGTTCCTGCTCTCTATCCAACAGATCCCTCCACTTCAAAAAGCCTGCATGTGTGGATGCAGGTGACAACTGGATTGGCCGTGATGGTTCCTCATTGTAAATTAACCTGACCAACCTCACCGTCCAGGGCCATGTATGAATTAAAACCAACACTCAAGTAGTGTTCTGAAGAGAACTGCACTCAATTTTTTGACCCCACATCCAGATACAATGCAGCCTTTCCTAATACAGTGTCGGGGGAGGGGGGGGGGAAGAGAAAAAGAGGGAGAAAAAAGACAAAAAAGCAGAAATTAAAATTTCTCTGTAATCTTCTGCGTTTGTTTTAAAAAATGTGAACCACCAACCATAAGGTGACTGATAACATCACACAGCATTGACAAACCTTGAACATGTCTCATGGGACTGATATTATGCCTCTAATTGTGTACAGAATCTTACTCCTTCAAAACAACCCTTGAACACAAGGCAAGATAACGTGAACTTGGTCAAGGATACAGCTGCCAGCACAGTGATAACATGGCAGGCTGTACCATGTGAGAAGCCAGCTTTTACAAATGCATGCGTAGGCGTGGGATTGTGGAGGTCACAACGTAACAAAGCCTGCCCACAGACAATCTGGAACTACAGCCTGTCCAGCAGAGAAAAATAAGCTACTAAAATCGAGTATAGGAGTAAAATAAAACTAGCGCAAACCGCAGCTTTGATGTTTATAAAGAAACTCCATGTACAGGGTGAGGGAATGTCTCTGTGCCACACCCAGTTACAGAAGTGTACGTGCGAGCTGCTCAGATTTGAGACAAGCATCGGTGAATAATAATCCTCCCATTTAACAGAGCACCTTCAAAAACAAATCGTAGTCCAGGGGTTAGCGACCGTGCATTTTGCAGGCAAATGTGTCGCGGTTTCTCATCCGCAGAGGGAAGAGAGGGAGCAGAGCTGCGCCTGTCTCCGTATAAAAAAACACCCAACCTCCATTTAAAAAAAATCTACATTAAAAATGTTAAAAAAAATTACAAATCCATTTAAAAAATACAAAACAAAAAAAAAAACTGGCCGAACAGACGAGAGTGTGGCGACCCTGGAGGTTGAGGGCAGTGTGCCCAGATTGGGTGGGTTTTTACTCATTTTTAATTGGGGCGTGATTTTTTTTGGTATTGGACAGAAAGTACTGTGCGTGAATAACAGCTTTGGGCAGGTGCCTAATTTTTAAAATTTAAATGTAAATATGCACATCTTTCCCACCGCCCACCGCCCCCCGAAGAGCTGACCACGGTTTCAAAAGCACTGAACCTACATAAATCGTTCGCTCTGCTGCCCACAGTAATAATAATTACCTTTACGGGTTTAGTATTCGGTTGACTTTGGGTGACGTACGTGTGTGTTTGTTTGCATGTAGCCCAGAAGCGCCTTGGGACGTCTTCCTGGCGTGAAAGGCGTCGTACAAATGCAATGGTTTGTTGTTGTTGTTATTGTTGTTGTATTTTAATATCCGGCATAACTAACAGAGGTTGCCCCCCCCACCCCCCCACCCCCAAGCCATTTAAAACCATAGCCAGAAATTTACTTAAAAAAAACAGTTACTATAAACAATAGGGGTCATTCGCTCTGCTGACCGGGTGGGCTGTGTGTGGGGCAGAGACAGACACAGACAGACAGACACAGACAGACCGACAGACAGACAGACAGCGCCGGGTGCAGATCGGCTGCCTTTTGTTTGGCCCTATAAAACACAGCAGTGACGCCCACTTTGCAGGATACCCCGTCAAGCGCTTTGAGACGTCCCAAAGGCACGTGAGAAGGCGCTGTATCAAAATGCAACGATCACGACGACGATGATGATGATGATGATTATTATTATTATTATTTCGTTTCAATTTCTGGCGAACCCGGTGTGGGGGGAGAGTGAGAGGTTAACGGTGTGTGTGTGTGTGTGGGGTGGGGGGGGGAGTTGAAGAGACAGGCGGCAGAGGAACCCCCCCCCCCACCTCCTCCCACTCCCCCCCACACCCTCGACCCGCGCGGCCTCACCGCGTCCGTAGAACTTCCTCCCTTTGGTCACGTCGAAAACTTTGCCGTTGACGGCGATCAGGATCCGGGGCTCGTTCTCCCCGTCGAACGGGCGCATCTCGGCCGCCGTGAAGTCCCTCTTCAGGCGGGGCAGCTCCTGCTCGCCCTCCCCCTTGTCGCCGCCCCCCGACGGCCGGTCGCCCCGCACGATCTTGTACAGGAGGAAGAGGCAGAGGAAGAGCAGGCTGATGTTGAGTGGGCTGCTGAAGATCTCCTGCAGCAAACCAGACGCGCCATCTTCCTCCTCCACCGCCGCCATCTTCCAGCCCCTCGCTTCAGCGCCTCCCCGAGTGCCCGCGACGGCGGGAGCGGCGCCCCCTGGGTTGGAGGATCGGGTACTGCACCCTCGCCGCTGTTCAATGTGACTTGCGGACAAGACAGTGTGTGGTGTGGCCCCCGGATTGGTGGGGGCGGGGGGGGGTGAGGGGATTGTGGGGGGGGGGAGGGGATTGTGGGGGGGGGGTGAGGGGATTGTGGGGGGGTGAGGGGATTGTGGGGGGGGGGGTGAGGGGATTGTGGGGGGGGGGGGGTGAGGGGATGTGGGGGTGTGAGGGGATGGGGGGGGTGTGAGGGGATGGGGGGGTGTGAGGGGATGGGGGGGGGGTGAGGGGATGGGGGGGGGTGAGGGGTGGTGTGGGTGGGGAGAGGGGATTGGGGGGGTTGGTGTGGGTGGGAGAGGGGATTGGGGGTGGGATTTTTTTTTGACCCTAATAATAATAATAATATTATTAATTATTATTAACATTAATAATTAATTATTATTAACAATTTATCTCTGGGATGTTCATGCGTGGTTGGGATCCTCTGGTTTGGATGCTCTTGAGCGTGGTGATGGGTTTCCACGTGTGTCAGACACCCGGCTGACCCCCCAAAAAATGTTTTTGTGTGTTAAAGAGCGCCTTTGGCCGGGTGCCTTATTTTGTAATTTTTTTTTAAAATCGAAACCTACAAAACCTTTTTTCCGCCACCAGTTTCTGCCACCAATCCCCGCCAGGGCTCCTGCTCACAGGCTAATTGCCAAATTCCCGAGTCTCCTGAAGTCTTGATTTTTAATTTTTCTGTTTAAGAACTGTGGGAATGCAACTTTCATTTTAGGACTACATTTAATAGTTTTCCAAGATTGTACATTTTAATACCATGTACTTAAATTTGAGGCTTCTAGTACCACCATTGAGGTCACGAAGGCTGAGAAGATGGCCCCCAGAAGAATAACATTGGTGGAGGCTTGGGACCATTTCAATCCCAGCAAAAAAANGAGAGAGAAACCAAGAAGACAATATTTAAAGGGGGGAAAAAACGAATTGTGTGTTTTGAGTGCTTTACACCATCCTCTAATCTCGCTTTAAGATTGTAGTCAATTTATTCTGATTAAAGTGCTGGAAAAAATCCACATTTTAATCTGCATTGAAGTATATTAACTCAGCTTTATACCATGTGACTGGCATGTTGTTATACAGTCCTCCTATGCAATACAGTCCTCCTCTCATTTGATATGTAAGATAAATACATTTTCCTCCAGTTGTTTGTCAACCTCTGTAAATACCCCATTGCTGATTTATCTATGTTGTTACCAATAGAAACTGGCCCTCATGATTTCTAGGATGCTACCCTGGGTGAGAGGCATTATATAACAACAAGATTACATTTGTATAGATGCAAGTTGTTGTTGTATTTAAATTGATCCAGATTACATTTATATAAATAAATGAGAAAAATATGCCAATGTTTATAAATGTGAGTTATTTGCCTGTGCTGGAGAGGAATTGCAGAAGTAGCACAGTTGAGACCCAGATAAAACGGCAACTGTTTTGTGCCTTGGGACGTCCTCCCAACGTGACAGGCACTATACAAATGTAATTTTGTTGTTGTTGAAAAACATTTTAAAATGCAAAATGACCCAGAGATTCATTCCCCATTCTCTGACCCAAAGAGGAAGAAAGCCAATGGAAGATGATAGACAAAATCAATGTGATCTCCTAGGTCGCAAGGGATGGGAAACTATAAGTTGCAGCTTAATCATGTCTGCAATGAGACAGCACTGAGAAATTGGCAGCAACCAAGTTCCCAGAGTAAGCAACTGGAACACTTCCAGCACCTTGATAACTCACCCTGGCAAGGCCACGATTATACAGTTATTAACATTTTAGATTTATGACAAGGAGAAGGTTGGATCTGGCCTTGAAGCCTAGAAAATATTTTTCAAAATGTATTTCTTTCATCCATGTTTTTAAAATTCTCTTGTTCCTTCTACAATCCTACATTGTTGTCTTACATACCCTTCCTCCTGACTGCAGTACCCAGTAACTTGAATGGTTGTAGACAAAGGGGTTTCAGCCTCCAGAGAATTATTGCTGGCATTATGTGCAATAGTATGTTGGCCAAGCTGTTGTAATATCATTGGTGATGTTTCTTAAGGGCATGATAACTGTAGATGTTTGCAAATGTGAGATGTCAATTGGTTGTAAGTAAATCTTATTCAAAGAATCAAAGGTTTTGCGGGTGAAAATATAAAAAAATAACATACACTTTAGCCTTTTTTTTTAACGTTTGAATCATTCCAATTGACCTCAGGACCTCTGGGTTAGATTAGAGAGTGAATAAATAACCTTCTCACACTCCAGAAACCCTTGCTGGAAGATGTTTGGGTAGCAGGTGAGGGTAGGATAGGACTCAGCTGCAATGCCGCACACAATTACGTAACCTGCCAATGCTCACGGTCAAGGCTCACACATGAATAATGACCACTTACATGAATCACTGGAGGGCACCTGGCACCCACGTACTCGTAACAATGAAAAGAAAAGGAGTCAAAATAGTAGAATATTGGAAGGGAAAATACATAAGTGAAACAAACACTCTTTATTACAATGTGTCCTCCAAATTGAAATTGAAATTGTTTTTTGGTAAGTATAGTGACTGCATTATAACTTTTTCAAATGATTGAAGTATCTGACACAAGGATTGCGTCCAAGGTCAATTAACCGTAAGGAATGGATATTTCTAAAAATGTTGAGACTTTGCAGTATGCTTCAAGAGATCTCTAGACCTGAAAGTTCCAAATAAATGCTACATTTTCCGCTTCAACACTTTTTTGGAAGAATGTAATAGTAACCCATTTAAAGATTCATGCAAATCTAGCTTTCCTGTGCATTCCAGACTATTGCTAAATGTTAATGAATAACAAGTGCCTGTTGACACACACTATTTGAAGTTGGCACACAACAGGGAGATGATCAGTATGCAAAGAATACCTCATGCAAGTCATGGTGATAGGCCACATTTGCCACAGTTCTGAAACGAGTTGCCCTTTCAACTAAAATAATCCCATCTTTTGGTTATTTATTACAAGGACGTGACCTACCAAGCTGACATTCTCTAAGGATGTTACAATGTTATTACAGCACTTTTCAATGTTAGACTGAACACAAGGGCAAAGCAGTTTACAGGTAAGAACTGAGAAAGCAGAAATACCTCCCAAGACATTGTGATTCCTATGAAGAGCAGAATTTTAATTGGTCCATATTGCATTTTATTTCACCCTTTAATATGTAGGTACGTTCAACATTATTGCAACATAGATGGATGATCAGGTTGGCCTGCAAGTTAACATCTATCCAAATAGAATTCCAGTGTACGGAATACTGTGTGTGTAGATATAGAGTCAATGGCATCAAAACAGTCCTTTTCCTCAACTTGTTCATTGCTGATAACGTTGAGGAAACCTCAGTTACATGAAATTCCAGCAGCAGATACTGCAAAAATTGCAAAACGTTTCATCTCCCACATTTCTGCGAGGACAATCAGGTCGTGCTGCAGTGACACGTTGCAGGCACTTTCTCAGCTGACAACCTGAAAATGACAACATTATCCCATGTACTTGCAATGTCTTTGAATGCTCATTCTTAATGTAAGTGATACTTGAAAGGTTATACATTATGTGGCATCTGACAAGTAACAGAGCTTCAATGGTTTACCTATCAATTGCAGGTTCATTTCATAACTAACACTCCCATTCTATACCTTTCCTCAAAGAGTTAAATTTAGATGAGCAAATAGCTATGAGGGGAAATGAGAGTCAAGGCTACCATTCCATGCACAACACCTTAATACACTCACATAACACTACCATCATTTATTTTTCATGGGTTTCAAAATAGGCATACAAAGGATAATGTGTCTGTGTTGTATTCCTCTGACATGTATTGGTCACAGTATATAGATATATATCAAGTTTCAGATATATATCAAGCGCTTAGCATTACTTGCCAAAGGCTGATTTTTCTTCCATACATATTGTTAATTTTCACAAGTTAAATCGCACAATAAGTAGATCCAGTTTTTAACTCAGAAATCTTAGAAAAAATTCTTTGCAAGCTTTTAGAACATTGTATTGCACAAGTAACACGTATTTATAATAGAAATAAAACACAATTTCTTTCTCCTTGTACAAAGTAAATCGCATCCTTTTGTGTCATTACATTGGGAGGTAAATTACATTTACCATCACATTCTGTTTCAAATTGCACATTAAAACATAAAAACATGCCCTAACATCAAATATTAAAAAAGTATCATTAGAGTTAAAGCATTTAAGTAATAGATTCTGTTGTGACGTAAACTTTTTGTGACAGTGAACTCAGGAAGATAGAATTAGGACTGATTATGAAAGCTAACTGTATACAAGAAGCAAACATCTACCTCAGTGCAGTTCTGTTTTTCCCACCTTTGGAATGGTATATATTTGGTTTGTGGGGGTGCTTTGTATTGAGTTAAGGATTTGGGCTCTTATTATAGTTCTGGCTGCAAATTCAATATTTCAAAGTCTCAATAAGTGGCAAATCGGTTAAAGAGTGTTCTTCTATTTTCAGAATGTTAACACAAAAAATGTATGTACCAACATTTCTTCACCTCTCTAATATAAGCACTAAGGAGTATATGGAATAATAAGAGAAACAGACATCAAATAAATAATGGCGTTGCTAATGTAGCTTAACGTGGCTTTCTGATAAGCAGACTCCTGCACTGAATCAGATTTGACATCTATCAACAAATTAAATTGCACCATTGATTATGCTCCAGTCAAAAGAGGACTTGAATGTGAATTCTGGGGATATCCTGCAGAATGGCCACCAATTTA
Source organism: Callorhinchus milii (assembly GCF_018977255.1). Lineage (NCBI taxonomy): Eukaryota > Metazoa > Chordata > Chondrichthyes > Chimaeriformes > Callorhinchidae > Callorhinchus > Callorhinchus milii. The sequence goes on along the minus strand of NW_024704756.1, from coordinate 13,702,293 downwards.
CTCAAATCTTGATCTTGATCTTCGTTGACTCACAGTACTGGGACATGCTCCAAATCTTGGAACAATGCAGCAGGTCTGGCACAACTGATATAGTTTAGCCTAGGAGGCCAGGGGTAGGTGTTATGTCTAACCTTCTAACTTCAAATCATTGTGCTCCATCTGTAAAAACAGAACAAGAAATGTGATTTATTACAGATTTATTACAAGTTAATTTGGGTGTATTTGTCCAAAGTAATGTAGTTACAAATGATCATTTAGCACTTTTATCCTGGAAGAAATCTACTGATCATTGCAAATCTGTAACGTTTGAGTTAGTTCAAAATTCAGATCACAAACAAATATTTTCCAAACTTAAAATCACATCTCTACAATATCTTCCCATTAAACCAACCATCTTGAGTCCTATTATTCCTCTGTTCAAATTAAACCAGGTTTTCCAATTCCCCAAATCACATTCTTAAACCCTTTCTGTAATTTGTTTGCAGCCAGTTGATACATATTCACTTGTGATTTGTATAATCATAGCATCATTTAATTTTGAAGCACATCAAAAATCGTACAATAAACCAAACAGACAGTATATTTAAGCAGCATTATTGTCACACTGATCTGGAAAAAACATCTACCTACCATGTTTATATTTTGAATTTAAGCATTGGCAAATATATCTTATATATCTTATATTATACTGTATATATTGTCAGTTTTTTTTAAAAAGACTACGGGCATTGGGAGCTCAACACTGAGCAATTATTAATTATCGGTTTCTGACACACAGTAGAACAAACAGCCTGGATCAATACATTCATTTATTTTATTGAGCTGCGAAGAAAATGAAGTGTTTCATTTAATGCAACTGACAAATTACAGTGGTCACTTCTACATCTTAAGGTTAGTAGCATTCAGCTCACAGATATTGCCCACTGGCATCTCTCTGCAGAATCCCATTAATTTAAATGTCGCAGTTTCACTGAAAATTAGATTTTGCTGCTAAAGGCATCATAAATACTCCCACATATCCAGATTCAACCTGACAGCACAATTCTAGTGCAATTTACAAGATAAAAATCGGTCCAGAGAGTAGCTTGTGCGGAAATGAGTATCTATACTACTTGTGTGTCATGGTAGTGAGAAATTCGGCCACAAACCTTGAATTATATTTCATTGAACGCTGTTTGCGAGGACGCATTTGGTACCTTTTTTCTGTATAACTCGAACCTTTATAAGTATTTTCGCATTATTTCAAATAATTGAATAACTCAGACATTTCTTTTAATCAAATCTAATAGATAACTGAACTTATGATTCATCACATGGATGTTTTTTTTACAATATACTGAATAAGCATCTTGCAATCTACCCAAATCAACCCACCTTCTCAACACAGTCTGTGTGTGCTGGTGAACATAGCGGATGGCGAAGCAACTTATAGACTCAAAACTTTGAAAAATCATTTTAGGAAGAGGCAAAACTCACAACTTGTTGAACATTGGGCAGTTTTAATTAAATGAATACAATACGTTGTGGAGGCGAGTCATTTTTCATTTACAAAATAAGGGTTTCATTTACAAACCATTTAACAGTTGGAATGATAACACTGGGGGAACATCTCCCAAATCTGGTCCCAACGAGATCCACGTAATCAGATATTAATAGGTAAAGTATTAATACTTTAATAATGGAATACAAAAAAGTCGGTGTATTTTTTTTCACAAAAATGTACAAGAAATGTCTTCGCGACAACAATTGGAGAGAAAAAAAAACAGCCCTCGTGGTTGAATGCACATGTTGTAAAGTTGGAATCATTACTACCAATGACCAACGTGAATCAATCACTGAACAGACGATATCCCGCTAAGACCTACTCAGAAACAGGGTGTCTGGGAAGAGACGTGAGCAGACAAGTAAATACTATTAATATCTGATTACGTGGATCTCGTTGCGATAAGACCACTTACCGCGCAGGTTCCTTCTTTATTGTGTTCAGGACAATTGCAGTCAAATGGCATAGTCGTGGTCATCAACATCTCTGCAAATGTACCAAAGAATCACGTAGAGGATAAGCAGGATTGCAAAAAGGAATAATGCCACGAAAATGGCTTGAGTGACAGGAGATACTGGAGAGTGCATGGCACTGGATCACAAACACGATGGACTTAGAATGGGGAAAGAGCACCAGTTCGCCACACATTCATTCCCTTAGCATCAGGCATCCTCCACCGACATCAAACTTGGAAATCACTGCACAGGCAGATCTGGAGCCCAGGGGAACATCTAACCAGGCGTCATCACCGACTGATTCTCCACTGAAGTATTTCATTCAACTGACCTTTAAATGGTCCCAAGACCTACCATAGAGTCCTCATTTCATTCCTGCAAAGAACTTATTGCTTTGCTTAATGTATGCCGAGCGCACGCTTTTTCTTCTATTCAGTTCAGTTCAGTTCTCCTGGGAACATTTCAGAACCCAAAAGACTTGAATTAGAACCAGGACATTGATTTTTTTAAAAATTAAAACTCCAAAAATATGCCATGACGTTAATTACACTTCTTTTAGTCCTTTTAGTTCTTTTAGTCCTGTTGTTCCAGAACCTGGCAATTAAACCATTAAAAGGTACCCCCCCCCCCACAGCAAGCACAGTGCAACAGGATATAATGTGAGAAACCCCACACAATAAACTGTCAATTTACTTTATTGTATGTCCCGTGAAGCGCTTTGAGATGTCTCAACGATGTGATAGGCGCTATATCAAATGCAAGGATTATTATTATTTATTAGTGTCTACTCTAACTGCCTTCCCAGTAATAGAGGCTGCTTACTATTCTCTTGGTTTACAACTCAGGGCGTGTGGGCAAGCATTTAAGACCATAAGATGTAGGAGCAGGAGTAGGCTATTTGGGTCCTCAAGCCTGCCCCGTCATTTAATAAGATCATGGTGGATCTTCTAACCTAATTTAATTTACCCGCCCTAGCCCCATATTTCTTAATCCCTCTATCCTTTAGAAAGCTATCAACCTCAGTCTTGAATATGTTCAAGGAATGAGCATCCACAGCCTTCTGGGGTAGAGATAGCTGGGTACTAGATCTAAAAGAATTATCACAGGAAACAAATCAGACTCTTACTTATACAAATAGCTTCTAGAAGTTGCACATTTCTTCTTGGTGGTATAAGTGACAAATTGTAGCCACAGCATTATTGAAAAGAACAATTAAAACACTTAAGAGATAGCTAATTAACAACAACAAGATTACATTTGTATTGCGCCTTTCACGTCGGGAGGACGTCCCAAGGCGCTGGATAGTGTACAGCATTTCTGACCCAAGCTGGGGTCAAAGGGGAGAAGGGAGGGGAAGGGGGGTGACTGATGGCATGGTTGAAGAGGAGGGATTTGAGGCGGGACTTGAAGGAGGCTAAGGAGGGGGCGAGGCAGAGTGTTTGGGGGATGGAATTCCAGAGGTTGGCGACAGAGTGGCTGAAGGATCTCCCGCCAATGGTGGGGCGGGTGGGTCGGTGGACGTGGAGCCGGCTGAGCGGAGGGAGCGGGCAGGTTGTTAGGGGTTTAGGAAGTCACAGAGGGTGAGGCCGTGGAGGGCTTTGTAGGTGAGGATCAGGATCTTGAACTGGATCCTCTGAAGGATAGGGAGCCAATAGAGTCGGGCGAGAATGGGGGAGATGGGGTCATGGAGTTTGGTGCAGGAGAGGACACGAGCTGCAGAGTTCTGGATTATCTGCAGCCTGTGGAGGGAGGAGTTGGGAAGGCCGACAAGTAGGGCGTTTGCATAGTCCAGCCTGGAGGTGATGAAGGCATGAACACGCGTTTCAGTGGTCTGAGGGGTGAGGTAGTGGCGGAGTCGGGCAATGTTACGAATATAACTTTCTGCTGTTTCAGAGGCTACTTGGTGAATATTGTCTCAAAGCACTGTGGTTTGACAGTATAGTGGTTTGACTGTGCATTTTCTTGGTGAAATGAAAATTTCGTTTTTGACCCAAATTCTTCCTTGGTAGCACCTCACTCCAGGAAAGAAAGCCTTTTCCGCAGCTGTCACACTGTTATAATAATAATAATAATCCTTGCAGTTGATATAGCGCTTTTCACGTCGGGAGGACGTCCCAAAGCGCTTCACAGAACACACTGTAAAGTGAATTGACTGCATATTTGTGGGCAAATGCGGCAGCCAATTGCGCACAGCAATGTCCCACGAACAGTCGTAGATTGAAAATGACCAATTTATTATTGTTTATTGTTCTAAGAACGTCTCTGCCTTCTTGCCTTGCTTTTGTATTTGCTACACACCCTCGTGGTTTCCTGATGCATTGCATTATTTTCAACAAACACACAGGATCACAGTCACATATGACTACACCACATATTGTAATATTTGTCAAAATATTGACTGCAGATTGTAAATCACCTCTTACACTAAAGGGAAACTGCATAATTTATGTTTTCTCACGGCCGTGTTTGTTAACGATATGTGCAATGACCGAGTTTATATCAAAAGTTTATGAGGGAAAACTATTTTATTGCCCCAAAATACTAAAAGTAATGGCTTGTGACATTTCTGACTGTTGTCGTTTCGCAGTCAACCACACCAAAGTCAGAGAGAAGTCGTGTTTATCGAATCATAAAGATATAGTGAAATGAATTGTGCAGTATTTCTAAATGGATTATCGTTCAGTACAGATATTATAAAAAAGCCAAATTGTAAAATCCCTATGTAGTCCTGGGGGTCATTCCACCCAGGTCCGCTGTGCCATCTGCCGCCCTGTGTGGGTTAGGGTGTGTGTTAGGGGTTAGGGTGTCTGGGTGAGGGTGTGTGCATTAGGGTGTCTGTGTTAGGGGTTAGGGTGTGTGTATTAGGGTGTGTGTTGGGGGTTAAGGTGTGTGTGTTAGAGTGTGTGTGTTAGGGGTTAGGGTGTGTGTGTTGGGGTGTGTGTATTAGGCTGTGTGTGTTAGGGTGTGTGTATTAGGGTGTGTGTGTTAGGGTGTGTGTATTAGGGTGTGTGTGTTAGGGGTTAGGGTGTGTGTATTAGGGTGTGTGTGTTGGGGTGTGTGTGTTAGGGGTTGGGGTGTGTGTATTAGGGTGTGTGTGTTGGGGGGGGTGTGTTAGGGGTTGGGGTGTGTTGGGGTGTGTGTGTTAGGGGTTGGGGTGTGTTGGGGGGGTCTGTGTTAGGGTGTGTGTGTTGGGGTGTGTGTATTAGGGTGTGTGTGTTGGGGTGTGTGTGTTAGGGGTTGGGGTGTGTGTGTGTATTAGGGTGTGTGTGTTGGGGGGTGTGTGTTAGGGGTTGGGGTGTGTTGGGGTGGGTGTGTGTTAGGGGTTGGGGTGTGTTGGGGGGGGTCTGTGTTAGGGTGTGTGTGTTGGCGTGTGTGTTAGGGGTTAGGGTGTGTGTTCGGGTGTGTCAGTGTTAGGGTGTGTGTTGGGGGGTGTATGTGTGTTAGGGGTTGGGGTGTGTTGGGGGTGGTGTGTTGGGGGGGTGTTGGGGTGTGTCAGTGTTAGGGGGTGTGTTGGGGTGTGTGTGTGTTGGGGGGGGTGTTGGGGTGTGTCAGTGTTAGGGGTGTGTTGGGGGGTGTGTGTGTTGGGGGGGTGTTGGGGTGTGTCAGTGTTAGGGGGGTGTGTTGGGGGGTGTGTGTGTTGGGGGGTGTGTGTGTTGGGGTGTGTCTGTGTTGGGGTGTGTTGGGGTGTGTGTGTGTTGGGGTGTGTGTGTGTTGGGGGGGGTGTTGGGGTGTGTCAGTGTTAGGGGGGTGTGTTGGGGGGTGTGTGTGTTGGGGGTGTGTGTGTTGGGGTGTGTCAGTGTTAGGGGGTGTGTTGGGGTGTGTGTGTGTTGGGGGGTGTTGGGGTGTGTCAGTGTTAGGGGGGTGTGTTGGGGGGTGTGTGTGTTGGGGGGTGTGTGTGTTGGGGGGTGTGTGTTGGGGTGTGTCAGTGTTAGGGGGTGTGTTGGGGGTGTGTGTGTGTTAGGGGTTGGGGTGTGTGTGTGTTGGGGGGGGTGTTGGGGTGTGTCAGTGTTAGGGTGTGTGTTGGGGGGTGTGTGTTGGGGTGTGTGTTGGTGTGTGTGTGTGTGGGGTCGCCCCCCCGCTGTGACTGCAGTTGTTGGTGTTGCTGCGGTGGGGGTTCAGGTTACAGCGGGTGGCGCTGTTTGTCGCGGATGATGGCCCTCTGGAAAAAACTGCGGCCGCGCTTTTTTTTTCTTTCTACCGAATAAGCCGCCTGGACATTGACCCGGGGGTGGGGTGGGGTGGGGGGTGAGGGGGGAGAGAGAGAGAGAGCTGTACCTCACGGTCGAGGAGTTCGCGGTGTGTGTGTGTGTGTGTGTGCGGGGGGGGGGGGGGGGTGTGTGCGTGTGAGAGTCCGGTGAAGGCCCCAGAGCCGGGTCGAAATAAGCGAGCGAGGGAACGATTTCTACGGTCGCTCTTTTTGTCCTCCTGCTCTCGCCGTAGCGCGAGCGGCGCGCGAGCGACCGAGGGCGGGAGCGAGGGCGGGAGGGAGGGAGGAGAGACGCTGTTGGTCGGTGGCGGCGCTCCGTTACGGCGTCGCCGAGGTGAGGAGGGAGGTGGAGGTGGAGGTGAGGAGGGAGGAGGAGGAGGTAGAAGAGGAGGAGGAGGAGTAGGAAGAGGTGAGGCCCCGCGTGGGAGGAGAGTCAGGGAGGAGAGTGAGCCGCCCTCCCCCGCCCGCTCCCCCGCCCGCCATCATGGCGTACATCTTCATCAACGACTCGGCCCAGATCAACGTGCCGCTGCTCCAGGCCTGCATCGACGGCGACGTGACGTACGCCAAGCAGCTGCTCGAGAGCGGCTTCGACTCGAACATCAGGGACAACCGGGGCCGCACGGGCCTGCACGTGGCCGCCGCCCGGGGCAACGTGGACATCTGCCGCCTGCTGCACAAGTTCGGCGCCGACCTGTTGGCCACCGACTACCAGGGCAACACGGCGCTGCACCTGTGCGGTCACGTGGACACCATCCAGTTTCTGGTCACCAATGGCCTGAAGATTGACATCTGGTGAGTGCAGGGAGGGAGGGAGGGCCGGGCATCTCTCCTTGGAGAAGTCTCTCCTTGGGAAGTCTCTCCTTGGGCATCTCTCCTTGGGAAGTCTCTCCTGGGGCATCTCTCCTTGGAAGTCTCTCCTTGGGAAGTCTCTCCTTGGGCATCTCTCCTTGGGAAGTCTCTCCTGGGGCATCTCTCCTGGGAAGTTTCTCCTTGGGAAGTCTCTCCTTGGGCATCTCTCCTGGGGCATCTCTCCTGGGAAGTCTCTCCTGGGAAGTCTCTCCTTGGGCATCTCTCCCGCTTCCCTTGCATGGAGATGACAATTAAAGCTTAGAAACCGAGAGGCCAGGTTGAAACTCATTGATTTGTCACTTTGCACAGGTGAGTGAGCTGCACACCTGTCAGGTAACATAACCCCCCCACCAGGGTCTCGTCTTTGAGCTGTCACTGTTTGTGGGTGCTGAAGTTCGTACTGTTACTGGTTCCCAACTCATTGAGTTGGATAATCAACTTAGAGTTGATGATCTTGGTCATTCAGTGGTCAAGAGCTTACTGTGTAAAAAGAGGGAATAAGGCAGAATCTGATTTCTATTTTCTTGAAGAATAAAATGTGTCACAATAGATGTTTCATGTCGAGTATTTAACTACAGGGCTTTTTGAAGTAAATGTATTCAAATAAGAAGGCTTTCCAAATAACTAATTGCTGTGAAGAGAGTTTTAACAATATAAATAATACTTATCTGCTTTCATGAATGACTAGATTTATTTATACATCCAAGATAAATGCCATTGTTAAACTATTATTATTTTTGTGAACATCTGTGCAGTTTCAACTGTGAATAAACTAGTTAATGCAGTCTAGATGATAGTTAATTTAACAAGGCATTTTTTTTTATCAGCAAGTAAATATACTTTGCAATGACATTCTAAAATTGACTTTGTTATTGTATCTACAAGAAATACAGCAACAAATCTATTATACACCGCAGCTGCTGACAACCACATCAGAATCAGTAAAGCTGTTCCGTACGCATTGTTGTGATTTCCTCAGAGAATTCAGCTTAGCTCTTTTGTTTGAAATAGCATCCACTGAACTGACTGCTCAAGTTAATGGAAGGGCTGCAACACAAATTGTATTAGAAACAGAATCTTAATGGATCCTGAATATCTATATAAAAGCCACTTATTTGCAAAGTTCAGATGGGTTAAGACTTTTAATTGACATTCTAATGCAGGGAATTGTATGTTTAAATATTTTGAAATTTCAATACAGCTGGTCCTCTCTATTCATTGTTATCTGATTTTGAACAGTGAGGAAGATAGGAGTTTAGAAGACGAATTGAAAGGCCTGTGACAAAACTTTGCTAGTGTATTAGCAACCTCATTAGTACTGTGTAGTTAATGTATTCATCATTATGATTGTAAAAATTACCATTTGAGTAGCTGATATTTTTCATACAAAACCTGATTGTCCGTACTATGGGTGTGTAGTCATGTAATTGTATTTGTTTCTGAATTGTAAGAAGTTGCATAACCGATTTTGAAATACAAATTAAGGAATTTATATGGAAGAAGATATGATGATATCAGATTAGGATCAGACAGTTATGCCTAGTTTTGTAAAGAAAAATAAAATGCATTGAAAATAACTATTAAAGATCGGTTAGTCTTTAAAATTTTGATTTAGAATATCTTGTAGTTTGTAATCACATACTTACAAATAGCAACTTTGCTGCTGGAAACTCTGCTATGATCCCTGTCTGTATTTTGCTTCACTACAGAATATAATAATTCCTTTTTTGTTAATAAAGAGTGAATGTCTTGATCCTTTAAACATTTTGATCCACTAAATTTGATCCTCTGTGATTCTGGGACCAGAGCAGGACAGACTTCTGGTACCTTGTTCAACAAAACATTTCTTAATGAAAATTAATTGGTAATTGTTTGATAGAGTTTTGGAATACTTGGAACTGTTTTACTTGTTCTAGTATAAAAGTGCTGGAATTCGCTTGTGAGGATGTAACTCATTGGTTTTGGCTTTTATAACTCAGCAATCACCATGGTGCCACGCCACTTGCATTGGCAAAGCGCAGAGGAGTAAACAAAGATGCAATCAAATTGTTGGAGTCCCTGGAGGAACAAGAGGTGAAGGGATTCAATCGTGGAACTCACTCTAAACTGGAGATTATGCAGACAGCGGAAAGTGAAGGGTAAGTTTGGTAATGTGCTCAGCTAAAGCTACATGGATAATTTTACAGTGCATGAGTTCAGAATTTTTAAATGCAAATCTCCTCAACTCGTTGGGAGTGGAGTCCCTTATTGGTTACTGAAACCAGAGTAGTCAATGCTGTACTGGTATTTTTAATTTAATTTTACAGATCAACTACTCTCTTTTGTGTGTTTTCCATAATGTGAACTGGAAATTACCCAGTCAGCCACTCACCATCAAGGTTGTGGGTTCAAGCATCCCCTCAGGACTTTGAACTCACAATCTTGGCTGACATCCCAATGCAGGTCTGGAGGTGTGTCAGAGGCGCTATCCTTCAACAACAAAATTACATTTATAGAGCGCCTTTCACGTCGGGAGCACATCCCAAAGTGCTGATAAGGAGTTAAAACTGACAATCTGTCTGCTTGTTCAGGTGGATTGTAAAGATCCCATGCATGTTTTGCATTTGGTAATCTGAACAAAGGCAAAACATTAAGGTTAATTATTGGTTGTTTAATGGCATTGTGAAGCTGTATTGATGATAATGTATCAACTTCTTTTTCCTAAAGTGCCATGGAGAACCATTCTCTCCTGAATCCAAATCTGCAGAACCCTGAAGGTGTTCTTTCCAGCTTCCGATCTACCTGGCAAGAGTTTGTGGATGATTTGGGCTTCTGGAGGGTTCTGCTCCTCATTGTCGTCATTGCATTGTTGTCTCTTGGTATTGCCTACTATGTCAGTGGTGTCCTCCCATTTGTGGAAAACCAACCTGAACTGGTGCATTAAAATCTGATGACAGTTCAGCATCACAGAGTTACTGAGTACCAGAATACTGGCTTTGCTGGTCAGTATTTCAGTCCCTAACAAAGTTTTGCTAACGAGATTCAGAACCTGTTGTCTTAGTGTTTTAAGTTTGTGTAACTAAATCTGAATCAGTCTTTCCTTTGTTCCAGTCAGTTTTACTGGTGGTAAACAATGATTGCTTTTGAAAGTAATAGCCACTAATGTCAAGTAATTTAGTGTGAAAGTGATTAACAATTTGAGTCCTGTAATCCAAAGTAAGCAGAAAGTGGAGTTTCAATCTGTACATTTTCAGAGTACACATTTTTACCTTTTACTCACAATTCCTTATTTGTATTGTATAGATGTGGAAAAGCATCTGCTAAAATGTGTTTTTATAGGTCTGTGTTGTGAAGCAGTGTTCGTAAGCCATAATTCTCTGAAGAGATTAGAAATCATGGTTTAAATGTGGCTTAATTTCAGTTAAAGGTTAAAATGTGTCATAAATAGGTTTTACTGTGGATTTAATTCCAGCACTTGTAGAGCTTGGTACAGTTGACTGATGAACCTGATTCTTTTTGGTGCCTTGATAGTGTGAAGTATTGAATGACAATAATTTCTTTGTTACTCTTTTTATTAAAAAAAATACTAAATGTAGATAGGTATTTAACTGTGTTAACTTTGTATGATGATGTATGGAACACTCTCAATTGGTTACCAGTTATGTAATTAAGTTATTTTCTGACTGTGCTGACAGACTGTTAATTGGATGCAAAGTAGTCACTGATGCAATTGACTAATTTTTGACAACTTGTACTTGCCTGGATATTTAAAAGCCAGTTAAATAGCTTTGATTTGTGTAAGGAGAGGGAGGGGGCTGTGATTTTTTTAAAAAAATGCAGACCTAAGTCAATTTAGCTTGTAAGTGGTAGTCAAAAGCACGAGTTTTAATTGCAGCATTATAAATAGGAACTGTACTTAATGTGTTGCAAGTGCTGTAAGTGTTCTTTAGTTTGAGGCAGTATGCATTACCAATGTGGTAAACTACCAATTTTATTTCTTATGTTAATGTATGGTATAGCTTATTTTCCAGTTAATCCACTGCAATGGGAGGAATCCCTATTTGTACTTAAACACTAATCGCTTGCTGTTAGAAAATACTGTACCTTTAGTTCACATGGTTCCTCTCTGTTTATTACACTGTCATATATTTGGAGAGCCTTTCTGATGTTCAACATGTTTGGCTATAACTCATTTAAAAATATAAATATATAGTAACCAAAGGAAGATGTAGGACCCAGCACCTTGGAGTAACTGTTCTCTTTTGATGGTTGTTTCTCTTTGCTAACTCGAATAAAGCTATTGTGTAGCAGTCATGTGAGGGTAGGAGCTAATGTAAAGTTCCCCACCTGCAAAATAAATCTGATGGGGAGTTACAAAGCAGAAATTGAGTGTTCAGTTTTCTACTGAAACTCACAAAGTTGCTTCCACAGTTTCGGATATAAGAACTCAACAATTGAGTCTGTGCCTTGTAACTAAGCCATGTAGTTAACCTGGTCATTTGCTGAAACATCCATGATTAATTAAGAGCATTGCAAGAACAGATTGCCTGAATTTTCTGCAAAAGCTTTGTCAAGCAGATGGCCTTATGATTATTAACGTTACCTTGCTTGCCCCCACCCCTCCAAAAAAAAAGGATAACACATATTCACCATGAAATATTGATATGTATACGACAGTGTCCACAAAGCAGAAAACCCCAAACTCCCTGTGGAGACGTACATATTTGTGCTAGTATAGCAGTATACTAACAAATTAGAAACTAAGGTGTCTCTCAAAAAATGAATGGATAAGGGTAATCCTGATTACACAGACTATTAAATCAAATGTCACAATTTTAAGAGTATTTGTAGACTTCAGATTTCAGAAACCAGTTAACCCCGATAAGACGGTCTCCCATTTCCTGTAACATTCCGTTAACTTTTTACACCGTTTAAGCAAACACTAACATGAGGTGACTAGCAATTTCTGTTATTTTTGTTATTGCTTCCGTAATATTTCAATTGTTTAAGAGGAAACTTCTTTACAAGTAAATTGAGGAAAATGTTAACAGGACTGAAAGTTGGCTCTTGACTAATGGCCTATACATAACTATCTGTCTTATTTCAACCTTACAAGAAAGCAATTCTGAGTTGCAGGTTGCAAATTTCATACAATTTCTAAATAAAACAAAATAAATATGTAGCCTAAAGGCTGGAGTTTGCTGAAATGCATGTTTGCTGTAATTTACTTTTTGTATTCTTGATTTGTATTATGCTGTTGTTTAAAACATTATGAATGTATCCACTACTTAATTCTAGCCTTGTTTATATGAAGTAGATTATTTAACTTGTATGTAAATTGCGTTGCAACATTGTACGTTTGTTTTTGTGACATTAACACTTGCCTTTCTGAATAAACAGAAATTTGTAGGATCTGACTGGACCTGTGTGATAACTTAATGCTAAATAACTACAGTGCACATTGTTCATACATTAATTACAACAACAAGATTACATTTGTATAGCGCCTTTCACGTCGGGAGGACGTCCCAAGGCGCTGAACAGTGTACAGCATTTCAGACCCGAGCAGGAGTCGGGGGAGAAGGGAGGGGAAGGGACGTGACCAATGGCAGGTCGAAGAGGAGGGTTTTGAGGTGGGACTTGAACGAGGCTAAGGAGGGCGCGAGGCGGAGTGTTCGGGGGATGGAGTTCCAGAGGTTGAGTGCAGAGTGGCTGAAGGCTCTCCCACCAATGGTGGGACGGGTGGGTCGGGGGACTTGGAGTAGGCCGGAGCCGGCTGAGTGGAGGGAGCGGGCAGGTTGGTGGGGTGTTAGGAGGTCGCAGAGATAATAATAATAATAGAGATAGTGGGGCGAGGCCATGGAGTGTTTTTTAGGTGAGGACCAGGATTTTGAACTGGATCCTCTGAAGGATAGGGAGCCAATGGAGTCGGCTGAGAATGGAGGAGATGGGGTCACGGAGTTTGGTGCGGGAGAGGACACGGGCTGCAGAGTTCTGGATTATCTGCAGTCTGTGGAGGGAGGAGTTGGGAAGGCCGACAAGCAGGGCGTTTGCATAGTCGAGCCTGGAGGTGATGAAGGCATGAACAAGAGTGGCCTGAGGGGTGAGGTAGTGGCGGAGTGGGGCGATGTTACAGAGGTGATGTTACGGATGTAATTACAGTGAATAATACATTCTAGTGCTACCTAAAAAGATTTGGCTTGCAAAAGAACTAATAATTAAACAATTTCTACATATGTACACATTTCTATATATATATAAATACATATACAAATATGTATAAAAACTTTGTTAATTCTAAAATAAAAATTATTTTCTCCATTTCACTTTTTTCAGTAACTTTCATCTTGTATTTCAAGTAAAATGTAATGATGCCTCTATATCAAATATTGGTATTTTCTCCATCCCAATATTCTTTATACTCCCCCTTTTTCTCATGAAGTGAATGACTCAAGCTGAATGTGGTTTCAATTTGGTACATTGCCCAAAAAATTCTCCATAAATGAGCCTGTTCAATAAGTGTCAACACTGTGGTGGTGCAGCATTCCAGCCAGATTCGGCCGTTGGGACATGCTTCACAGTAAGGAAATCCCTCCAAAAACAATAAGAAATCTGGATTACAAGAAGGAACACAGACACTTTTTTTCTCCCCTACTGCCTGTCGCTCATTGAAGCCCATTTTAATGTTCCTCCCACTCCACAACCACACTATCTTAGGTCACTCCCAAACATAGGATCTGAAACTTTATTTTTGTTGACGGGTGAGCTGCGCTGTGTAAAATGTGGGATTATGCCTTGAATAAGAAGTTAGAAGATGAAGTGCTTCCCAAGGAAACTGGTAGATGTCTGAGGCTACTCTTGCACGCTTAAAGATCAGTTAAGATAGCTGGCAGGGTTGCTTGTTCACCTGCCCTTCTGATTAAAGAAAAAGGGTTTGGTACAAACAATATTCAATTCACTCTATTTTAAAGTGTCATTTCACTGCGAAGAAATGACAGCAGTTAAACTTTCACTCCACAAGGAATCTGCTCATCTGTAACAAAACAATCTCACTTGGCTGTGACTTTCCCTGCTGTGACACAATTGAGACGGAGAGGAACACAGTGTCTACAGTAAAATGGAAAGGAGATAATTAAGAAAAATATATTTATCAGCTATTGGTTCAATTTATTAGAGAGAGTGGCTTAAATCAGCTGCTTATTGGCACCACCATTGGTGGGAGAGACTTCAGCCACTCTGCCCCCAACCTCTGGAGTTCCAGCCCCCAGTCACTCTGCCTTGCCCCCTCTTTAGCCGCCTCAAGACCCTCCTTTTCGACCATGCCATTGGTCACCCCCCTTCCCATTCCCTCCTCCCCCTATGACCCCAGCTCGGGTTTGAAATGCTGTACACCGTCCAGCGCCTTGGGATGTCCTCGTGACGTGAAGGCGCTGTACAAATGTAATCTTGTTGTTGTTATTAATGTTAGTTCAACCTTTCCAGGCCATTAGAGAGAGAGAGAGAGTTCTGATCTGAAAGGTCCAGAATGAATCCAGTGTCACTTGCACCTTCTGAACTTATACTGCAGCTGTTCAATATATCCCTCCTGAAACCACCTCCTCTGTGCAGAGTGATTTGCGTTATGGCAAAAGGAGTCCTGTAGCTCAGTGGTTAGAGCACTCGCTTTGCAAGTGATAGACCTGGGTTCAATTCCAGGCAGAGGGCGAAACCTTGGGCAAGTTTCCTTACTCCACACAGAGCCTAATAATAATCCCTCCAAAACCAAAAACAATAATAAATTGGTCATTTTCAATCCACGACTGTTTGTGGGACACTGCTGTGCGCAATTGACTGCCGTGTTTCGCCCACAAATATACAGTCAATTCACTTTACAGCATATTCTGTGAAGCGTTTTGCGATGTCTAGAAGACGTGAAAAGCGCTATATCGAATGCAAGGATTATCATTATTATTAAAGAGAAGCGAGTTTCTCCCGGTATCTTGGCCAACAGTGCCCCCAAATAACTCATGGTTGTTAGTCGATTGGCGGATCATAAGATCGCTTTTCTGGGGGCAACAATCCCTTCAAAAACAAATAAAAACAATTTGGACACTCCACCCACCAATGGTTTGCGGGACCATCTCTCTGCGTGCAAAGTGGCTGCCGCTTTTGCCCACAAAATACACCGTCAGAACCACTTTACAGCAGTATCCCGTGTAGCGCTTTGAGGCGTCTCGAGGACGTGATAAGGCGCTGTGTATCAAACGCAAGGATGATTATTATTAATTATTCTTATTAATCCAAGCCTACAATCATCAACCCAGTCATTCGCTTATTATTATTATTATTATTATTANAATATCCTTATTGTCCCAAGCCTGCATTATCGACCAGTTATTCCCATTTCTTCTTATTATTAATAATATTATTGTTATGATGATGTGTGTAATGTGTGATCTTCTTGAGTGTGAGGCGCTGGGATGTGCAGTAACAGTGCGGGGGGGGGGGCGGCAGAGGCAGCAGTGAGTGAGTGAGAGGGAATGAGTGAGTGAGGGGAGGGAGAGTGAGTGAGGGGGAGGGAGAGTGAGTGAGGGGGAGGGAGGAAGAGAGTGAGTGAGGGGGAGAGTGAGAGTGGGTGAGGGGGAGGGAGAGAGTGAGAGTGAGGGGGAGGGAGAGAGTGGGTGAGGGGGAGGGAGTGAGTGAGTGGGGGAGAGAGAGAGTGAGTGAGTGGGAGGGAGAGAGTGAGTGAGAGGGGGAGGGAGAGAGTGAGTGAGTGGGAGGGAGAGAGTGAGTGAGAGGGGGAGGAGAGAGTGAGTGAGTGGGAGGGAGAGAGTGAGAGTGGGGGGAGGGAGTGAGTGGGGGGAGGAGAGTGAGTGAGTGGGAGGGAGAGAGTGAGTGAGTAGGGGAGGGAGAGAGTGAGTGAGTGGGAGGGAGAGAGTGAGAGTGGGTGAGGGGGAGGGAGTGAGTGAGTGGGGGGAGGGAGAGAGTGAGTGAGTGGGAGGGAGAGAGTGAGAGTGGGTGAGGGGGAGGGAGAGAGTGAGTGAGTGGGGGAGGGAGAGAGTGAGTGAGTGTGAGAGTGGGGGAGGGAGAGAGTGAGTGAGAGTGAGGGGGAGGGAGAGAGTGAGTGAGAGGGGGGAGGGAGTGACGGGAGGAGGGAGGTTTGCGGTCGGGGCTGCGTCCGTGTCGGTGACCGAGAGACGCACTCGTTTCCTCGCCGCAGTCGTCGGCGGGAAGCAGCGGGGACCGGGGGACCGGGTCGCTCGCGGTGTCGGCCTCGGCCTCGGCCTCGGCTGCCAGACCGACCGACCCTTCCGACCTCCTCTCCTCTCCTCCTCTCTTCGCGTCGCCATGAACCTCCGCGGCCTCTTTCAGGATTTTAACCCGAGGTAAAAGCCCTGAGGACCGGGGGGGGGGACCTTCCTCCAGGTGGAGGGGGTGTGTGTGTGGGGGAGAGAGAGAGAGAGAGCGAGGCCGAGGCCTGGGCCGCAGCACGGAAGCCTCGGCGCTGGGTTCTATCACAGGCCGAGCCGGTGGCGCGCTCACTCGGCGTCGATCCTCCGCCACCTCCCCCCCTCCCCCTCCCTCACGCCAAACCACCGGGGCCCACAGCCCCTGTGAGCACCGAGGCCCCTGGGAGTCGCGGTTGAAGCGCCGGCGTCTCTCCCGAGGCCCTGCCCGGGGCCAGCGCAGCCTCTCCCGGGGGGGGGGTGGGGGAGGGTATCCATCCATGGCTTGGGGCTGTTGAGGTGGGGGTGAGGGATGGGGGGTGTCCATGGCTTGGGGCTGTTGAGGGGTGTGTGTGTGTGGGGGGGGGGTGTCCATGGCTTGGGGTTGTTGAGATGTGTGTGGGGGTGTCCATGGCTTGGGGCTGTTGAGGTGGGGTGAGGGGTGGGGGGTGTCCATGGCTTGGGTCTGTTGAGGTGTGTGGGGGGGGGGTGTCCATGGCTTGGGGCTGTTGAGATGTGTGTGGGGGGTGTCCATGGCTTGGGTGTTGAGATGTGGGGGGGGGGGTGTCCATGGCTTGGGGTTGTTGAGATGTGGGGGGGTGGGGGCTGTCCATGGCTTGGGGTTGTTGAGATGTGTGTGGGGGTGGGGCTGTCCATGGCTTGGGGCTGTTGAGGGGTGTGGGGGGTGGGGGTGTCCATGGCTTGGGCTGTTGCGGGGGAGGGGGGGTGTCCATGGCTTGGTGCTGTTGAGGTGTGTGTGGGGGGGGGGGGTCCATGGCTTGGTGCTGTTGAGATGTGTGTGTGGGGGGTGTCCATGGCTTGGGGCTGTTGAGATGTGTGGGTGGGGGGGGGGGTGTCCATGGCTTGGGGCTGTTGAGATGTGTGGGTGGGGGGGGGGGGGGGTGTCCATGGCTTGGGGCTGTTGAGGGGTTGGGTTGTGTGATCACCTCTCAGTTTCCGGTTGATCCTCCAGGTGGTTTGATCTGACAGCTTCTCTTTACAGCCTCCCGGCTTTTTATTCTTGCTCCCGAAAAGGAGAGACTCTTGTGCTTTCCTGGATGGACACACTTGTGATCCACCCTCTCCCGAGCCCTGCACCTTTTCGTTCACTCCTCAAGCTCCTTTCGTGACCTTTTCTGTGCGCCTCGCTTCTTGAATTTAACCTGATTTAATTTCTTGACTGTGATCTTATTCCACGGTCAGTTTTACACAAAAAAAACGAATTAGTTATTGCAGGATTGACAAATGTTGCTGCCTTCTTCTGCCTGACATTAAAGAAGCAGTCCCACTTCATTGAGTTTCTTTTCACCTCCTCTTCCATCCTCTCTTGACTTTCCTCAAGACTTTCCTCAAACACTCTCGAGAAGATAAAGACTTTGATAAACTTTCCAAACACAATGAATAGTCCAACATGCCCTGTCAACCAGACCACCACCACAGGCACAGAGGCATTCACCATACCATCACTCAAAAAAGACCTGAAAGCAAAGAAACTCTGAACGTATATTTTAAAATACTGCCAATCAGGTCAGCACTGAAAGTCTGTTTCTTTGAAGCACTAAGTGAAGAGCCAAGGCTCGTACAGCAACGTACCACCAAGGCTTAAAAGATTGGCAGAGAAAATGAGATAAGTCAAAATTGTTTGGCGATTCCAAGCTTGAGTTTTTAAAAGTCTGTAGGAGGGGAGACATTAATCTATTGGACCAAGTAGTGGATTTCTGACAGTTCGTTTTGTTTATTAATTATCAAATGAAGACTGTTAAGTTGTCTCTTATACGACAACTTGTTTCTTGTCTGCGTGCACTGAGCCTCTGCCAAAACTTTTTCTTTCAAGCTGTTGGAATGGGATGGTGTAGTGTTTCTAAACCACCTGCTCGGACCACATGTTCTGCATGCTTATATTTCTTGTACCCCGGGCTCAGCTTGCGCTTGTCGAATGTCAAATGACCATTGAGTGCCTATTCTCCTAGGGGGGAGATAAGCAGGATCCTTGGAGCTGACTTGGCTCCAAGATGGTGTGCTTGACAACAGAATATCAGAAACGAGTCAATTCTCTCTGGCCGTCTCCATGACACCAGGGAAAACTACTAGTGACAGACAGGCACACCCAAACCCCACACTTGCACTGTACTTGCATACAATCCATTTAAAATTATCACTCTTAATGGTCTAAATGTTACTTTTTCACAGAATGCAGATAGTCTTACAGAATGCTGATTTATTGAAAGAAAAAGTAACATTTAGAGCAGTTTCATGGTCAACCAACAAAATAAATTTGCCTGCTGAGGTTGGTACCACTCGGTGGCTGCGCAATGTGTGTCCTCCATTTGGTTTCCAACCTATTGTTATGTCAAACATTCTATTATTCTCTGTTGCAGCAAATTCCTCATCTACGCCTGTCTATTGTTGTTCTCTGTCTTGCTTTCTCTACGTCTGGATGGAGTCATTCAGTGGAGCTACTGGGCTGTCTTCACACCTGTCTGGTTGTGGAAACTGATGGTCATCATAGGAGCCTTGGTGGGAACTGGAGTGTGGGCTCGTAACCCGCAGTACAGGTGAGATGGAGCTGCAGAGCTAACACTTCGACTTACACAGAGCGTGTTGGAAAACAAAAATCAACCATCATTCCAGATAATAATGTGTTTAAATGTTTATTTGAGAAAATGACAAACTTCCAGCCAGAATTGTTTGCATCACTGTATTGGTCAGTGTAGAACTATCATTACATGTTACAGCACGGTCAAAGAGGAAAGTCTTCAGGTGTGACTTGAAGATGGGCAAAGAGGGGCAAGATGGAGGGATTGAGGCAAGGGGTTCCAGAGATTCGGGGAATTGTGGTTGAAAGCACGGCCTCCAATGGTGGAGGGGACGAGGGATGTACAGAAGATCTGAGCCAGCTGAATGAAAGCGAGGGGTAAAGAAGTGGGGTGTGAGCAGATCGGAGAAGTAAGGAGGTGTCAGTGCGTTAAGAGATTTGAAAGTGAGAGTGAGGATCTTGAAATTGATCCGTTCTGTAACAGGGAGCTGGTTGAGTGTAGCAAGAACTGTCATAATGGGGGTGTGGAGCCTGGTATAGTACTAGAGGAGAGGTTTACCTGCCCTTTGTATTTTTTTTGATCCTTTTAATCTGCTCCTCTGCTTGATTGAGGTTGGGGAATTGCTGATGATAGCTTTGCACCCTACCAGCGTGTTGTACAGGATTGTAAAATTAATCTTTGAACTATAGCAACAATCCTTTTGGATGTTGCTTGTAGAAACATGACATTTTTGGATACAGTCCCCCATCAGCTTGTAGCGGAAGGCCTTGAAGTGATTTATTATATTAAGGTAATGTGTCTTGAGGATTCTAAAAATGCAAAATAAAGCAAGTTCAGATTTAACTGCCACTTGAATTATCAAATTTAGGAAGTTTATTTGTACCCAGCGGCAAATTAAAAAAAGTAAATTACAAAAATAACCTATTTACTCCCCTATTTGTAGCAGTGGTCACGATTTAGTTAACTACATTATCTGATTTCAGACTCTATTGCTTTGAGAGCACTAGATCATCTTGAAAAATGCACTGCAAGGTTGCACTTAATTTAGTTCCGCAAAAAGGAAATGCTTCATAATTTATCTCTCGGTCTTCTGACGTGCGTTCATTTGTATTTTATGCAGGGCTGAAGGAGAAACCTGTGTAGAATTTAAAGCAATGCTTATAGCAGTTGGGATCAACCTGCTGTTGTTGATGTTTGAGGTTCTGGTGTGTGACCGAATCGAGCGGGGAAACCACTTTTGGCTTCTGGTCTTCATGCCGCTTTTCTTTGTGTCACCGGTATCGGTGGCTGCGTGTGTGTGGGGATTCCGACACGATAGGTCATTGGAGGTAGGATGCACTCATTCAAATAGTATTGTTACTTCAGATTACTACAGTCTTTATAATGTTAAAAGGATAATAAAGAGCTTTTTTACCGTACTGTATTTTGCAAATTACAGAACGATGTTGCCTTGCAAGTTATAAAAGTAACACAGACAAAAAATATAAATTTTTCAGGATAACTGGTAATTTCTTTCACTGCTTATCAGGGAAACCTGCAAATTACTTCACAAAGTAGGATAGGTGTAATTTGTTGACCCATATAATATTAATGCACATTATTTCTATGATTTGTGAACCACTTATTTTGCACCGGATGCCTTTATATCACTGTATTTTCTAACAAGTGGCCTAAATGTTAATCCTTCAGATAAAATTGGTCATTCACTCATGGCTTTTTGTGGGCAAATTGACTGCTATGCTATGTTCACATACAAATGCAAATGCACAGCCACCACACTTTACCAGTAAAATTCAGTGAAGCTGTTCAACAGTACAACAATAAGACTTTTTGATGATATGATAAGGCACTATATCAACGCAAGGATTATTATTGATTTTTGTATTCTTTGTTTTGGGGCTGTGGTTACCAGTTGGAAATCCTATGTTCTGTGAACATTCTTCAGTTTATATTTATCGCCCTACGACTGGACGAAATCATCAAGTGGCCTTGGCTGGTAATTTTCTTTTATTTGTTGCTTTGTAGAAGGATTGTAGAAGATTCTCCACCTATGTAAAACGGGGATTTTTGTTTGTACGAGAATGCTTTTTGTTTGTGCTATTTGTAAACCCCTTTGTACTCAATTCATGTCTTGTTTACATTTGTTTTCACAAACTTTTAATGACATTGAAACAGTATTTCCTTCTCCAATGAGGAGCTCAGTGAACTTATTCATGCAAGTAGCTGATACTGAGCCATGCAGATCAGGAAGATCTTGTTTTGCCCACAAAATATACAGTTAATTCACTTTACAGTATATTCTGTGAAGCACTTTGAGACGTCCCGAAGAGGCGATAAGGTGCTACATCAAATGCAAGGATTATTATTATTATCTCACGTTTGATCTGTGGTCTGTGTTTCTCTGCAGTGAATCATACATAGTATTACGATATGACTGATGTATCCTTTAACAACAGGACATCAAATATGCCACAGCCAATATAAACCATTAAATAAATAGTAGTGTGCAATCGCAGGCTCATGGTCTACATTACTTTTGTGGCTAATTTTGAGTATTTTTTGTAGGTTGTCTGTGTTCCTCTGTGGATCCTGATGTCTTTTCTCTGTCTGGTGGTACTCTACTACATTGTGTGGTCAGTGCTTTTCTTACGGTCGATGGATGTAATTGCTGAACAGCGACGGACACATGTTACAATGGCTATCAGTTGGATGATTATTGTCGTTCCACTTCTGACTTTTGAGGTATGCAAATTTGGTCCAGTCATTTGGTTTTCTGTAATTTGACAGCAACACCTGCTCATTTCAGCTCCATTACCTGGCCCTGACCTACCTTCACGCATTCTGCCTTACTCTTCTCAACGTAGAACATAATTTCGTAAATGTCTCATGCAAAAGTCTGATTTTTTTTCCCCAGATTCTTTTGGTTCACAAACTGGACGGTCACAACAATTTCTCGTTTATTCCAATTTTCATCCCTTTGTGGCTTTCTCTAATAACATTAATGGCAACAACCTTCGGGCAGAAAGGAGGAAATCATTGTAAGTATCTGTAGTTTGTGTTTTTGGACATGCTGTAACATTCTAGCGCCTATTTATTGTCTAAAATGCTTGGTTTGGTGAAACGTTTACAACCATGAATGTTGTTTAACTTCCAGCTTGCGATAGTAAAATACTGATAATCCAATTCAAATGATAGTTTTAATAATAATAATAATAATCCTTGCATTTGATGTAGCGATTTTCACGTCGGGAGGACGTTCCAAAGCGCTTCACAGAACACACTGTAAAGTGAATTGACTGTATATTTGTGGGCGAACGCGGCAGCCAATTGCGCACAGCAATGTCCCACAAACAGTCGTAGATTGAAAATGACCAATTTTATTATTGTTTTTGGAGGGATTATTATTAGGCTCTGTGTGGAGTAAGGAAACTTGCCCAAGGTTTCGCCCTCTGCCTGGAATTGAACTCAGGTCTCTCGCTTGCAAAGTGAGTGCTCTAACCACTGAGCTACAGGACTCCACAAGTGGAGTCCACAGGTTTTGTGAATTTCTGCTGGATAAATTGTTCTTTGGTTGGAAAACAAAACCAAAAGAACAAAAGAAATGTGTTAACTAATATTTTCCTGACAGGTGAATTTGAGCCTTAGATGGTGACCTGGGTCATTCCAATAACTTATTGTCTGACAAACATTTAAGTCACTAGATTCAAGAGTGGCAGTGGAAGCACTTGTGTAGCAGTGATTATTTCCTACTCATGGAATAACTAATAACTAATGACTTTTTATAGGGTGGTTTGGAATCCGCAAAGACTTTTGTCAATTCCTGCTGGAGATCTTCCCCTTCTTGAGGGAATATGGCAACATTTCTTACGAGCTCCACCATGAGGACAGTGAGGAGTGTGAGGAGATACCCACATCAGAAGCTCCCAAAATAGCTCCTATGTTCCTCAAAAAGGAAGGAGTGGTCATCACCCAGAGCCCCGGCAAGTACTTTGTCCCACCTCAGAAACTCAATATTGACATGCCTGATTAAGACCTGCCTGAAGAGGGTAATGAACTTGTCAATGAAGTAGTACTGTCTGGCTATGGTACATTGTCATACACGCACTAGCCCTTTATCTGGCATTTGGGATACTCCTGCCAAATATGTCAGATGTGTTTCAAGTATCCATCAACTCAAGTTTTGTTTGCTTCTGACTCTTTCTGTTGAACGGTAACATTGTTCCTTTGCCTAGAATTGGGAAGAAGCATCAGAATGATGATATCGTATTCCCCCCCCCCCTCCCATTGGCAATACGTGGATGTTGAAATTGTGCGTTGCATTTACATTAACACTTTAAATGCAAGTTTACATGCAAAACATATGAAAAGTCAGCATTGTATATATAAACCTATTGGGTGATGGAAGCTCCTTGAATTGCAATGACAGTACACCACACTGATAATTTAGAAAAGACAAGGGTAGGAATTACTTAAGAGCCAAATTACAGGGAATAATTTGCGTTCCCCCCCACCCCAACATAAAATAGAAAATGGCATAACTGTAGTGTGATTAGTCCATTAAAAGTGAACTTCAGCAGTTTTTTTTAAAAAAAAAACTAGCTACCCCCCGGTGCAGTCACTTTGTGGACTGTGGATGTCACAGTTTTAGCTGATGTTCTGTTTGAGTTGCTGTACCTATTTGCTTTTAGAACAAAATTCTGGTGTAGATTGATTCATAGAAAACTGACAGAAGCAGATTTTTTTTGGACATTGCTGCAGCGAGTTTTTTTTTATTTGCTGACCTCACAGAAAATAAAATTCAGTTCTATTCATCACAGCCTGACAGCTGCAGGACATGATTTAATACCTCCCACCCCCAAAGGTAAAAAAAAAAAATCGAATCGATCTGGACGTGTATAAATATATTTTAAAAAAAAGTGATTGTGCTTGGATCCTTCCATGTTTGCAACTCACCATATGTAATAACTTCTCTCAATGGAATGTTAACAAAAGTCTATTTTGGTAAAAATGTTTAAGAATCCTTCCCGCTAATCTAGAAACAAAGGTTAAAAAACTCTTCAGTATTGGTGACTGCAAACATTGCATTATTTCACTCTTCCTAACAAAACCATGCAGGGCAATGCTGCATTTAATTTATACTCCGTGTGTAATTATTTTTAATGCACAAACAGACATTTGATCAACTATTTCCTTGTGTAACTGATGGAAAATTGCATTGCTTAATATTTCTGGCTCTTGAGAGACACTTAAAAACCCAGTGAAAAACATGTCATTTTTTGAGCAGACTTAACTTTAATACATTAACACACGCCTGTCAAAGAAGGTTTTGTGCTGGTAAGATGACAACTGTATTGCTGTAAAATATCAAAGCTTACAGTACACTCTTTTGCTTTTAATTTTGGGCCTTACATATACAAAGTTGCCCAGATATGAAAAATAATTTAAAAAAGCTGATTATACCTGCTTTAAAGCATTGTCAGTGAAGATGCCTTTATTATTGGAGGTTGAAATATTTATACACACTTCGATTCCTAGACAGTGAATGAATGATTAGAGTTTAAGGAGATGAATGTTATCCCTGGATAGGGATTTGTTTGTACAGAAAAATATTTCTGATGCTGCAGAAAATACCAGAGACAAACAACCCTAGGACATTTCATTTGGAAAACGGTTTAATTCCTTTTGCATTAATTTCCAAGATCATAAAACTGTCCACAAGTATGGATTCCTGTTTCAATCATTTTAAATCACTGTTACTTAATGTAGAGTGACTCATTCAGCAGTGATGATTTCAATTTAACACAGAAATAAAATTGTAAAATATTTGCCCTGTAATTCTTCTTCTGTTTCGTTCTAGTCATAACTCTAAAGCAAAGAAGTTGTAAATTCCATCTAATTTAGAAATATAATTTAAATAAATTTGAACTTTGTTTCTTAAAGTACACAGATACAGGATTAAAGCTGCGGTGCCCATTTAAAAAATATATTGTGTTTGATATAACACGGTACACATCAGGAGGAAGTGTCAAAACACTTCACCGGATATACGTAAAGTGACTGTGTATTTTGTCGGCAAATAAAACTGTTTATAGCGCCATAGTGAATTTGCGGGAGAAAAGTTTCAACATCTAAATTTTTGAAATATCTCTGCCATTTTAAAAGATTTGTAAACTGTACAAGAATATTCCATTGGCTGATGCTGCTTTCTACATAGTCCAAAAATAGGGACGAATATTTAATTTCTGAAATTGGTTTCATGTCAAGTCTGATCACTAGGAGATTTACACGGGCTACTATTGTGTTATAAGGATGTTCACTGTAGCTTATCCTCTGAGTGTTACATCTTACTGATTGCAATGATGTTAAGTTGTGGCTTCCCATTATAATTCTTTTTGTAGCTTTGAGGTTTTTTTTAAAAACAGTAAGACAATTGTTACTAAAAAAAAACAAGAAAAGGGTGTAAGTGAACTTAATATTCACTCCTCTATGTTCATTGATAACTTTATGCTGCCAATTCCAGTCAGCTTTCTAGATTGACATTGTTATACATGCTATTTTTGAGCAAAAGAACAAAACATGGTTTCAGAGTTTATGATGCTGTGGAACTATTGTTTCTGGACAAGGGCGCCAGGGTTTAACTTTGAGAACCAAGTGGTGGTAACATTTTCCGTGACAATTCTTTGAATAATAACTGTTTCTTAAAAACAAACATCAACATTCGCAAATGTTAATATTTTTTACCTGGAATGAATGATATTGTAATGAGACCAACTATGCTTTATTTCTCTATAAACATTAATTTCTATAAATATGTAAACTAATATTTCATTGCAATTTTTAAAATGTTTAGATTATGGCATTAGATCACCTGCCAGTCAGACCTAGTGCACATGAACTGTTCTGGAGCACTATAGATGTTGAGCATGTTATACCATACCATGGTCCTGATAGTATTAATATTTAGTAGTCCTCTTAGCATTGTATTGCTGAATGACTTTTAACAAATGCTCTGCATATAGTTTCTGCCAAAAATGAATTGATGTGTGTGTGGAGGGGGGAATTTATTTTGCTGCACCTTAGTGGTGCTTCATATACAACAGGTAAAAGCTGGAATGGTGTGTTGTGTGAACTATTTCAATCTCACTGAGCAGAAATTTGTATATTTATGTGCTGATGATGGGTGGGGAGAGCCAAGTAGGAACTCTCAGCAGGTCTGAGAGGAAGAAGTGCAATCATTTTTGTGTACTATGCTTATTCTTGGACCAAACAGAGGTTGAACTTTTGTGTTTTGTTGTGGAATTAACTCTGTTGTAAAATCTGTAAATGTGTGTTTTGTGTAAGTGCTACATTCTGTTGAGTAAACTGAATACCTATACCACATTGTATTCTCTTTCATTACGAGCAAACCATATTTGTATGCACACTTTGCCAGGTTTAGCTGCTACCACCTTGGATATACATTGTGCTCAAGTGGATCCTATTGAGAGACAAAACAATAGCTTACTGTCCAACAATAATAGTTTGGGCAGAACACATGATGTGTTTTTCTGTAGCATAAGTTTTAAGTACTGCAACGAGCTACTAAGTATAAAGATATGTGACTTTCTTTGTGTAAATATATTCACTTATCACAATAGCTTACCTTAAAAACCACATACATGGAGGCAAATAGTAGAACTCACTGTACTGTTAGTCGGTCCATGAGACGGATCAAAATAAGTTGCTGAATTAAAACTTCATGTTCTGTAGTTCAAAATTTCTAGTTGTGTTTCGTGTGGTCTATTAGATACATGGCAGTTTTGAGGAAGTAAATTAGATTCACTAAAAGAACAATAAAAAACACATTACCATTTTCAAAATAAAACTTGACATTCAGTTAATCATTGAGGAAATCTGTACATACTCACTCTTCTCTGCTTATGGCTTTTGACACTTAATTAGGAATACTCACCTGTTAGAAACAGGCCTGTCGTTTGCTTGAGACATCTAGAAAACATCCTAAGCCACAAGTAGCAAGCTCAAATTGATCCAGTGTCTCCTAAGAAGCCAAATGATAAATTAGTCTTCTGTTCTTTAGAATCCAAGGATATTCAACCCCTGTGGGCTTTGACATTCAAGCAGCACTAAAAGACAAACCTTCCCAGTTTACAGGGGTTGCTGAAATTGTACTAAACAACAAAAACAAAATTACATTTATAGAGTGCCTTTCACATCAGGAGGATGTCTCAAGGCTGAAGACTGATGGGCTATTGTGATGCCAGCTGAAACATAGCTACCGAACTCTAAGCGGGGACTTTATGGAATGATTTAGTTCAACTTTGGAACTCTTGAGTGAATAAATCTTTTACCAAAATATCCAACACCTTGATTTCCGCCCCCCCCCCCAAAAAAAAAGCATCGCTGAAGGATCCTAGAGTGACCCTCAACGTGATCTTAAAGGTGATTTGATATTTTACAAATTGCCATTATGTCACCACATATCCCAAGTGGTCGGGGGTGGTGGGGGAGGGTGGTAGATGATATTCCAGTGAAAATACACAGAAAAAGAATTGGTTTCCAAAAGAAAACGAGAGCTGGTTCAGTGTGGATATTCTGTCGCTATTTGCCAATAACACTTCCATACCTTAACAAAGCACGTCAAAGCCGTCTAATGTCACACAGCTCCCTGCTAACCCGTTTGGCCCACTTTCAACCGAATTGGCCCAGTTTGGGGGAAAACCCTTCAAACTGATCACAGGGTTGGGGAGATGGGGGTTGGTGGTGGGGACACATCTGAATGGGCTGGAGCTGGAGTCAGTCGGCTCCTGGATCAGTATTCTGGAAGGGCATTGACTGACACAGCAAAGAGGAAAGAAATCCTGTTTTCTTTTTTTTTGGGTGGGGGGTTTATGGATTTTTTTTTTGGATTTGATCTGGACTTATCTGATTTTGATGGTAATAATTTGGCCGGTGTGGGTGGGTGGGTGTGTGAGTGGGTGGTTGGGTGGGTGTGTGAGTGGGTGGGTGAGTATGTGAGTGGGTGGGTGAGTGTGTGAGTGGGTGGGTGTGTAAGTGGGTGAGCGTGTGAGTGGGTGGTTGGGCGGGTGGGTGAGTGTGTGGTTAGGTGTGTGGGTAGGTGGGTGAGTGTGTGAGTGGGTGGTTGGGTGGGTGTGTGAGTGGGTGGTTGGGTGGGTGTGTGAGTGGGTGGTTGGGTGAGTGGGTGGTTGTGAGTGGTTGGGTGGGTGGGTGTGTGAGTGGGTGGTTGGGTGGGTGTGTGAGTGGGTGGTTGGGTCTGTGTGTGAGTGGGTGGTTGGGTGGGTGGTTGGGTGTGTGAGTGGGTGGTTGGGTGGGTGTGTGAGTGGGTGGTTGGGTGGGTGGTGGTGGTGGTGGTGTGAGTGGGTGGTGTGGGTGGTGGTGGGTGGGTGGGTGGGTGTGTGAGTGGGTGGTGGTGGGTGGGTGGGTGTGTGAGTGGGTGGGTGAGGTGGGTGTGTGAGTGGGTGGGTGTGTGAGTGGGTGGGTGTGTGAGTGGGTGGGTGGTGGGTGTGTGAGTGGGTGGTTGGGTGGGTGTGTGAGTGGGTGGGTGGGTGTGTGAGTGGGTGGTTGGGTGTGTGGGTGTGTGAGTGGGTGGTTGGGTGTGTGAGTGGGTGGGTGTGTGAGTGGGGTGGGTGTGTGAGTGGGTGTGGTGGGTGGGTGTGTGAGTGGGTGGGTGTGTGAGTGGGTGGGTGGGTGGGTGGGTGAGTGGTTGGGTGGGTGGGTGGGTGTGTGAGTGGGTGGTTGGGTGGGTGGGTGTGTGAGTGGTTGGGTGGGTGGGTGGGTGGGTGTGGTGAGTGGGTGGTGGGTGGGTGGGTGTGTGAGTGGGTGGGTGGGTGGGTGGGTGAGTGGTGGGTGGGTGGGTGGTGGTGGGTGGTTGGGTGGGTGGGTGTGTGAGTGGGTGGTTGGGTGGGTGGGGTGAGTGGGTGGTGGGTGGGTGGGTGGGTGTGTGTGTGGGTGGTTGGGTGGGTGAGTGGGTGGGTGGGTGGGTGTGTGAGTGGGTGAGTGGGTGGGTGGGTGTGTGAGTGGGTGGAGTGGGGTGGGTGGTGGGTGGGTGGGTGGGTGGGTGTGTGAGTGGGTGGGTGAGTGGGTGTGTGAGTGGGTGGGTGGGTGAGTGAGTGGGTGGGTGGGTGGGGGTGTGAAGTGTTTGCTCATTGTGTGACGGGCCATGGATTGTGGTAAACTCCTTTGTGACGGGTCTGAACGCGTTGCCGTTTTGTTTTATGACGGTCTGGAACTCCTCGGGATATGATGAGCACATCTCAGCCAACTTATTCTGTTCAGCGCCAGCTTCTGTGTCAGATCCAGATCAGTCGGCTTTTTGGTGGCCTTGATTCGTTATTATTACTCCAGGACAGAGTTTTCACACTCACACACACACACACACACACAACATACACCCACACACACACACACATACCATTGCACCCCCCCCCCACCCCACCACCACCCACCCACCCACCCACTCACCCTACTTGACCCACACACCAGGAGCAGAAGAAGAAGAAGAAGGAGGAAGAAGAAGAAGAAAAAAAAAAATAGGGGGGGAAACCCAAAAATGTCTGTACTTGAAAAAACTATAAAAGTGGAAAAAGACAGCGACAATGAAGGCGAATTCAGTCTGACAGCCGCGGATTCCGGTTCATCTGATCTCAAGGAGGTCCACACTCAGTCCTTGGAAAAGACCAGCGCCAGGTCTTCAGTCGGATCAACGTGCGACCAGATCTCAGCGGGAGAATCCGAATTGCGGACAATGTTGGAGGAGAACGCTCTTCAAGCTTTGACAGAGGAATCGGTCTTGAAAAGACCCAGACTGGTGTACTACGAGGAGGTGGGTGACGCTGACCTTATGTCGCTGACCTTCCCCAAGAAACTCTGGAAAATCGTGGAGAGCGACCAGTTTGCATCCATCCGGTGGGACGATGGTGGGAACTGCGTGGTGATAGACGAGGAGTCCTTTAAGAAAGAGGTGCTGGAGCGCAGAGGTCCCTCTCGGATATTTGAGACTGACTGCATGAAAAGTTTCATTCGTCAGCTGAATCTGTACGGGTTCAGCAAAATCCGCCAAGATTTTCAACGATCTGCCTCTCTTTCCGAATTCATTGCTGAAGAAAAAGGAGCAGTTTCGATGACCAAGGTAGACCACAACGTAGAGTAGCAACGATTATTGTTGTTGGTATTATTACTATTATTTTCTTTTAACCTGAAGCAAATTAACCCCCTCAAAGTGAACTCATTCCTTCTGTTTGACACACATCTTCGCAGCTAATTATTGGGGATGGAGGTGGGTGGAGGAGAGAGAGAGAGACAGACAGATAGACAGGAGGCATGAAAAGTTACCTTAGTTTATGGTTTCGTTTTCTCTGAAATGTTCGGGGAACACGAATCGCGTTGTCAAATCTGCATTTTGATATCGACGATTTTGACATGCAATTGATGCTAAAAGGTTTATAAAATATACCACCGTGTGGGTTGGCTGGTGTGTAAACAACTCGAAGGGTTATTTCGGCCTGTAAGCAGAGGCAATGACATTATGACATAATGCGTGTGCATTATTAATAAGAAGCTCACAGATCCACAGGGGTTTGCAGTATTTACTGTAGAAACCATTGCATGTGTAAATAAGCGTGTGATTTGAGGAGCTATGTTACAGCAGCACATTAATTGACGCAAATTAACATTGCCACCAAGATCTGCTTCCTAGAGCTTTGACCAACACAAGAGTTTCACGCCCTCCAAACTATTAGCAAGCCAGCTGGCTTTCTGACCAGCTACCCCTTGTCACAAACTGATGGAAACGTGTGGAAAATCAACAACGTTGATAATTGAAGCCTTTCGAGTCGTATCGATGGGTTAAACACCGAAAGTCAATGGCCCACGCAATTTATTGGACTCATAACCTTGACCCTTACAATTCTCAGGGATTATGAGTGGAGTGGAGTCACGGGTCGGGGATAATGTGAGTGTGGCACCAACACACAGACACACAACACACACATACACAACGCACACACACACAGTCTCTGTGCGTTTTTACCCAAACTGGTCTACAACGAGAGTAGTCTGGTTACTAAGGCATTGACGCCACAATAGGTCATTCCCTGTTGCTATGATAAATTTGTCAGTGGGGATGTCACAGATTGGATCTCTGTGATTTAAAATAAAAATTATTACACAGAGAATTCATGTCACCTTTAAGGCTGGGCCACTAAAGCAACAAGCAGACCTGATCACACCAACCCCACAACAGGGCGCTGTTGGATATATAGATATATTGTGTATATATCGTTTATAGGTACGTAATCGCACCTTTCCTGCTTGTACAACCAGGTGTCAGTCAGATGGGTGTTTGAGGGCTGCAAATTTCCCAACTCATCCAAACCATTTCAATATATATATATATTTTTAAAAAAAACCCTAAGGATAAAGAGTTTCTGTTCGCGTATCTTATCGGCAGTCAAAGGCGCCATGTGAGGGGTTTCTGAACCAAACAGACCCGGGAGGTCGGCGTTTCTGTACCCGATCCCAAGTTATTTGGGGGATCTTAAACGGGGTGGGGATGGAGACACTATCACTGGTGCCTGTGTCCATGGGGTAATGGACTACATGATAGTTTGACAGGTTGGCCATTGGATCACTATCGTGATCCAACATGTTGGCGTGTTAAACAATGGATGAGGATAGTTAGGTCAACTGCCATTAAACACCATGACCCTGGAGTGCGCCAACACTCAACTGGTTAAAAATGCCCATTAGTTCAAGTACTGCAGAGCCGCAAACCTCTATGGAACACCTTGGATTTTTGTCTTGAGGAAGAACAAAATGAAGAGAACTAAATGGAGGAGTCGCCCAGTAGACTTGATGGAGGAAATGGGTTGAGGAATAGTGGAATGAATACCCATTTCCACTGTGAGGTTTACAGTTGGAAAATGATCTCTGATTTTACGACCTAATAAAACAATTAAATATTTTTAACTGAGAATTAATAAAATCCAGTGGATTAACACAGGGGGTGGGAGGGGGCACTAGAACAATGCACCTTTTATGTTAATCCTTCATTAAGGTAAATTACATAATAATAGTCCTAACATATATAACATGAGGCGCATTTCACGTCGGTGGGACGTCTCAAAGCGCCTCAGGTGACTATACAGCAACATGGTGCTTCCACAGCTATGACTTTCAATCATGCCTGAAACGCACATTTCCTCTTGTGTTCTGGTTCGCTTTCCTCGGGATGTCAGGAAAACAAAAGCGTGCAATCAATAACACCTTTTCCGCTGTTTTCGTATTATGCCTCATCGTGGGTAGAGAGAAACAAATACATTTCTTCGACACAATATGATATTCATATCCTTTATTATTTCTCCTTACTGCATTTGATTAATTTCCCCCTATTGTTCTGGCTGACTCTTCCAAATTCATTGTGTAGCTTTAACCCCCCCCCTACCCCCCCCCCACACACACACACCAGGTTAAACTGATCACACACTTTGTAACGGTGAACAGAGGTGAGGAGGAATCAATTGTGAATGGTGTCTCTCTGGTCTGAAATTCGATGTAGATCCCCATCTGACAGACAGATATTTCGTGTCAAGAGAGAGGATCCCCATTGCCCTTCTTGCTAAGTTTATTACAAATGATTTTAAAGCTTTTGTTTGGAATAAAAGAGAAAAACAAATATATCTGTGGGAACTATTGCAGCCCCATTGAAAAGAATGGCTGACAAAACGTAAGTGGGGCCACACTCCTCACATGCAGTGGCTATTGCATATGTACTTGAAAATATGATACGAATCTGGATGACCACACTGCGTTAACCCTCTAAAGCCTGAGAGACAGTTCTGTGGGGGGCAGAACCCGTCCAGTGCAAGTCAGGATTGATAAGTCGATGATATTCCAGTCAGTGATTAATCAAATCATGGTGTTTTTATTTCAGTTTCAGTTTTACCATAACCTGAATTTCAGAAGAGATTACCCTCATCTGCTGCCAAGAATGAAGCGAAGAGTTGGAATTAAAAGTGCGATTCCCAGTCTTAACTGCGCAGAAGGGGATTCCAGTTGCGACTTCCCTGTCAGTGGGGGGACACAGGGAGCCCCACGACAGCTCATACAGACGCTATCTGTGCCACAGAACAACCTCATGCCACCTTCGAGGGAGAACGAGCAGAAATATGTATTTGAAAACAATCTCAGCAATCAACGAGTCAGCAATTCTGGGAACACGAATGGGTCCAGCAATAGCAATAGCAATAGCAACAGCAACAGCAGCAGCAACAGCAACAGCAACGCGGCTCCTCCTGCTCTGGCGGTGCGACCATCCGACCACATAGCGACAGAGCAAAGTGCTAAAGTGAACCAAATGACCCAGTTCCACCCGTCGCAACACGGGGGCCTGATGCGGGCCGGTAATCATGGCGTGGAGACCAGCAGCACCACCTCGGCGACCTCAGTGTACCATCTCATGCCCCCCATGGCTGCTGGTTTTGGACCAATGATGGGAATGCCAGGTTTTCAAGGGATGTACCCTGATCTGGCAACAGCTGCAGCCCAAGCACACCTGGCCAGCTTGTTGCCCTTTTGCAATCCCTGGTTCTCCATGCCTATGATGGCGGCGGCCTCTGCTATTTCCATGTCTTCAGGTTCTTCAGTGCACCATCACCGGCCTCCACACCATCACCACTGCCCCAACTGTAACTGTCAAGGAGGCAATGGACCCTCCACCAGAAGTGGCCCCAGAAACAGTGATTACATAACAGGGCCACACAGATAAGAGGAATTAATCCCGACATCTTATCCAGAAATGCTATCTAAAGAACGTGTTAAAATAAACTCCTGAACAAAAGTTCTTATCAATATTGGTGTACTTGCCTGTGATTTTTTTTTCTCTCTGTTCTCTTCCTTCCTTTGGCTGTCACTCTAGGTTTAGCTTTTAAACCGTTTCGTTAAATGTTGTCACTCGTCATTTAAAAACAAAGTCTTGATTATTTTCCTACCAAAATGGGTGCGTCGTGAAATAGAAGTATGATAACTGTAAAGAAGCATTACTGTTTAAATTATTAAAATTGACACAGTAGAATAAGGCTGCTCTTAGACTGAGATAACCTACAACTTATGGTTTAGATTTTTTTTTATGAAACAGTTAAAAATGATGTTAAAACTGTAATTCCTGATTTGTATATCTGTTGCAACCTGTTGTCCCTCTGGTAGGGTCTGCAAGCTGTAAGAATAACAAACAATAAAATACTAAGACAGAAAAAGCTACTGGAGTGATTTGACAGTTGACTCTGCATAAAATAGAGCAGTGATTTTAAAAAAAAGTCACTCGTGGTTTAAGTTTCAGTTGAAAATAGTATCTTTACAGAACTTCACTTGACTCACCAATCTTTAAAGGAGAGGTTAGATTTCTAGAACTGCCACATAATCCCTAGATTGCTCCAAGGAAGATTATTAAGGAATTGTTAAGAACATTATTGAAGCCAGAAACACTCTGACTCAAAAAAAAAGATTCGAAATGTTGCAATCATGCAAACAAAACGAAGGCAAACGTGGTGTGAGATCTGTGGTTCTCTTCCACTTTTATTTCTGTGTATCATTTATAAATATGACCTGATTCCGTGCTGTGCAGCCTGTGTAATAAAGAGTATGTGTGAGAATAATGGTTACTAAATGCGATTATGTGATCCAGTAGCAAAAATCAACCTTTTTTTTTATTGTTATGTTTACAGAATGTCCAACTGTTGCTGCCTCCCTTCTCTTCTGTAGAGTAATTGGGATGTTTGTGTGACTGCAGACTGGTGTCCATCAGTGTTCTTTCATTCTCATGTTTATGCTGTAAAACTATTTTGCCGAAGGATTGCTTGAAGCAGTTGCTAAACCTGATCACACTCAGAATTAGGGTTGAAATTCAGCGTCCCGGTGCCGGATTCCCCACCCACCCACAGCGTTGCTGCAGAGAAACTTATCTGCAAAACATTTACTGATAAAGAACTGAAGCGAGCAGTTTTGCAGCAGAAACTATGGGGTAGGGAACTCTCACGAACATCAATGCAGTGAGTGGAAGCATCTTAAACAAGGAGATTGAGGATTACGTGGCAGTTCACAGAATTAACTTATCTTTTAATTATTATTTTTTTGAAAAAAATTGTGGTACAAGGCGGGGGTGGGATGGGGGTGGGGGATACGAATGCAGTGCCTTTTTTTTCCCCCTCTCCTTCCTCACTCCATGTCCACTTTGTATTCTGTAGAACTCTGTAGTGAATTATGTTAACGAAAGAAACAATGGTGTTGGAAGTGAAATCAATATCAGAGGTTAGAAATTGACATCAAACTCCACCGTGCAAAGCATTATCAAAAGTTTCAATAAAACCGAAATGAGTTATAAAATGCAAGCGATTCATTTCATTTCTTGGTCTTGGTGAGGGCGTTCAGTACTGTATATTTGTCAGTTGATCTGCAACGAAAGCGAACATTGGAAATCTGTGAAAGAGAAAAAAATGCATAATGTTGTCGTTTTTTTTAAAAAAAAAGTGTTTACCAAGAGCCCAGTTTTCAGTTTTTGAATGCATTTGTTAGATAGCCTGTTTATATGTTTCAAAGATATTGCTGATCTGATAATTCAGGTACTGATTTTGGTGTCTATTTACAGTATTGTACTTAATTGCTGCTCGTGTGGAATATAGATTACGATGAATGTTTGTCAACCTCTGATAAAAACGTATATGTTGTACGATTGGCATATTTTGTCACAATAATTGCTTTGGTGTAACAGTTGCTTCCTTGTACTTTTATGGAGCAAATTAATTCATCTGATTAATTATGCTACCTTGCTTTGTGTGTGTGTGTGTGTGTGCCTTTGTGTTTTTTCTCACATATCAACAAATGCATTCGAATTCTTTGCCATTTCTGCTTTTCATTCTGCAGTATTGAATGAACTGCAATCCTTCATTAATGAAAGTCCAGGGTAGAATATCTTAATGCATTTTTCATTACTAAACTTCACGTTGCTCTTGTAGGAGAACCGTATTTACCTGATTTATCTGATGGTGCGAAATTGGACACTTTAGACACGCACTCCCACAGACAACTTCCCACCTGTGAGCAATCAGTCCTGGGAGCCAATGGTCAATAGGAAATGGGTTGATACCCAAATTAATTTGATTTAGGCTCCCCTTACAACCAGCAGACAAAGCTAACTCTGGGTTCAATCCCAACTCAGGTCCGAAGAGGTGAAAGGACAGTGAAGGTAACACAATTCTACACCAAGTCGCTTAATTAATAGACATCCTTTAGATTTCTTTTTACCTGCACTTTGCTTTCAGTGATTTCAGTGAAGCTTAACCATGTCACTTCTGCAACAAAGGATTTTTTTTAAAAAAAAAGGTGTTTAATTTGCAGCGATTTGGAACAGTATCTACCGAGGAACTTGTATGCCATTTTCGGTAAGGCCATTTAATTTTGGCAGAAACGTTTTGGTGATTGAGATGCCCACGGTTTTATACCATTGCTGGGATGGTTTTATACAACTGCTGGCACCCTTTGTGGCAAAAGTTAGATTTTTATTTTTGACTGGTTTTCCCTGGTCACAGGGAACGTTTGTAAAACCATAGTGACTGTGTATTTTGTTTCAATCCTTAAGTGTTATTTAAACAGTGGGAGGAGAGAGAAAAAAACACACACACACATTATTAAATGGCAACAGTTTTCACACCTTTTGTTGGGGACAGTATGTGAAAAGAATTCCATCGGTTCCCATTGTGGTTTTGCCCACTTGGGGTCACCTCTGCTGTCTGGTGCAATGCAAATGCAATCCACTGTGCCTGACTTGTGCTGGCAGTTTTGGGAGTTAACAAATGTTTTATTTATAAGCCAAAACAGCTGCGTGCGCCAATGAGTCAATCGTACAAATGCAAGTTCACCAGGCCCGGGATGCGAAGTAACGAGTACAGTACCGTGCTTGTCACTGGCAGTAAAAGAAAGATTGTACAGTATTACACCGGCCTCAAGCGCTGGTGTACGGAACGCTTTCCCGCGCTTTGGTGATCATTGGATAGTCTCAAACGAAGGTGCGGGGTAATGCAACAACAGCAACAACTTGCATTTAATTTAGCGCCCTTCCCTAAGGGGCAGCATCTCGGAGCGCTTAACAGTGGCGGAGCCTGATGGCGAGTTGGAGGGAGTTAGGAGGCGACTGTATACATGGTCAAAAAGGAAGGTCATGATCTAATAGAGAGGAAGGAGGGGGCAAGGCAGAGGGATTGGGGGCAAGCGTTCCAAAGCTTCAGATGTAGAGAATGAAAGTGCGGCCGTTGATGGTGGAGGAGACCAGGGACAAGCAGGAGGCCAGGCTTGGCTCCTTAAAACTCATCCACACTCAGAAAGGCTCCCTTACTCCACCAACGTGACATTATTTCTCATATCAGCCATCCCTGTGAATACCGTACGACCAAATTATTGTGGTGTTGACATACCCAGTGTAATGGAAAAGAGATGCCTCCAAACACACATCACTCTGAATCTCAACAGAAAAAGAGAATCAGCCCATCAATCTGAGCTGCATTCTAATCCAGGTTTCAGATGGCAAAGCATAGCATTTTAACTCGTAAGTATTTCACTATGCCACTTAGAACCTTTACATTTTACCTCTGTGGATGGGCTGGCCATACAGTCATCGGTATTAGACATTTCACCTTCCTGATGTGGTAATGCACTATATCAAATGCAAAGATTATGATTAAATTATGTCCAGAGAGTGGTGTATTTACTTTGTTATTTAATATTTTTTCCTCTTTATTTTGCAATATTGTTAAGTCTTTGGAAATTAATAGATACCAGGAAATGGAAATTACTATACTTCAGTATTTCCATTTAGTTCTCGATCTCAGTTTTTGAAAATGACGTACTGAGGATAATTCACTAATACACAGGCTCAGTGTTAGCTGACCTGGTACATCAACGAGACCAGGCAGCCACCACAACTATGATTCATTGCTAAATATCAAGTTGTTCTGAAACTTTGAACCTTGCTTCCATTCTCTGAGCCCAATTTTTGGCTTGCCGCAACAGCATATTATTCAGAATGCTCATCGTGGACTACATCAGTGAGTATTAAAACATAACAGTTTTCTAAAATGGATTGTATTACTATAGCATTGAATGAAATCGAACAATTATTCTTTTTGAAAATAACTGCACTTGAACTACAGATTTTTTTGTGCATTTAATTTCAATAACATGAGAGCACTTTTGCAAAGTCCCTACCTAGCTAATGGTACTTTATTATGTTGCATACATCTACTAAAACAGTAAGAATACACATCAAGCAAAACTGCTAAAATAATTAAAGTATTATTTTTGATGCATGCTGTTGCTTGCATGTTCTTCTTTTGCTGTGTTCCCAATAGTTCTGAATATTGGAAGAGTTCATCTCTTCTGTAACTGGTCTTCAAGGAATCAGCTCTTCGGGGATATCTACCATCCATACATCTTTGTGTCCCCTAGCTTGAATTGGCTCAAGCAGCCACCTAGGATTGGACATGGTGGTGAGGTATTTCTGTTCTAGGTCACGCAGGAGAGCTTGATTTTCCAACTTTCTCATTTCATCCGGACACAAACTTTCAGGGCATTGCCATGTGTCTCCAACATCCACTAAACCTGCAGTGGAAAGAGGGTTGGATTTTTTAATTAGGTCAGTACACAGATTTGCTACGATGATATTAGTTTGATACTCTGCATTCAGGTTATAGTTCTTACAACACGAATAGAATAGTGAAACATGGATTTGCGCCCAGTTACCAACATGGTGAAATGTGGTACAGACTTGCAGCCTAAAATGTCTTTCACACAGTGAGAAAATAAAGTGCTTCACAAAACTGGGAGAACGGCTACGTGAACAAGTGACCTTCTGAGCATGGCACAGATTCGTTTCCACAGAGCGGCCTTGAATTGAGGTAAAATTCCTATTCGGAACCTGCGACTCACCCACAATCACTCCTCTGCCAAACTTCTCCCCTTCCTCCAGTAAGGCCTGTACCTGGGGTTCGTTCATTCCCAGTGAGTGAGTCAGGACGTCCCTCCACTGGAGATCCTCCCAATCCCTTTGTGCGACATGAATGGCCAGGCTGCAATTCTGATAGTCAGTCAGGAGAGGTCTCCACCGAGTCTCCACCGTCTTCAGGCCATTTAATATCAGACCAGCATAAGGCTGTCTGAAAGATAGGCAGCCGACTTTCATCAGATATTTTGTTATGCCCTTAATGGGGCGTCAGCGATAGACGTACCGATTTCCGATTCCCGATCTGGAAGAGAGAGAGACACAAGATGCCAAGGGACGTGTTTTTTTTTTGGTAAACGTATGAAACATATTAAAAGATGGTCGGAGGAAGGGAGAGCGCCCACGCGGTGGCAGAACTACGATGCTGATTTCCTTCTGATGTGTACAATGGCATTGAAGCAGGGCTGGCACAGTCCTGGAAGGTCCAAACTATCCTACTCTCGAGTAAAGGAGAAAGTGTGACAGCTGAAAGGAAGCAGTGGGAACATTAAAGTCTATTAAATAAATTGTGGACACCCAGCTCACTACTGCATATTACTATTATTGTTTGATATAGTGCCTTATTGTGTCACCGAAACATCTCAAAAGTACTTTACAGAATTTACTGTAGAGTATAGTTACTGTGTATTTGCAGGTGAACGCAGCAGCCAATTTGTGCACAGCGATGTCCCACAGACAGCCATGAAATGAAAACAAATTTTATCTGGGGTACTGATGGCTAGGACTTGTTAAGCTAGGGCCATTCTGGCCACCTTAGGAGATTTGGCTCTCGGGATTCACGGCATTGACATCTCCTTACTGACGCTGAAGACAGATGCGTCAGGACTATCAACAATGCCATGCACCAGCACAGACCTGTCTGGTATTCTCTTTGGAAACACAAATATCTTGGTTATCCTCTCCCTCTCATTTTCTTTGAGGATATTTTTAGACTTTCATTATTGACCTTCTGTTATAGCTCAAGCAGGAGAGCTTGATTTTCCAACTTTCTTATTTCATCAGGACACAAACCTTCAGGGCATTGCCTCGAACACTGAGTCGAACACAGAATCACCTCTTCCCACGTGGTGTGATGCTCAACTTGAGCTAGTCATCAAGTACAGTATCTGTAAGGCAGGAAGAAAGACTTACTGTATAAAAAAATACACAATCAAATGCATTTGGGAGTCATTTGCGGTCAGCAGAAAGTGAAACAACCAAATTGCAAAGCAGATTTTTAAACTGAATTAAAATGAGAAAATGCAGGAAATTTGCAAAGCCGATTTTTAAACTGAATTAAAATGAGAAAATGCAGGAAATGTACAGCAGATCAATCATCTGAAAGACTGGGGCATGTTAACGTTTTGGTTGTGACCCCTTGTAATAATGTGGGCTGTTGCTTACTTGAGTCTCCTCAAATGTGACAGAAGAGGCTTCTCCAGGCCAATCGGTCAGGATTCTAACGAAGGATCATAACCTGCAGCTGCATACTTGCACTTTACGTTGTTGCCTTAGCCAAAGAGAACTGTGCACAAGTGTGTACAGGCTGCAGTTGGAATAACCTTATTCTTAGCCAAGTTTGCCAACCACTACGGCGTGTCGTTCAAAAAGGCTTCTTGCACGAAACCCCTCTGCGGAACATGACTGTGGCTGCGTGGAATGGCCAAATCGGCACGAGACGGCCAAGCAGACGAGCAGCCCCGAGCGCACGTTTGGTTGATATGAACACTTAGTGGATTAGGACACTCACTGCTCATTCCTCCAGCGAACAGGTACCTCCAGCCCAGAAACCTAAACAGGAAGTACAAGCCCAAACCAATCCAGCTTGCATTGAGAGTTAAGCTTTCACAGACATAATAAATCGACCATGTTGGAGTTTCCTGCCTTGTATCTTGTGCCTCCCGTCTTGGCCCGCAAAACACGCAGTCACTACACGTGACGGTATATTTTGTGAAGCGCTTTGAGACGTCTCGACCACGTGATGAGGCGCTATGTCAAATGCAAGGATTATTATTAT
Organism: Callorhinchus milii; assembly: GCF_018977255.1. Taxonomy (NCBI): domain Eukaryota; kingdom Metazoa; phylum Chordata; class Chondrichthyes; order Chimaeriformes; family Callorhinchidae; genus Callorhinchus; species Callorhinchus milii. The sequence goes on along the minus strand of NW_024704756.1, from coordinate 13,661,237 downwards.
TATTATATTATTATTATTGTTGGTTTCATATTAAAACTGCAAGGTGTAAATTAGAATAAAGGAGCTTAATACCACTTAATAAATCTGACAGAACGCCACACAATGAACCGTTTCTGAAAGCTTTGGGATGAAACTTTTGTTTAGCATTGACTTAATCCCTCCAAAACCAAAAATAATAATAAACTGGTCATATTCAATCCAAGACTTTTTGTGGGACATTGCTGTGCGCAATTGGCTGCCGCGTTCGCCCACAGATATACAGTCAATTCACTTTACAGTGTGTTCTGTGAAGCGCTTTGGGATGTCCTCCCGACTATAATAATAAGGATTATTATTATTGTGGACTTTATACCCGTGGTAATAACATCTTCAGGCTGGCATTGGCACTATTAGTGCCAAGCTCAACAGTGTTCATCTGTTTTTTAGTGCAAGCAGCTGTGGTGGACGATATCATTGGCTGCGGATTAGTGGCCCACCAATTATTCCCATGGAACCTGGAGACAAATCATGCTAGTAAATGATCTGATCTCTCCTGTGATATAATGATATAAACTGTACCAAGACAGACTGCCCTTGGCAAGACCTAACTCAGATTAACAGTTTTTGATTTATTGTTTTGTTTTGAGGTACAGAATATCCACACGGTTGTTTCTGCCTCCGTTTCTGGCCAAACATTAACCAGTCATTTTACACAAGACAAATGTACCTACATGGCACCCTCACTCTTCTGTACATATCTCTCTTCCAACTACTGTATGTGGCAACTATTTTGCCAATTGATATATGTATATATAGATATAATATGTATAATGTGCCTTCTCACAATTTCCTCTCCTGTTGGGATACAAATTTATAAAAGATTTTAAAAAAATATTTTCAATTTATACATTTACAACACTGAAAGACAGGCATGTTACTTACCAAGTACAGTAAGTAAAATGCCAGGAATAGCTGTTAAAGGTACAATGTTAATCATGTGCTCCTAAAATAAATACATTTAAACATGGTAATATTTTCAACACTTTACTTTGGCTTATCCTCACTTCCCCTGTACCTGATTGCTCTTGGCACGTGGGTAGGAAATAATAGGGATGTTAAACAACGTCTGCACATATTGAATTTATTATATAATTGAATATTATTTACATTGAACACAGTTGTACATATGAGAATTCAAAGCTATTGGTATCCATTGACTACCAGTTAAAACTCACTACCCTTGGTGTAGAGGGGATAACTGCTTGTTGCTGTGACACTACAGTTGAAATTGAAAATAACTGAACCTGCTGCACTGTATGCCATAACCCCAATCAAGGCGCAACAGACTTTGCCTAAGAGCATTTACATGCAATTATGTGTGTTTGAATGTGCCCCACATTGGCTTCAGCACAACCTTTTTGTTTCTCTTCCCCCCTCTCTTTCCCTCCTTCGTTAAAAAGTATCCTGAATAGAAGCCAGCAGAAAGTGCGCTCTAAGCAGTTTCTGCCAAAACACATTGATGCCAAGCAGAACACTGATGTGAAACCAAGAGGCGAGTGGGAACAAGGTAATGGTTGGCTAGCTCGCAGCAACATAACCCTATTGTCTCCTTCATTAACACATCGAGGCTGCAATGAAAAGAAGCCCATTTTCTCTGTTCTGTCGTGTAATAATATATAGCGTATCAGACATTTTAGAAGAAAAAGAGTTTTTGTAAAAATGAGAAAATAATGCAAAAAAAATGGGCTATTAAAATTGCAGCTTGGCTTGTACCAGATGTTGTTTTTCTCTCTGTGATTACCTGGTATTCCTGGCAGGGTGACGTGTTCCAGTGGATGAGGTGTCCAACCCTTCACTGCGGAGAAACTTCTGGCTACCTCCTCCAGTATACTTATCTTGTAAATGTTATCTCTGTAGTTATGTTGTAGAGTAAGGTTTAATTATGGCAACATTTTCCGCATTTCAGAGCCAACTGCCCTTGTTATAAACTACTCAGTTGTTTGGCTACTTCTCAGCATGGCTCAGGCAGCTTCAGATCATTCTTGCCTCTTGAGACAGAAGGTTGTGGGTTGAAGCTCCACGTCGGGACGTTAAGCTCATATAATCTAGGCTGACACTCCAATGCAGTGCTGTGGGTGTGCTGCATTGTTGAATGCGCTGTTCTTCGGATGAGACATTGAATCGAGGTCCCGTCTGCCTGTTCATGTAAATGTTTACGATCCCATGGCATTATTTGGAAAAAGAAGGAAGTTTCCCCTGATGTCCTTGCCAACAATCCCACAGATTAAAAAAAAGTAATTTACCTCATGGCTGTTTGTGAGACATTGCTGCATTTTGCCTGCAAAATACATAAGTCATTACACTTTACAGTATATCCTGGGAAGTGATTTGAGACAGGCTCCCGTTATAAAAAGTACTATATCAAATGTAAGGATTATTATTTACTTGCAAGTTTTCTTTGAACTGAACAATGCAAGCCAGTGTCATTTTATTCAGACTGAAACTGGATTGAAGATAAATCCTGTTACCAATCTGTTACAACTGCAGCTGCCAGATGAAAGCAGGTTGTGTCTTAAATCTGTGACAGTAAAATGGGAGGCGGTTCTGTTTTAAATGAATCCGTGTACAGACGCTTTACACACTGGGGTCACCGACACTGTCAATGAATTCAGCATGTGAGCTTGATCTAGAACGATCTGGCAATTCACTGTGTGAATTGTCCACTGTTGGCAGCATCTATTCTTGTTGATGTGGATTGTACTGATCTGGATTTATTTCACTTGACATGTAAACCAAACTAATCAACTGCAGATCTGCATGCAAACACAGTTGTATTTTAGTGAGTGCCTTTATTGAAATGATTTCAGTCATTTGCAGTAATCTGTAAAGTCTTACCAGAGTTTATGCTGTGCGATCACAGGGTAAGTAATTGATAGAATTAATAATGCTGGAAGCAAATTATGGTAAAACTGTTTAATGTAGTGGCTCCCCAGTTTCATTAATATTAATTTGCTCCCTCTTAAAGTTTGAATTTTCTTGATTGCCAAGGAGTATCACATCAAAGCATAAAAACCTAACATTAATTTTATGCATCTTAATTGAGAGCAGAGGCAAAATGCCAAAAGTTGAAACAGGGAGCCTTTCTGTTGTTCTTTTTTGTAGTCATTTCTCTTCATGGTTCTGGGTATTTGTTCAGTAAGGGTATGAATGGGAAGGAATCAGATAAACTAGACTAGCTATACCAGGCTTGTTTGGTCACTCAAGTCGCATTGAAACATTAAGGTTCTAAATCTCATTAAGAAACTGGATGTTGCTAAATATTAATGGACTATGGTTGTCAATTGTTGACAAAACAGCCAAAATTCTGGCTTGGAAATGCTCAGTGTTGTGACACTATTCCGCTACTAGATGTCACCGGCACATAGTCACTTGCCTTAAAGATTTGGGGCAGAAATTCATCTCAGAAGCATATAAATCAGACACTGCTGACAACTCAATCCTTGTATCCCTTTCAGGATATTGTGCAATTCTAAAATAAAAGTACAACAAAATTACATTTTATTTAAAAGAGTAATACAATGTATTCTACATTTCCAAAGTCCTGTCAATATCGTTGAACAAAACAACATTGTATTGGCTAAAATCATAAATCACTTTTATGCCACAGAAGTCTCCATTTCATGTTACAGGAAGGTAGAGCTGATTCACAAGAAATATCACAAGGCTGTTTATTGGAAATTTTGAAAACAATGTAAGCAAGATAAGGTGAAAACATTGAAATATTTCTTTCATAACAAAGAGTTAATGCAAAATAAACTGTTCTGAGGGGCGCACAAAGCTAGGCTTTGTCTGATGTTAGTGCCATCACAGCAGGCTGCGATTTACAAGAATTTGGCTCTGTGTCATTAAACATTTGTAGTTGCATAAAAATGCAGCTCTTCCAAAGGGCAGAATGTTTCAATCAAAATTCAGCACATTACCATGTATGAAAAAATCAAGCCAAACTACTACTTTTGTAGATCCATCAGCTTTCTGATATAAAACAATTCTCTTTTGTGTATGTACGTGTTTATAATATGTGCATATTATACTGACTTGCTTCTGAGTATTGCTGCTATCTCATGCAGATATGGTAAATCAGTTGCTAGCTAGAAACATACATCTTCCACTACTGTGTAGCGTTGTCTTATATATTGTACGTTGTTTGTTTTTGCTTTCAAAGGTGAAATAAATATCTTTGCAATAAATCATCATAAGCACACGCCCGCGCACAAACAAATTTGGCTCAGTTTACACAAGCGATGGTTATAAATGCCCCACGAGTATGCCTTCGAATGACTCTTGTGCCCCATTAAAATAAATGGTGAGTGTGCCTGTGTTTTAATTGTGATTTATATGTAAAGATGAAAAATAAGAGTGCGTTAATAATTAAATTGATTGGCAAGCAAAGACCCATAAATCCGAGTCAATTGGCAGTCTAGTGATGCCATCAGTCTGGAGTAGTCACATCCCAGGAAGTGACTTGGTAAACGACAAGTGGATTTGATGAAAGCCAGTTGTAAACATCAGTGTTATGAGATTCAAACAATCCACCAGCGGAGTGAGCTAGGAGGCTCTGATACTGTTCGTGGAGCTTCTTCTTTAACCAAAATCAGTCAGCGTGATGTGAATTTGTTCCAGTTTAGCTCCATACAATAATTTCCTGTCAGCCCCAGAAACGGATCTTATCATTTTCTCGCACTAAATAACATCGTCCGTCTTTCCTTTTCTATTCCGAATTGGTAATTTCACTGCCCCGAGGGCCCTCTGCTTCACACATTAGAAAAAGAAGGAAATAGAATTCAGATTTGTGACATTGTATGGAATGACTGGCATTAGTGCACAGTTGAAGAGCTGACATAAGGATCTGCTTCGCTCTCTAAAGTGAGTTGCAACAGAATATTCCTGGTCATGAAGGATTTCAGTCAATCTCCCCAATTGTTGTGATTTGTAAGCTCTAGATCTTTAGTACTAACTATTGTTGCTTTCGTTTGATGACCTTGGTTTGTACTCAGTACGTGTGGGTGTAAAGTGAATGTGATCATCAGTGTTACTTCACTGCACTCCAATCCAATAATTACCCGACATTGAACCTGAATCTTACCACAAGAGCACCACGTGGCAGAAATAAAAAGGCACCCAATCCATGCACCTAACGACAGGAATCACCCCATATCGGTGGCAGAAATAAAACAATCGCTCTGTTTCAGGAGAGTTCAGTTCAACTTCTTTCCTCTTCATCGGATTGTTTGTCGGGAGGTGAGGGGGATATGGACCCGTGGCCCCAGTGCCCTGGGCAAAACAGGGACAGAAACAGAAAAGTTTCCTGCTCTTGGGCACTGTTCAAAGATCCATTGCTAAAAATTGATGTGTGTGCGTATATTGGGTGCAAATAGTATTGGGTTCAGGTTTGAATGCCCCCTCTCCCACCCTTTCATCATGTGTTAAACAATCCGCTGACACTCGCTCTTAATTTAACCAGTTCATTTGAGTTGCAGCAGAATGCACATTTTGCATTGCAAACACAAACTGCCACATGTTATAATAATAATAATAATAATCCTTGCATTTGATATAGTGCCTTATCACGTCATTGAGATGTCTCAAAGCGCTTCACGGGATGTACTGTAAAGTGGATTGGCTGTATGTTTTGTGGGCGTAATCTGTTGACATCATGGAATTACACCACGCAGTGTAGGAATGCCCACAATGGCTGGCATTTTGCATTCAGTATAACTTGTCTTCACAGGGAAATGCAAATTTAAGAGAAAACATGGGAAGGAAATGAAATAATATGTCTGAGATGCTTATTGAAAGCATGACTACATTTTTCTTGTGTTTTTGTGTGTGTGGAGTGGGGGGGGGGGGGGTGGAGATGATTCATGCCATAAGAAAATGTTAAAATCCTATTGGGTTTGTTGGTGAGGGTAAATTAGACCAATATCAGGGCATTTAGTAACTTTGCAGCTGCAAGTTTCCCTTCCAGTAGCTGTGCTTGCTTCAGTGGCCTGTTATGAATTCCTTTGAGAATGTCCATTTTCAGCAGGAGGTTTAGTGGAGTGGGTGTTGACAAAGAGTAATTACTTTTGATCTTTGGAGGTGACCTGCGCTGAATTGTTAAGCTTAGCTGAACTAATGAAAATGCAGTGGAGGAAGTACTGGGGAGCAGGATAAATGTGATGTTCCCTCAGAGAAAAGCTGCATGACTTCAGTGCTTGTGTTTTTATGGGAAAGAGTCCAAGTTACTTTGCCAGAGGTTGGAAGTGCAATATGGTAATAGGTGTGTATCTAAAGAATTTGTCCCAAAACATGACTAATCAGAATAAGTAACAACCTTCAGTTATGGAGACGATGCTTGTCTTTCGATCGTTCCTCTTCCAGTTTCATTTTAAAGTGGTAAGTACTTATTCACTAATAGTGCATGTTTTTAAACGTTAACCTTTAAATGTCAAGTAGTGTTCAGTGAAACGAAGGTCACACATACTGAGTCCCATTAACCTATCACTTGGTGTGGTTGAAAAATACTTCATTGTTGCAGAATAAAAATGCTAATTTACTTTAACATTTTCTTGAATTAGCACAAGAAAGTGATGAAAATAATAATAACCCTTGCGTTTGATATAGTGCTTTTCACATCTTCTAGACGTCTCAAAGCCCTTCACAGAATATACTGTAAAGTGAAATGACTGTATATTTGTGAACGAAACGCGGCAGCCAATTGGAGCTTCTCTGCTTCTCTGTAACTAGATGTTCGGTGATATCCCTTCTATTGTCCCTTTACTTCCCTTGGCTTATTGTCAGATTCCGCTACTGTGTAGTCCTCCGAGATGCTACCATGCGTGAAGGGTGCTATATAAATGCAAGTGCTTGTTGTTGTTGTTGTTGTTCTCCACTTGTCACCAACAAGTCAAGATCAAGCATCTTCTAAGCGCTTGAAATTCATTGGGAGACTGCAAAGCGAGCTTCATGATATCACCACTCTGCACCTTCACTTCTTGAAATGTCTGCTTACAGGGTTTTGTCACTGTATGCATTGATACCAAGAGAATTAATCATTTGCCTTTTAAGGTGTAAGTTGCTGCTTCAGGCAATGAACGAGCCCAGAAGATCCCACTTTGTTTTTGTGTGTCACAACCATGTTCCCTTCGAATTACACAATGACATTTTCAGAACATAAATGATGCTGTCGATTTGTGTAGCACAGTTGGAAACTATACCAATAACTTTCCAAATGTATATATCCGCCTTACAATTTCAATACAGATTAACGTGTGCAATGAAGCTACACAGATGAGGGCTAATGCTTTCTACTACAGGTTACAATGTTAGCAGTGCGTATTTTTAATGGAATTTTCCCATTACAAGCACGCAGCCAAAATTGCAACACTCAAGTGACAAGTGGTATTTCACCCCTAGAGTGCATGTGTGAATGGTGTATGGTGTGTGGTTATAATTGTATATTAATGTGCAAGTTATGGTATGAGGTGTTTCTGAACATAAGCAAACACAATGCAGAGTTGTTGTTCTGTATGAACTATTTACGAACAGTATGTGTATATGAAATGATTATAAACGATCTGCGAATATGAAACATTTAGTTGCATTGTTTGTGTAAATGAGGATAGTAAATAAAGTGAAATCAACATCTGCAGATTCAAGATGAGAACGACATACAGATTATAAATATCACAGATGCTCTAATTGTCTGGATGATTTTCCGAAGTAAATGAAGTTCAGGATTGTATTCTTGATCATCAATTTTTTAATTAAATATGCATAACATTGATTTTGTGAAGCATCTTCTAAGGGCTTGAAATTCATTGGGAGACTGCAAAGTGAGCTTCATGATATCACCACTCAGCACCTTCACTCCTTGAAATGGCTGCTTGCAGGGTTTTGTCACTGTATGCATTGATACAAAACATTAACTATCGATATATAAAACATTTGATGCTTCAGTGCAGTGGAGGAGGGTAGTACTCAGTTCAATGATTCCCAAGATGACAAGTTCCAAAATTCACCTGTTCCAAGAGGGAGATATTCTGGAAGGATCACACAAGGAGGGAGAATTTGAAAAGCACGACACCCCATTCTACTCTTACCTCCTCTTTGTCAGATTAAAATTTTAACATCATAATAATAATAATCCTTGCATTTGATATAGCACCTTATCACGTCTCCGAGACATCTCAAATCGCTTGACAGAATATACTGTTAAGTGGATCGACTGCATATTTTGTGTGCCTGATTGAGAGCCATGCCCTCCAATTGGGGGAGCAAATAATTGTACAATGGGGACAATGTTCCCTCAAAATGATTATGAACGTACTGGCTTGAAAGCGCCAATGGTGGAGCAGAGCATGTGAGGGATGAGCAAGAGGCCAGTGCCAGTCGATTGGAGGTGGGTGGTGGATGGGGAGTGAGGAGGTCGGAGAGGTAGGGAGGTACCAGAGAGTGAAGAGATTTGAACGTGAGCGTGAGGATCTTGAAGTCGATCCGTTTGGTCATGGGGGAGCCAGTGGAGCCTGGGCCAGAACTGAGATGGGGATACGGAGTTTGGTCGGGTAAGTATATGGGCAGCAGAGTCCTGTATGAGCTGGATTTTTTGAATAGTGGAGAGTAATCCAGGCAGGAGGTGGAGGGCATGTTTGATTTGCTATGTTGCCTGGTATATTTTCATTGCTAAGTATGTTTCATAAATCGTTAGCTACTCCCTGTAATTGGTTTTGGGTGATAAATATTATTGGCTGATAATTAACTTTTTTGAAATGTAATGAAAGCTGGGATGATTACTTGATTCATTTGGAACTTCAGGGAGCTTAATCGGGAGCTAAGAGTAATCTAATAACGTCCTAAAGCGAATAAATGCATGTATACAGTAATGTCATTTATTAATTACATGTTAAACCTGGTATGCTTTGTATGTAAAGGTGTGTGTTTTTTTTGGTTCATGGCAGTTTTATTACCATCAACGTTTGACTTGAAAATGTAAATTAATGGAAGAGCAATGTGTTAATACCATACTAAAGTAGGCGGCCATATTCTATAAGGATTCATAGTCTGTCGCAGTTCTTTGCTTTGGCAGAGCATCAGACAGGCATGAAGAGGCTTAAGGCATATTAAACATAGACATTGTTAATGAAGGGTATGCTGGTATACTGCATAACCTGCTATAACCACTGTATCATTTATTAAATTACTGGGGCACGTTTATAAGGCTGAAAACCGAGAGGGGAAACATTTCATATAAAATAACAGTATTCAGTGCAATGGAACATGGTACAGCGCAACACGACAAACCACAGCTCACGAGACGTATTAAGCACCACTGCACTCTGCCAATATATTCACATCATTTCCATCCTTATGATGAAAAATCCCTAATAGATTGAATCAATATGAATGTGTAATATTTTTTGTCAGAATCCCGGGTCTTTCATGTGATTCACTGGGCTCATGTGAAATAGTTTTAAGATGGTCAACACAATTTAAATTCAAATTACCTGCATGTAAACACTAAATACTAAATTAGCGTGCCAAAATAATCCACTAAATCCATCTGGATTATCTGAGTTAAAGCCACTCATCCACATCTGATTATGTTTGATCCACTGTAAAGATAACTCGACTTAGATTTAAATTGACATCTCCAGCACATGTAAACACAGTCATTTACAATTCATTTGCTAATTTGGGAAAAAAAACTGCTACAGATTAATCTAATGCAGCATGTTCTGTCTAAACTGAACAGACAGAAAGATGATCATAACTCACTGATCTTTCATTAGGACTAGGGTCTAATTGTATAATTGCTTCATTTGCACTTAGGACTTTTCTGCTGAATTAATACAGTCTGACGATATTGTTATTTAATCAGATCGTATATATGAAACTAATTTGGATTATCTTGTCTATTGCCTGTTCAGTATTCATTCTGCCTTACCATTGTTTTCTTTTCAAGCATATTTAATAACTGATAGTGTAGATTTTTGAATATTCACATTTGGGTTATTTTCAGAGCATCCGTGGATAATTGTGTCAGCAGGGAAGGTCGACTGAAAATGTAAATAACAGCAACTTGCACTTATATAGTGCCTTTCACAGAGGATGATTTTTACGGAGTTTCATTTCATAGAGGCCTTGAGTATCTTACAGAGATGGTGTGGATCACTGAGCAAGTTGGGAAGGGGGATATAAAGAAGGTGATACTAATGTCAGCTGTTAGAATCTGGATGTCAAGTTAGTTCTTTGTACCATGGGGTAACTGAATTGCAAAATAGAATTGGAACCTTGAAGAAAATTCCTGCTTACTGACGCAATTGGTAGCATTGAACTTTAACATCTGGTTACCGTCTCAATTTGTTGCTGTCAAGAGGGATACTCTCTTGGAGAATTGGGCGTGGATATGTTACGTCACAGGCATTGACAATGTCTTTGCTTGTGGAAACTGATAAGATTTGATTTTCGGTGAGTTGCTGTAATAATCTGTCTGAACGGTTTGGGTTTAAAATAAACACACACACACACACGTGCATAATGGGGAAACTGCCAATAATTAGACACAAGACCAGCACAAAGTTTCATCAGTGCTTTCAGCTCAAAAAATGGAACTCAGAATGGTGAGTGTTGCACTTCAAGGCTTATGGCTGCCTCTTTTTCTATTTTCTCTTTTTCTCTTTTTCTATTTGTTAAATTGCATGGCGGTCAATGCGGGGCTGAGCACCAGACCGTAGCTCCTGGGCTCAGTCTGGCTGCAACGTAATAGACTGTCTAGGGTTACAGAGCATTCATTAGTTTACCACAAAAATAATAAGCATCTGGATTATTATTGCCAGTTCTGGTCAGCATTAATGCGTTTGTCAAGTTACACATTAGCTACTTATTGCCAGGAACGGGCAGGGCATCATCAATGACCGTTTAAGACCTGCACGGATGCAATTAATCATCTTCTAAGATGCCAACATTGGAACTAATGCAGTTAGTTCCTAATTGTTAATACCCTTTATATCAGCCCCGGTCACTTCAAATTTCAAAGGCTTTACATTCTAGCGTTCAGGATATATTGATGTGGAGGCAGGGTTGGCCCTTCCAAGACTGACGCAGCAAACCAACATTTTTATTTTTGCGTATTTTGCTAACTGAACGGAGCACTCCACAAACTACAGCACCAGGCAAAAGATACAACAACAACTTGCATTTATATAACGTCCCTCACGCAGGATAGCGTCCTAGAGCGCTTGACAGTGGCGGAGTACGATGCTGAGCCGGGGGGAGGGGGCAAGTGACTGTAGGCACGGTCTAAGTCAGATGCAGCCTGAAGATGGGGAAGAAGTGGGGTGGGAGGCAGACGTATAGAGAAAGAGCAGTTCAGAGTTTCGGGGGACAGTGGCTGAATGCGCTGATCCCAATGGTGGAACGGAGGGCATAAGGGACAAGAAGGAATCCAGAGCCTCCTTCTTGGGAGGAAGACTAGACAGACGTGTGTAATCGTATGGAATGGTTGCACAATGGAATCCTGACAAACTCGTGGTTAGTTTGCCAAGAACTGTTCTGCTTGCAACAAGCAGCTTTGTGAGATGCACATAAAAATCGTTAATTGCTGATCATGTTTTCCTTTTGACGAAAACCTACTAATTCACTCATTTAACAGTTTGAAGCCGAACAGAAGACCACGAACAAAAGCTTGTGTTTGACACAATACCGATTGCATTTCTAAACTGTGGGGCTGCTGCCACTGGGCAAAGCAGCAATGAAGTGACATTTCGTAGATTGTGCCATCACATCCCAATGTGCCATATCCCCCCAAAAAAGTTGTGAATAGGGTTTTTTTTTGTATTACGGCAGCAGCCTTCTAACATCCAGGTATTCAAAGAGCCTTTATTGCCTTTATTGCTGTATGAGTGGAATCCAGTCTGAAATTCTAAAACACAAAAATGCTTGGACAAAGCTCTGTGAGTAGGGCAGAGCATGTGCTGTGTGATTAGACAGCTGTGAAGTCGACGTCTAAACCCAATGCAGCGAGTCGGTCAAGTCCTTCGCCACACAGCGCATCGCTCTTATTTTTTTTCACAACACTAGCCTCGCAAATGGGATTCAGTGGGTTGGTAATGAGTATCCCCGGGTTGGATGCCATCCAGTTGGCATCTGGTACTAGCTTGGGTGCCAATGTGCGGAGCTGCCAGTGCAGCCACTGGCAGATGGGCTCAGTGCCTGACATGAGCCAAGCAGCCTCCCAGCTGTGTGTGGAGGGTTGGCACAGAGCTCCCTGAGGAAAGGGTGTGACAAATTAAAAATACCAACATTTGTACCCACATCGCATGTTAACATCTACATTTATGCACCCAATGATGCACGTCTTATTCAAAGTGTTCCTGTCTCTGTCCTAATGATTAATCAGTAGAAGATGGATGAAGCAGAGGCTTTAATCTCTAATAGCATCACATACCCCAACCGACCACATCAACTGTGTGGTTAATGTGTGTGTATATATAAAAAAACTTTGGTTGAAAGGTTAAAAGGTTTCGTTTGAAAAGGTGTTTTGTTACTGATTTGATTCTGATGTGATTTCGGTCATTATATTGTTCTTTTGACCAACCCATTGGGGTAGGGTTAGCGTTTCACCCACAAAATAGTCAGTGCACTTTACAATATATCCCATGAAACGCTTTGAGACGTCTGAACAACGTGATACCAAATGCAAAGATTATTTCATATTTTTATTGGTGAAAGGCCTCTGCAATTTGTGTATATATAAAATATAACAGCATAAACCCTACTCTGCTCCTGTGGGCTTTTAATGTTGTCGGCCCCTTGCTCACCCAACCCCCCCCCAAACAAAATAACAGGTGCAGCCCCCTGTGACTCTCGCTTTTCTGTGAGGATGATTGCCACTCGCTTAATTTTCTTTCAAATTCGTTTGGTGCCACCGGGAATCAATTGTAATTTTTTAATTATTTTGTAACAGGCGGTTCAGGATGCATTTACTTCAGTCAGACAATACTTGAGTCCTGTAGCTTAGTGGTTAGTGCACTCGCTTTGCAAGCGAGAGACCTGAGTTCAATTCCAGGCAGAGGGCGAAACCTTGGGCAAGTTTCCTTACTCCACACTCCTAATAATAATCCCTCCAAAAACCAAAAACAATAATAAATTGGTCATTTTCAATCTACGACTGTTTGTGGGACATTGCTGTGCGCAATTGGCTGCCGCGTTCGCCCACAATATACAGTCAATTCACTTTACAGTGTGTTCTGTGAAGCGCTTTGGGACGTCCTCCCGACGTGAAAAGCGCTATATCAAATGCAAGGATTATTATTATTATTATTGTCCACATTACTGAGTAGTTTGGAACAGTCAGTAGGTGATTTTGATGTGAAAGTTTGTTCTAACACTCCCAGTAAGTTATTCAAGTTCAGCAATTAGTGCAATAATAGAGGCTTATTTACAGAAGCAACTAGTGAATGCAACTCCAAACACTGACTACACTGCACTGACTCATAAGCTTCACATCTATTTATAAACTCCCTGCAGGTTCTAACAGCCTTATGGTAGCAGGGGCCATCTCACTCTTGTCTGTACAACAGGTTTTTGTTACAAAACATACAGCTATCAAAGCTTTTAGCAGTGAAGAAATAAGCAGGGTTGAAGCCTGGGTTAACACCAACATTTTTAACACTGAAGTTGGCTGCTTGTAGATTGCTAAATCCCTTCTAAGACGAGATTTTTTTCTTTTGCTCGCTTGTAAATACACTAATTTAGTTTGGGAGAAAATATTGACAGAGGCAAGTGATGTTGACTTTGTCTCATTAAAGGGGGGAAGGGGTTGGGGGAAGAATCTGAACTCTTGACCTATTGCTTGACTACAGCCTCAAAACCTAAATCTGCGAATTAGCAACTGTCTGAGAGGCTTTGCTTCGTTCAGTTTATTAACTGGACCATAAAATCCACAAGTGACTCCGCTCTGATGTGATGTGATAATGTCTCAACAGTTAATCTCAGTTGCAGTAAAGTTGAAACAAACATAACTTATTCCAGTTATGTTTCCATCAGCACTGACCTTCTCTCCCCCACCTTCTCCATCCCTTGGGTATATCACTCCAAGTGACCATCCTGCAAGTGAGATGATGGAGCAACACAGAACGAGTCAATGCTGTTTTCGTCTGCTACTCACCAATGCACACTTTCCTGCGGGAGTCACTAGATGACAATGAGCCATTGCTTTTCCCTACTGGGTGCTCACCTACAGACCAACATTGTAGAAATATTCTCAAATAGCAAAACTGTATGTAAACAATGCATACTTCACTCCACACAAAAGGGAATCGTGGGCTTCACTGATGTATCTAGTTTTGGCATTAATTCATTTTTAAGCACATAGGGGGTAAAAAAATGCACATTTGAAAATGTAAGTTTGCTACTTGCAGAGAGCAAAAAAAAGTGATCACTCAATCCACGACTGTTTGTGGGACACAGCAGTGCACAATTCTCTGCTGCGTTCTCCCACAAAATATACAGTCAATTCTCTTTACAGTACAATCTGCGAAACGTTTTGAGACGTCTCGAAGACATGATAAGGTGCTATATCAAATGTAAGCTTAGTTTATTATTTATTTATTAATTGGGGAACAAGGCATATGACTTTTTTTGTCACTTTGTCACCAGATGGCGACGCAACCCATACGATCTTCAATTAACTCCTCGCACACTTTGTAGTGTAAGAGTTAACTGAAGTGCCTCCAGCTCGCTTGCCAGTTGCATTATTTATTTTTTAAAAATATAATCATTAAAAACAGGATTTTTATATTGTTAAAAAAAAGGAATGATGTGATTCACTGGAGTACAGATTCCGACTGGCATCAGAAGTGAACACTGGATTTTATTCATTTTTCTTCTACCCTCCCTGCCCTCCAACCCTGTCCGGTGCCTTGGGACGTCTTACCGATGTGAAAGGCGCTATACAAATGTAAATTGTTGTTGCTGATGATGAACAACCCTTGATATCCATGCCCTAAAGACAGGTTTGTCCCCAGTGACCCTCTGACTACAAGTGGCGTATCTGCTTTATGATAAGTGTTTGGAAGTTGTTGCAATCGTGGCTCCAGATGGCAATGAAAATTTGGACCAAATATTGTACAGAAAAAATCGTTAATTCCCAATGAAACAAAAATGCTCCGACTACAGAATCTGTGGTTTTCTCTGAGTAAATAATATGCCATGTCTGCTCATTAATTCATTCTTGCCCTTGAGCTCCACGTTATAACCAATTAAATAATCCCTGATTCCACCCTTGATGACTGGATAAAGAACTGAGAATTCTGTTTCAATTTTTTGTTTTCACACACGGATTTGTTTTAACCAGGGCCGTCTTTCTATCAATGTGATAAAATAAGTCTCTTCCTGGTTACTATGGGCCTTATTCTATTCCAGTGACCAGCAAGTTATTTTTTTCCGCATTTGGTTTTCTGTGTCTAGTTTAGTTGCTGTCCAACCAACCTTAACAGAGCCTTTATGGCCCAGAGGCATCAAGTCTGCACAATAGTGGATGTTTTTGTAATGAGGCTCAGTGGTTATCACAGCCTTTAAGAATCCTGATGTAGGAGTGTTTGCCGTTAATCTTGGCTTTTATGGGTTCGTTTGTCTACTACATTCTTTATATAACTTTGATCACTCGCTGCTTGACTAGCCACTGATGTACATCAAGAAACTAATCCTAATCGAGATGCCTCTTGCTGGCTGGCACAGGAAGTCATTTATGTTAAGCATTCCTATCCTAATTACACATTTATTTTTCTACTGTATGTTCCTGTGCACAGCGTAATGTGCATTTTCTTTCTTTGTTCAGTATTTACAGGCATTGGAGACAGGATATTCTTTCATCGTCCACCCAAAAACCTATTCAATTACAAAAAAACCCATAACGTTTTATCTCTGTGCTTCATAATTATATTAAACCAGGTATTGTCTGCCAAGCCATTACTATCTTTCTTGGAGTAATAATCCCTTCAAAAAATATAATTAGGTCATTCAATCCACGACTGTTTGTGCACGTCTGCAATTGGCTGCCGTGTTTCGCCCACAAAATATAAAGTCAATTCACTTTAGGGTATATTCTTTGAAGCGCTTTGAGAGGTATCAACGACATGATATATCAAATGCAAGGATTATTACTAATTTAGTGGCTCTCAGGTCTCTCTGCCAGTGTTGGTGTAGATCCAACCACTAGAAGGTGTAGTAGAGTGGCTGGGTGCTTATCCCCCGATATTCCCACTTCCCTGTACTGGCCTCTTCCCTGTCTGCTTCCACCACATAAATTGGCTAAAATTCAGGGATTGGAAAGCATAAACCCTCTTCCTACCATTTGGCTTCCCTTTGGTCCATGTTAAGCTCCAGCCTGTGTTAAAGTGACATTAATATTAAACAGAATTCAGAGTTTAACACAATTTTCTTTCCGATTTCCAATCGTCTCCCTGTCAAATCCTCCCCTTTCTTGACTCGAGCTGCAGTCCATTTGCCTAGGCCCTAGTCACCCTCCATTGCCTCATCCTAATGGCTGATTTGTTTATTTTTCTCCTCCATTGCTATCCCAGCAACACTGCAACTAATTGTTGTGCTCTATCTGCTTCCCCACTTGGTATCATTCACAGTGAGAGAAGCAAACCTTGTAACTTCCAGTCTTCATGTCAGTTTGGTAAAGACCTGCCAAGAAATGGCAAGTGAGCGGAGTAGGCTCCCTGTGGAACAATAGTTTCATTCCAGTAAATACCTTAATCAAAAATGCAATAACATTTCTGAATATTGGTTCTTGTCTGGAGTACAAATAGATTCAAAGTGACAGCTGAAAAAGTAAGCGGGAAAAGGGAATGTTATGATTTATACTTACACAGTTTAAACATTTATAACCGACTAGACTTCAGGAAATACTCATGTACTGAATAATAACAATCTATTTAGATGAGTAAGGCTATACACTTAACAGTGTTGCACAATTTTAAAAAGCTGTTCTATTAACAGAAACATACAAGGAGTTATTTCACTTTACAGTGTATCCTGTGAAGAGCTTTGAGACCTCCTCCTGATGTGAATGGCGGCGTTACTCCAAATGTAAAGAATATTTATTTTGTACGTTTACCAAGTATACACTTAATATGGGACATATGCATTAGCAGGATTTTATCCTTAACTAGAGTATTCATAAACATAGGTCACATATTGACTGAAATGGGAATTGAATTCTATTGAACAACCACATATTGCTCAGTGTGATAAAGGAGATATGTATATACTGTATATATTTACTTCTTATTACAGTGTCTTGATTAGCTGTTGTTATCCTGTTTTGTGGCTTAAAACTGCTTATTAGAGCCAGCGCATGATGAGATTTTTAATGTGAGGCTTCATACTCTTCACAAAGTAGTACTCTAGTGAATGAGGAGAGTATTCTGTAGCCTAACAGATCCCTTTCTGGATCTCAATGGAGCAGAACTGTGTTGTCACACAAGGGGGAGCGCTACACTGCATCTGTCCAGCAGCTTTAATGCATTAACACTCAGTATCAAGAGGTAACCAAAAGCCAACAGCAAGTATCTATCTCTTATAACCTAGGATTACGCGGCAATTGTGATTTGTAGAAAACTACATTGATTTAAATAAAGAATGGGCTGGGGATCTTAGCACAAGCAGGACACACTTTACAGACACAAGCATCAGTAAAAAAATGCTTCTGTTGTTCATCAAAAAATAATAAATTGGTCACTTCAATCCACGACTGTTTGTGGGACACTGCTGTGCACAATTCGCTGCCGTGTTTTGCCCACAAAATATACAGTATAAATATAAAATTTCCCTTAGCAATGGTTGACTGTTTTCATTGGGGCAACCAACAAGTGAGGCCGAGTGCCAAAATGAGTTAAATTACTGTCACAGTAAAAGCATATATTCTGACCACCCCATGCTAAAACTATAACTTACTTCAGATACGTTTGACCTAGTGCAGACTGGAGTAGATAGTCAGTTTCCCAGAAATAATCTCTACCTGATAAAGGGAAGTCTGCAACAGACCAGAGGGCTGAGACTTTTTGAAATCTTAGTTTTAAAATCATTGTCTGTAAAACTAAGATTGTGTAGAATTTTGGAAGCCAGTTGTCCAGTGTCGGAGCTATTTCTCTACACAGGGTGAAAGAACAAGAAGTCAACCTATGCCAATCACACATGGCTCACAGCAGGGTCAATGTCAACCTGGTTCATCTTAGGAGCTCTCCCCTCCCACCACACTTCCTAATTGGGTTGTTGCAATTATTGCAGTAACCCGAACCTGAACAGGAATTTCAAGGAATCAAATGCACTGTACAGCCACGTGAATGTACAGAATCTGAACTCCCATAAATAGAATCAAATAAGAAATATTCACAGTCAATTAAAACTTAAATCTAAAAGTCTTCAACTATCAGGTGTGGAAAGAGAGAGAACATAGTGACTCTGTTCTTTTCACAGTGCAGATGAATTCCCTAATCAGTTAGTTGGGTGTTAGTCACCATCTCTTTTGATATGCCTGCACCATCTGTTTAAGATTCTTTTTTCACATGAAATGCACATCACTTTTCCAAAAGACTCAGGCGCAGGGATGAACTAATTTACTTCTTCACAGTTCTGCAGAGGATTCTGTGCAACGCAAGCAAAAGAAACCTTAAGGGTGGGTGGGCGGCACTCTGCAATGTTAATTCCAGTCAGGGTGAGTTGGACCTTTGTTTAGTTGGAAAAATCAAATTGAGCTTCTTTCAGGTTTGCGAAGAGCTATTTCCCATTTTGTGTCCGGATGCGACGATGGCATTAGGCAGCTTCGAACAGGACATGAGTCTCAGACCTTCACCAGAAATCCTGAGGGGAGTGTTCACTGGAAAGACTCTAAAAGGAGATGTTGGCGATTTTAATTTTTTCCATGTGAGTTCAGTAATATATACCGTATGCAGTGTTGTGGCGGTTTTGTACATGCGTGTTTTTGTAAGGGGTTTTATTGAGGCCTACATCCTAGTTTACTGTGTGTCTGGCTGTTTGGGTGGATTTTAAGTTTCCTGGGCAGTTTAGTGGGTTGTGGGTAAGTGAAAAATCCCTTGTTATAAAGGGCAGAGGGGAAGCATCTGGTCCTTGGTGGTTTATGGTGGCTTCCACCCAGTCTCTGGGTTCGGCTTTCATTCTAAACTACAAACCTCACAGGGAATAAAAAACAGCCAGGGACACAAAGGAGTCTAACACACAGTGATAGGGAACACTACCAAATGTTTTACTAATGGGAATTCATATTTTTAAATAGGTATCAAAACACTTGCTAGTCATGATGATTGGTGTGTGTTATGTCACAGTGTTGGATTTTCAGGTGATAACTAGTGTGGTGACTTTCTGAAAGGGAAGAAAATTAAGAGCCAGCAGAACTTTGATTATAATAAGAGTGATGGCTAATTGCGATTGGTGGATAATCGAGGTTACATTGTTGAACCTATTTTCTGTCACTTTTTCCCCTTCCGTTATCTGTGGGGAAGAAATGTTATTAGTCTGCTTGGTCCATGATCGAATCCTTTCACTCAAACTAAAATTTGCACTTGCACATAAATGTGCTTGATGAAATGTTTCCAGTAAATGCCATGGTTAGCGCAAACAATATTTCCCAGAATCATTACGTCAGTAATTCACTGAAAATGACGGTTCAGTACATCCTGTATGTGGTTTGCCTGCCTCCTGTCTCAGAAGTTGGGAGTGGAATCAGGGAGGCTTAGCAGAGTGGTATCTGAGTCAAGGAAGTGGTGGAGCTGAGCGGAGAATGAGGAGTGAAGTGTGAGTTCAGTCAGTGAGACGAAAATGGAGCTGAGGCAGGGAGGTGGAGCAGAGTGGCAGCCGAGTTGGGGAAGTACAGAAATTGCTAAGTCAGAGTCAGAGTGTTCAGGGGTTAGTTTGGAGGTGAGCGTGGCAGATAATTGGGAAGGTAGGTATTAGAGGTGTGGACAATCAAGGTCCCACTATACTGGAATTGTAAGCTCCACATGAGACTAGACACGTTCTAGTCTTGGACCACTAACCAGCTTTTCTGATTTATTGTAAAAATTGCAAAGAGGTTCAGCTCTCAGAACGTTTATGTTCAAAATAAAGGCTTCAAACAGCCCATGTATTTAACGTTTCCCAGTAATTAGTAGGGAGATTACTCAAGGAGCATTGTTTTATCTGGGAATGGCCAGCGCTCTGCTGATTAGGGCAGAACCATAATTCAAGCGCAGTCATCATGCAAATAATTTGGATTATAAATTGAGTGTGTGGGAGGTATTGATATTCCTTTATTTTCAAGTAGAATAAGCGCAGCCATAATGAATCCAGTAGAATAGTAGACAATAATCTAACAGATTTACTGCCCCATTCATGTGCAGCAATGGAACTGCATGCAATCTAAATGATTTACTTGTTTGCTAACACAGCACTGTGCTGTCTCTTTGACCATCATTCATTAGAATAGTCAGTGCAGTACAATGAAACTGGTGCGGTGAAATATACGTGCTCTGCACAGTGATCCCAGTGGACTAGACACTACAAGAGATTCCCTCAGTTAACTCTTCAAGTGCTAATCACAGTATTATTCCCTGTTTAAAAACGACTGTTAAGTCATTTTTGGCTGTTCATTTCACTGCAAAGTACTTGTGTATTGAAGCATTGGTAATAAAACTAAATTGCTGTTAAAAGGGTTGCTATTGTTGGTTGGGTTTATCACAGCCAGGAGTGCTGTAAATGCTGAATCTATTGTAATTAGTTGAGGGTAAAACCTTCTCTTTGGAGAGACCTGTATTTACAGAGCTTGAAATCTGACCCCACACTCTCATTGCATGTCTAAACTATGATCCAATGGAACAACAACAACAACTTGCATTTATAATAGCACCCTTCTCAAAGGATAATGTCTTGGAGTGCTTCACAGTGACAAGGTCAGATACTGAGCAGGGAAGAGGCGAGAGGGAAGGTGACAGTTGAAGAGCTAGGTTTTAAGGTGGGACTTGAATTTAGAAAGAGAGGGGGGGAAGTCATTGTGGTTATGGTTGCATAATATAAAAGTCAGTCATTGATGGTTTTGCAGATAGATAGGAGGGCTCACGCAGGAAGCCTGAATTAGCCAAGTGGAAGGATTGAACAGAGAAGTGGTGTAGGAGATCAGAGAAGTCAGGTTCCATAGCGTTACAGACTTTCTTTCAAAGTATGTTATTGAGTGCTTATTTATCGTGGTATAAGGAGTGGGAGATTTGAACTTGGTGTGGTTTTAGTTGGTGAAAGTTTGTGGTATTTTTTCAATGGCATCATTTAAGCAATCAGTTTGAAGATGTTTTGTAGCAATGGTGGTGTAACATGGCGTCTCCACAAAAGACTCGAATTCTGATCCCACCTTTCACTAGCATTCACATCCTGACATCTACAATGAATCAAGCTTGTCAGAACACCGAGTTCATGTGCAGGAAGGAAGGAAAACTGGGCTGGGTTCCTAATTCCAGCACCTCCACAGAATAGCTTAGGGGGAGGGAGCGAAAGCAGGAATCGACCATTGTCCATGTATTGGATTGTCTTGCTCAAGATTAATGATGGAGTTGAGAGGTGGGGGTGGGGAGGGGATGAGGGAGAAAAATGGGATTTTTTTTCTCTCTCCTCTCATGCGATTGTGAAACTCTTCTATTAGCTTTCTCGTTGCCTCTATGGACCACGCAGCACTTGTAGTTGGCAATTCTCAGGCGAGCAAGCTTTCTGGGCACCTTAAGTGGGCATTTATCTCACTGCTACACCAGTTACATTTCATTGAAATGAAGAGCACAGCAATGAGATAAAACTCAAAAGTCCACATGTGCATCAAAAAAGTACTTATTACACCATATGTGCTGTATCATGTTATATTCAATACTTTTCCAATATTGTTCAACTTGGTATGAATAAACTAGCAGGCGTTTACTGTAGATTTACTATCTTGTGGGCATAATGTGTCTGGTGGAAGACTTGTGTGGCTGAATTGCTACATATGAAATTGCATTGAACTTGGCTGCAGCATGGTGCCAGTCACATAATTCTGCCAAGAGGATCTTGCCATTAATGAAGCTTCATGTGTTTCCAAGTCTGTACTGGTGCTTATTTTTGGCATGGTGTTTTGCTGTTGTTGTATGGACTCTGGAGAGTTGTGGAGCAAAATGCATAAGAATATTTTCACCCAATTTTATCTTCAAATTCATGTGATATGAAACCTTGCACGTTCTTCACCTCACATCACCCACCTGTGCCTCTGACTCCCACCAAATGCCACTGAAGCCCTCATACCTGCCACCATTACCTCCTGTCTGTATTTTTCAAATGCACTCCTTGACAGTGAGTCCATCATTGAAAAGCACTCTGAGACATTCTCTAACATGAAGAGGACTATATAAGTGCAAATTGTCACTGTTATTCGGAATGCGTCCAACAGTTAAGAAAGGGCTTAATTCATAAGGTAAAATGCTGCCTGAAGCAGCATCATTCTACATGATATCTTGATGTGTTTGGTCTTAAAATAAAGCCTGTTTGGCAGTCCAGTACCTTAGGCAATGGATCATCTGGCTCACACCGTCGCAGGATCAAATTCCCAGGCAATGTGGCACTTCAGCTCGTTTGGCAAAATGTTTCCATACGTTTTAGCCAATTCGTGTGCACAGCACTGGAAAGAAACCCCAACTGTATTCATTTATTTAACTTCACCACCACCACCACTTTCTTCTTCAGTCAACGGTGAAGGTCAGAAGCTAGCACGGGTGGAAAAAACAGATTTGATGTGATAATTATCACATGCAATCAAGAACCTGTTTTGAAATGTCACAGTTTCCACTTAGCATTGCACAGCTTTCTAATGCCTAATTCTCAGGATATTTTATATCTCTGTAGTTCCTTGCAATCAAAATACCAAACAGAATCATTGAAGGATTCAGCACAGCTGAATTGGTCCATTGGTTTCTTTTGCACAATTGGCTGCTGCGTTTCGACCACAAAATAAACAGTCAATTCACTTTACAGTATATTCTGTGAAATGCTTTGAGGCGTCTCGAAGACGTGATAAGCGGCGAGGATACCAAATGCGAGGATTATTAAGGATTATTATTATTACCTGGATAGGTTGCAGTGCCCCGGCAGCCTGTCTGAGGAGCTATGCCCTCTGTCCACATTGACTTTGTCTGGAACATGCTGTTTTATGGGCGTGTGAGTCAACAGATGTTTGAGGTACCAGACCAGCAATATCCTTTAGGAGGAAGAGCCCAGTCTGATGTTTCACAGAAGTTTGTAATCCCATCTGTAATTAAAACATTACCCCAGTGTGTGCAATGGGTGGATATTTCCTCTAGTCATATTTACAGATGCTGCGTAGTTATTTGCAGGAGTTCAGGTTTGGCAGAAAGTGAAGAATTACTATACAATTTGTCCCCAGTCAAACAAGGGACAAATACTTTTTATTCACTTCTTTACTCCCCCCACCCCTACAATGCAAACCACTTTCTGTCATTCAGAGGACAAGGATTATAAACCCAGACAACAATATCTTTGAAAATGTTACATAAATGTATTTGGTTAAAATGTTTTCAGCTGTGGTGCACATATCTCCCACCTCGGATTCATATTTGGGACAGTTTATGAGGCTACAGAGACCTGAAATTTCTCACGGTATTAGACTGAAGGTCATTGTCTTAAAATTTAGATGGTGTAGAATTTTGGATAATTCTGAAGAATATGTTTCAATTTGAATTGCAGCTTTTCACAGCCTTTAAATTTAAGGATTTTCCAATATTCTGTACCATCTTAAATTTTAAAACTGTGGTCTTATGGCTAAGGCCATGAGAAATGTTAAGCCTCAATTACCCTCAGGCTAGGTACAAAGCCTAGAAACATGTAAATGAAAGACTAGGATACGTCCAATAAATTTATTGGGTGTAAAATCGAATTGTGAGTGACAATGAAATGTTATAGTGTGACTGCATGATGAAGACTGCTTTAAATACTATTGCTAGTGTGCCATCGTTGAATAGTCTTAATGTGAAGGAGCATGGCATGAGCATTATTTAGCAGTGTGCCCTCACTGTTTGTTCCCTACCAGCAGTGCTTCATGATTTCTGTGTTGCTTTGGAGGAGGCGTGGCAGGGAAATCCCTATTAATGCTCCATTGAAGCAGAAATGGTCCAAATTGATTGCTGCTCTGAATTGAAACTGAGCAGGAAGAAATTGTATACTGTAGAACACTCAATCTCTTAACAAGGACTAAAGCAGCAATTGAGCTGATGAAGGCTCTTGTTTTATTCTGCCAGTCAGATGGTTAGTAATTTAGACTGATCCAAATTGGGATCAGAGCAGTCGCTCGCTGCATTGGTAACATTGCAGTGATTTTAAAAGAAGAACGACTGTCTTCTACTTTCAGATCTGGATCCTGCCAACTCCAGTGAGTACCTGTCTTGTAATACACATATGTGCTTTTGTAAATGTTCAGAGTTTGGATGCCTTACAATACCTGAAGGCCAATTGTCACCATCTCAGGGTGAGTTCCTGGAATAGCCATGTTGCCAACCTCTCTACTCGGCAGGTATGGCCTGCTCCATGTCCCCCGCCCTGCCCACTCCACCATCAGCGGTCGTGCCTTCAGCCTCTCTGCCCCCACACTCTGATACTCCATCCCACGGTGCCACTGCTGGGAAAAGCACCCAACTGATTATGAATAGTGTCATGAGATACTACTGGAAGCAATTAGGACCTAGAGAAGGGATTTGTGTTTTCCCGCTTGTGATCAGTGAATGGCTACACAGTCTGTTGCGCAACCAATCAATTTAGATCTGCATTTTAACACACACACAGGCACACACACATACTCTGTTTAATTCTGTGTTACTGCTCCAGTCCTATGCTCTCACTCCTTGGCACACATCACTTCAATTGCGTTTGTTTAAACGTATCACGCTCAATGCCAAGCCTGAACCGTGCCCTTTTCATGCTCTCTGAGCTCCAGCCAGAGACGCACGCATTAACTCAATCATTGCTGTTCTTGTGAGATTGGTTCCAAAGCCGTTGAATGATTTTTTTCGCACAGTTCACACTCCACTTAATTTTTAGTTTGAACGTGCTGTGGATTACTACCTGTCAAAAGATTTCTTTTCCTAGTAGTTGATTATTATTCTCTCCTTGTGGCATTGACTAAGAGGAGGGCACCAATACTATTCAAACCCCACATCCAATGCAGTGCTGGGGGTATGGTTGCATTGTCGGAGATGCTATTCTTCAGTTGAGACATTAAACCAAGGTCCCCTCTTCCTGTTCAGGTGGATATTAAAGATCCTGCAGCACTATTCGAAAAGAGAAGGGAGTTTCTCCCGGTGGCCTGCTCAACAATCCCCAGTTAAATTGATCAATCACTCCATGGCTGTCTGTGGATGTTGCTGTGTGCAAACTGGCTGCTGCGTTTTGCCCACAAAATACTTAGTGACTACACTTTACAGTACATCCTGTGAAGAGCTTTGAGATGTCTCAATGTATTAAGTGCTATATCAAATAGAAGTATTATTATTATTACTATTATCTAACCGGAGGTTTATACCTACTTATACTGAGCTTTTGTAGTGATTGTGCATGAAAACGTAATGTAACTTGGCTGGCTGACTGTGAAGTCCACCTTGAGTATTGACATTGATTCCCACTCGCTACTCTATAAATACTGGAGGTACAAACCTACTCGGGTTCCACTCCATTCGAGCCCTCAAACCTTCTCTTAAACACTGACGAGCACTTCTGCCCAGTTAGTGAAGTTCTGTGCTTTGGCGAGAGTGATTCGAAAGAGGAAATCGAAATCCTGTTTCTCGCTGCCAATTGCTTTCATTCCTGAAAACGTTAAATGAATGTCTCAGAGACTATAACCCTGTGTGTGTTGTCAACACTTACACTTCAATCATGCCCACTTCTGTGTGATGCTCCTTGGAGGGTTCCCCAACGAACAGTACCCAGTGGAAAAATCAATCGATCAATCAATCAATCAACTGAGAAATTTAGGGAAATAAATGTTGAGGGCTGCCTATTCAAACAGGAGAAAGTCAATCCCAATTCTATCCTTAGCTGATATGTGGACATACAACAACAACAAATTACATTGTATAGCGCCTTTCGCGTCAGGAGGACGTCCCAGTGGGGTAGGAAGATGGTAAAAAGTGGTAACTCTCTTTCATTTTCCCCTCCCAAACCCTGGGGCACTGAAGCAAATTCTAGCGCCCCTTACTGCCCCAGCTGAGAATGGCTAGCTCAGCACAGATTGAGATTCAAGTACAACCCTGTACGATCCAGTGCTGCCCCGAGAGGAGACTTTACCCACTGGTCTATTGGCGGAGTCGGCAGAAAGGGAATTGTTCTGCAGTGTTCTGGCACACATAGACAAGGCAATGCAATTACATCATTAACATCCTCCCCAAACCCAGACCATTGCGTCATATTGAAGTCTCCTGGGCTGTAACTATCCCCGGATGGTGAAAATCTCTCTTCGCCCACATTATGTGAATTAGTACCAATAGACTGGGAGACAGATGGGGCACCTCACTCGAGGTTGCTTTCCGATTCCTTGAACTAAAAGGGATGGTATTCACTTTCATTCATTTCATTTTTGATTATTCAATTACAGATTAAATCTCACTTTACATATTGGATAAGCTTTGCAGCATTTTATAACACATTCATTATATTAAGTTTTTCGTAAACTTTAGCACATATTCCCACACTTAAAAACATACAGGCCCAATTTACCTGAGCATTTACTTATCAGCAATAGAAACCAACAAAGGTCTCATTGTGTCTGTGCCACCAACCTACAACAGCAGAGTCCTGTAGCATACTGGTTAACATGCTCACCTCGCAAGCGAGAGGACCTGTGTTCGATTCCTGGGCGGGGCGAAACCTAAGGCAAGTTTCCTTACTCCACACACCTCTGTTTACTTAGCATTAAGTAGGAATCCAGTTGTTAGACGAATGGTGGTTTGCTTTCCAGGAGTAATAATCGCCCACTAACACACAGTCAAACCACTTTATAATGTATATTTTGAGACATCTCAATGGCACGATAAGGCGCTATATCAAATGCGAGGATTATTATTATAACAATGAGGAGACAGTGGCTGTGCCCATATAAGATGGAAAGAAGGAAGAAAAAGCAGTTTTAAAAATGAATTAGGTGGGAAAATATTCCTTCCTTTGTACTTCCAAGCCTTACTTACTTGGTATGAAAAAGCACCGGCTACTAAATGGAAAATAGCTCGGGGCATGTTCTTGCACCTGGTGTAAGCATACCATTGGCAGCCATATGTAGCAAGTATTAAATTCAAGCCCACGAAATGCCACAGTGCTGTGAGAAACCTGATTTTTGAACTGTCAAATAACAAAATGGTTTATTGTGTAACTATCAAACAGAAGACTGTCTTGGGTCAGGGACAAGGATTTAGATGATTTTTTTTAAGTAAGGATTAAGCTGCGTCTCCATCCAACTCTGCCCCACCCCCCCCACCCCAAACACACACACAACCCAGGAAATGTGCTGTTAAAAGTCAGCAGGAGACAGAGCCTGCAGTGCTGCGCTCTGATATTGTGAACTTCAGCAACTGGGTCAGAACGCTGGACTTTCAAAGGAAGCGGGGATCAGACTTGACAATCTGAAGCTGAAACCCAATGCTCCAGGCCTTTTGATAAACTGACAAGCAGGGAAAATTACACAGGTCCATGGGGAGTTTGTGAGAACAGAAAGACACTTAGGTAGAAAGTTCCCGTCTGACTTACAGGCTTGCTGTTATCAATATGGATTGCTTATCCCCAGTACTTTTGTTTGAACAGGCCAAGTGTCTTATTTTCAGACCTTATGCATCTTTCTGGGTCTGACTGCATTTAAGGAACCATGTGGTGTAATTTCGTGCAAGCTCTCAGTATCTGAATACATGACGGGAACATACAAGAAGTCAGAATATAAGGATCAAATAAGCCAATATATGTTCTGTTTGAGGTCAGTGGATAATTTACATTGTTGACTTAATCCTACAATCCTGGTCCCTGTATAAGTGCAGTTCCAATGAAGCACTCAAACTGCAGTGAGTCACTCCTCCTGCAATCCCATTTAAAAACCAATACAGTGACACAAGGTTAAACTTTTATTACTTCTATAAATCTCTATTCACTGGACTGCTCAACGCAAGGCTGATGCAATCTGGACCAAGTGGAAGCAAGTGGATCACATTGACCCCAGTCAGCATTTCCTTCAAGATCTTTTGATGTCGTAAAATGATACTTTTTTTTACATACATTTATGAATGGAGTTGAACAGTAATGGTGTGTGTGTGTATGTGTGTGTTCTTCACCATCTCCCAAACATTCTCTGAGGAGAATATCATTCCAGCATTAAATGGGATGCCTCTGGGTTTGCAATGGCTTAATCTGAAGTCATGCTAAATACGGAATGGGGAGGGGAATATTGGTATGTGAAGTAATAATTATCATATCATTATCACCAGTGATCATTATGGCATAGCATTCTGCAAATTTGCATCCAAGATCTCTTTACTTAGAGAGAGAGAATTAATCTCTCTCTTTCTCCACATTTTGCGATTTTTATCCCCTATTTCTCCCTCTCCTCTTCTCTCCTCTCCCAAAACTTCTGACTCGTGTTGAGTTATGGCTTCATGGAGACTGGTCACACTCTGGTACCTCAGCCCTGTGGCTGTTCACACATGAGCCTAGCCGTTGAGTTGTTAACCTATTGACAGCCTCTTTGACCATAGAGGTCAAGCCCAATCCAGCCGTTACCTGACGATCACACTCTCACACTTTCCAGCAGGCTACTGATGGCTTGAAATTCCAGTTGGTGTTATCCATACTGCCTTTGGAGATGTCAACTGTTAATGGGATTTCCACATTATAAGTGTGCATCACCCAAGGTTACATCAACTGAAATTTAAACCCATGTATAGCGATGAGATGCAGGAACTGATATGTCTGTTGGCACAATGGGTAGCACTCTCGCCTCTGAGCCAGAAGGTTATGGATTCAAGTCCTGCCTCATGACTTGCAATCAAGTATTCTAAGCTGACCCTCCAATGCAGTGCTTGGGGTATATTGTATTCTCAGAGGCGCCGTCCTTTGGATGAGGCATTAAACCAAGGTTCCATGTGCCTATTCAGGTGGACGTTAAAGATCCCACGGCACTAATTGAAACAAGAAGGGATTTTCTTCCAGTGTCCTGTCCAACAATCCCCCAATAAAATTGGTCACTCACTCCATGGCTGTTTAGGGGACATTGGTGTGTGCAATTGGCTGTCCTGTTGCAATCACAAAATACACTTTACAGTACATCCTGTGCTTTGAGACGTCTCAATGCGTGAAAGGTGCTATATCAAATGCAAGGATTATTATTATTAATGTTTTATCATTATTATTATACTTTCCACCCTTAGCCCAAAGGAGATGGGGGGTGGGTGTTGCTGAATTCAGTTGAGGGGCCACTACTGCAACCTTGGCATCATTGTCTGTGAAGGAATGTTCGGAAAATCTTTTTGTTTGCAAGGAGGGGGAAGCATTTTATCCCGATAGCATCAGGCACAAGTGGTGTGATACATGTCCATCAGATTTACAGCAATGTGCCTTGTGTTTGACAACAAAGCTTTACGACATGTCTTTTTCTCAGTAGACGATGCCCTTCAGAAAGAAACGCATACGAACTTGGCATCTTCCCCCATTCATTAACTCTGGCCTCACTAGGAGAAGAATTCTTATTTACCAAAAAAAAAGGGAGACCATCCTTATTTTAGTGTCTTGTAAACAGAAACTTATTTCCGCGAGTGCAGAGTTAGGCAGACCCAAACATCCAATGAATGTCGTGGAATGGAAAGCATTTTATCAATCTCACTCAGCTAATTCTTTCTTACTAAGTTGAGCAAATGCACTATTTCTCCAGCGCTTATGTAACGTGCAATGAATCTTTAAGACACATTGCCAACTGAATGACTCATTGTTCCTCCTTAGGCTAGGCACTCGGCTGGGTTCCCACCCCACCACTGCAAACACAGACTTTGAATGTTCCAGTGCAAGGTTAGATTTCTAATGTGCCGTCGTCAATATTGACAGCACGTTGTCATGGTTTTAGTTTTTATTGTACAGCCCTTTGTAATATAACATCAAGAACGAAAGTGATGAGGGAAAAAATTAGCCGTCTGCTAGTTAGAATGTGTTTATTTTTCAGCAAGCTCCGCATGTGTACATCTGGGGCTTTGAAGCATTTACTTTTTAAGCTTTGGCCGCTGAACTGAATCATATCGTATATTTTTTTTTGCCAAGATAAAACAGTGCTGCAGTGAACGGTGTGAGTTTTTGTACGGTGATCGTGGATGGATTCATTAAAGCAAGGTTCACGTCTTTCTCAATTACTTACACGTTTCCCCTGATCAATTGTGTGAGTGTGGGGACTGGGGAGAGATTGGGGATGGGGAGTCGCTGTATAAATCTCTTTATGAAGGTGCCTTTGGAACATTCCTGGATCAAATCTGCCTTTGTTGTCCTGCCTGTGTTGTCCTGCAGTCACAGTACAAGAGCGGAAATAATGCATTTAACCCAGATCCAGTGTAAACTGCAGTCTGAAATGAGCCTTACAGGGAGTGCAATGGACTTTGAGCAAGTTTTTAAAGAATGTCCTTTTTTCAGCTGATCCAGAATTTCAGCTTGCCTGAAAACTTCCACCACAGTGCCTTTAACTAGGATTAGCATTAATCTGTATGTCTAAATTATGATTTGCCCTGATTAATTCAGCTATTAAAGGAGCTGCACACATTAATATTTTTAATGTAAGTTTAATGTACCCTCGATCTCATGAGGGTGTGTATTTATAAACTATATTTACAATCAAATACTATTTATTCAGTTTGTGAAGCACCTCTTTTCAGATAAGTGAATAATTTGAATAACTGATTACCTATTAATGGTGATGTTGTACATGAATTATACAATATTAATTCAGCACAGAAACTGACATGCAATTGAGTGCTTGTACACACAGGGCAGGCTGAGTGGTCTGACTGCTTTGGTTAACTGTTCAATCTAGATAAGTGGTATTCAAATAAATGGCTTTTGACTGTACATATATTTTGCATTTTATAATGAAGTAGTTAGGGAATCGATCGCCTAGCACTGCCGGCTCCTCCTCTCTCTAGGTCAGTTGAAGTGACTGAGTGAGAGCCAGGAAAGGCCCAGCCAGGGGCAACTGTAGAAAGGCAGCCCCCTCTTCTGCAGAATAATATCTCCCCCTCCTTCCCCCACAGAATAACAGCTCATCCCACTATATGGTGACATCTCATTCCTCCTTCCCCCCCCATCCCCCAACCGCCCCACACATTCACACACACACACACACACACAGAATTGCAGCTACTTCGCCCCCTCCCACATACAGAGTGACAGCCCCCTCACACAAACACACCGCACACACCACATGCCACACACCACACACAATGGCAGCTTTAATTTTACTCACAAAACACCCAGAGCCACATTACTTTTACACTATAATCCCGTGAAGGTCTTTGAGATGTCTCGCCAATGTGATTTGGCGCTATATCATATTATTATTGAAAATGTTCTTTTTTTCTCTTATTCTACTAGAATAGAACATCTGTGATGAAATGACAACGGTAGCAATGTCTCCACGGAAAAGTCCCAATTCGGGCAAGCAGCTCATATAATGTGATTAGTTAGTGCTAATTGATTTAGTTACAGCTGCTTTGGCCAATAAGGTACGGTTGCTTTGGGTTTCCCCGAGAGTTCAGTGGGTGCTCTGCTTACCAGGAAGGTCCCAGTATCAATCCTTGGTCTGTGCTGAGTTAGCTGATCATCTGTGACCTCAGTATCACTGGGCTAGGGAGGTGAGGGGAAAAAACAGCATGCGGTATCCCCATAATGATTGTTATTGAAAGACAACTGCTGGAAAACAGATGGGTATGAAATGAGGTGAGGAAGGGACAATGTTTGGCAACGATAACCCCCCCCCCCCTCAAGGTCAAATTGCTTTCCAATACTTACACAGGTTCATTGATGGATTATGAACTCCAGCGATGGACACTATGTAGACAATGTGAAAGAAACTGATGAAGATATCAAAACGCCAAAGATATCCAGAATATGACAAACAGTGTAGGTTGTGCTGGATAATAGTGATATTAATAGTAATATTAATGGTAATATCACTCTGGTCTGACATCATTGCCATTTCTGGACTTGAGGGTCTCATTACTGCCCCGTCCTTTGTCCAGGCCCATGATAAGCACCTTCAGGCCAATAATGCTGATCATAACGCCATAAAAATTACACGATTGTTGTATTTTCATGACTAATCGGCCAGTTGATTAAAGCACCGCTGGCACGCCAACTGATGGTTATCTCTTTCTTTGTCAGCCAGTCAGTCTTTAGATTTGTCATGGAAATAGAATTTAAAGGCATGAACTTGCGAGAGCTCTCTCGCCGCAGCGGCTGTGAATCCGGTTACACTGAACAAGCACTGACTGGCTGCTCTCTCAACTCTACTCCCCACTTTGATGACTTCACCCGGAGTAATTGCAGACTCGTAAATTCTAAAAATCATTGTGTCTGCCTCGATCGTGACTTTGGTTTGTAGTTTGTTTTTCTGGATTGCTTGTTAGTTTGTTTTTTTTGGGACCACCTCAATTTCATAAGCATTTCCTGCCCTCGGTCAAACATTTTTTTTATTTGACAGTTCTCTTCTTTCCTTTATCTCCCCCCACCACCACAACCATCAACACCCACCCCCTCCCGAAAGCGCAGAGTCCTTCCGGGGCTAAGCTGTCGTGAGCTCTAGCTGCTATCCAGCATCTCGGCCAAGCGACTGGTCTTCATTTGTGAGGATGAATGGCAGATGTTGGGAGGCAATGCAATCCTCACAACCAAGCCCAATCCTACGCTCCCTGAGGCCTGAAATTCTCTTTACGGTAGCCTGCCTTTTAAGACGATTCATTCTTAAAATTTACGATGGTGCAGAATCGAGGAAAATTCTTAAATGCTGGTTTTAATTCACAAGCAGTTTTTAAAAGGAACCGGCTTCTAAAATTAATAAGCCTTGCATTTAAATTTTTTTAAAAATTAAAATTAAGGCTGAATTTTCCACCACTCTGCGCGATTTAAAATTTTAGGATGAAATAATCTGGTAGGCTAAACCGAAGTGGAGTTTTACCTTTACTGCCCATGCATGCGCAATTTCCATCAATGGTCACTGGTAAATAATCAGGAACAGGAACCCCTGAGCGGGCTTTGCTTTCTCTCTTGCCAAGGAATACTGAGGCCCTGGATGAAATCAGCTAACTCAGCACAGGCACCCTGCCTTAATAGAGGCTCAACTTAACAATGGGGCGCTGTACACGCAACACAAAGCACAGTGTGATTTTTTTTTTAACAAATGGCAATGTACTGCCAGCCTAGTAACACGAGTTAGCAGAAGCCGGTCACAGTGTTGGAGTTTGGCTATGACTTTCCCATCATTAGCAGTGTGACAGGATTGTTTCACTGGTCGCTCAGAATCCATTTTTTACTGCTGCTGACAGATTTGGCCCATTCAATCTCATCCTACCATCTTCTCATCACAGAGTCCAGCTGTTTTTTTTGCAATGAGTTCAGTGCCCTGGACTCAACCATTCTTCCCGTTAATTCCCTTCTAAATAAATAAATACTTCCTGGTATTTGACCTCAAATTTCCCTCTGCCTCTCTAAACCTGTGTCCTCTTGTTCTATTCTTTCATTGCATGCGAAAGTATTGTTCTGGGTTTTACTTTCTCAATCCCATTTACAATTTTATACATCTATTCTCTATAAGACTGTATGAGACATCTCCTTTCAAGACTGAAGAGCCCTCACTTGTCTAATCATTCCTTTAACACTGGAGATCATCCTAGTTGCTCTCCATTGCACTGACTCTAGGGCTTGGGCAATATCATTTGGAAAGATAAACAAATACTTACAAGATAGGTGGTTTTACTATCTCCCTTAAACAATAAGGAGCCCTTCACTGATTCACTAGCAATTCTCATTAATGTAATGATTATGCAATTTCAGCTATAAAATATCATCCACCTGCAGATCTCCCCCCCGACACACACACATACACTCACACACACACACACGAGCTACCGAGTGGCATCTTTATAAACAGCTGTGCACGTTCCTGTCTGTTTTCCTCTAAGATACTAATGCACATTTGGTGCTTTTGGAAGTCATTGCCTCACAATGGTTTGTGTTTTTNGTAAATTACAATGCGCAGCTTAATAAAGGTTTATAGGCCCCAGCTGATAGCTGCGTCAGTTCTCATTGTGTATAATGCGAGACGAGGGCTGCAGAATGTATGTGTGCGCTGGCTGGATTTGCTGGGTGGATCGTAGTGATGCCCAATGAAGACGAGAGGAGCCTTTTTGTCTGTGTCATGTCACACCACTAACTGTGGGTGTAAGAAGCAGATTACATCAGTCTTCCAGGCCCCAGGGAAGCGCCAAGCACATTTCTCAGCTGAAATACTTCATATTTGAGGCTAATGATGTGACGTAGATACAATACTCACAGCCCACACATGAGAACCAGGAACGAATCAGTCTGTGTTTCAAAATTAAATGAACAGTCTGTAAGATCAGGAGCTAAATTCAATGCCTGTGTGCCAGAGCCCTGTTCTGTACATTTCCTACTGCTTGTAGGGTTATGATTTTCCGCAGGTGATGAATGGTTCTTTTGAACAGCTTTCCGCATCTTCAGCTGAGTTCATCCATCAAGTGAGCAGCTCTGTCTATCAAGGAGTTGTTTACTTTAACCCTTTCGTTATTGACCCCTGCCTTCAGCGATTTCATTTTGTTTTATCGAGACTCTTGTAATTTCTGATGGGGTGGGGGAGGGAGCTGCACTAATGCTTAACGTTGATGAACACGACATCATTTCCATAATTGCAGCTTGCATCACGATAGCTCTCCAGTCACACAGCCTGAGGTACCACAGAACAGTGGGAGAGCAGATCATCCAAGGGGAAGGGAAGCACTGGTAAAATAGGAATAATCCTTGCATTTGATATAGCTCTGACAAGGTAGAAATGCCTTAAACGGCTTCTCAGGAAATTGTTATGAGGTGTAGTGACTGTGTATGTGTAGGCAAACCCCAGTGGCCATTTTATTCTCAGCAAGGTCCCACAAACAGCCTTGACGTGAACAAAGAATTTATCAAGAGGATTGTTGCTCAGAGCACCAGAGCAAGTTCCCTCCTGTTTTTAGATAGTGCGATGGGATCTTTAACATCCACCTGTATAAGCAATAGCGAGCATAGGTGGGGGGAATGGGATTGGAGGAAGAGGCATCCTCTGTTCTCATAGTCCCTTTCCCCTAAAGGACTGTAGTTGGTTATAGAGCGACAGTAACAGAAATCCACCCTCTCGGCCGTGGTAAAATGTCTCCAGAGGTCTGCAATATTTCCTGAATTTAGTCTAAATTTGACCGATTTTAAGAACTGTGAAAAAAAGGCTTTGAATTAAGATGAAGCTTTATCAATGTTCCACAATTCTGGGCGATTTTAAGCTTTGAGGCAAAATGATCTTGTGGGCTGAAACTGGATGGAATTTCAGGCCTCAGGAAGGAAAGAAATGTGTACACTTCTGGGATACAGACCATTACCAGATACTGCAATCCTCTGGTTGGGAACTGAAGCTCACAACCAGGCTAACAAGACAAGCTCCACTTTAAACACATTTTTCCATTTGAGTTGGGTGGAAACTTTCTATAAATACCCACAGAAATAGGTCACAAGTTAGTCCAGGCACCTCACTTCTCCTGTTCTGAAGTCTGTTTGTGTTTGTAAACATCGCTGTGTTTGCTTGACCAAGAGAGCAGCGTCTCACAGTAAAGTTGGAGGATGGTTGGGCAATATATTGCAAATTGCCCATTGTTACAGTGTAAATCCCTCTTCATAGTTTATTCTTAAAACATTGTGGGAGTTTTTTTTGCAAAAAGCATTGAAAAATATTAGCTTCTTGGTTTTAATAATTTGGGTTCAGGAAATGTTGCTTTCACTGCAAAGTCTGCGGACTGCTCCCTCCAAGTCCTAACTGGCTAAAGAGCAGGCACCACACCTTATTACAATTTCAGCAGGTACCGCTGCTGAGCTGCGAGTGCCACCATTTTCCTTTGCAATGCTCCAACCAGCCAGTGTGGAACTAACTAGCACAGCATGGCTGATAAATGGGGCTGCCACAAAGTAAAAGGATCGTTTTATCTCTCAGCAGACGCTGCCATCAGTAAATAAGGCAACTGAGAACTTGCAGATCAAACTCAGAATTAGCAGGTGAGCGTTGTGGTAACCTGTCCCCCTGTGTGTTTCCTGCCCTCTCTTCCTATGATCTGCCCTGAGCACCAATATTTACCACAGCACTGGCTCCATTATGCGCGGTTGGGGTTGGTTCCTGTAGCCTCAGTTTAACAATGGGACACTGTGTGTGTAAAACAAAACACAGTATGATTTTAACAAGTGGAATGTGCATTCAGCCTGGTAACTCGAGCTGTAAGAGTCCTGGACACAGCTTTAGAACCTTACTGTGATTTTCCCATCATTAGCAGTGGGCTGGGATCACTTCACCCCTTGCTCATAGACCCTTTTTACTGATGCTCACATTTTCAGAGCTGCCCCTCTCTGAGAGACGGTGTCAAGGAGATGCTTTTGGGGCTCGGGAAACAGGGGAGAGGTCAGTGACAAGTGAACGGGGCTGTATTACTGGCAGTCCTTTGCTTCATTTTCTCTATTGTGTTGAGTTGTATAGAAATATTGGGGTAAAGTTTTCACAATGCAATCCTTGTGATAATTATAATGACTGAATTCAAATTGAGAGTGCTGATCTCTGGTCTATGCATCTATCTCTAATCCTGGAGTATGGTTGAAATTCTTGTTATAATTTTTGCTTTGCATATTTGGAGGAATAAAAGACAACTTGCCAACTGAATTATAAGTTACTGAGATTTGGCAAGTTTAACAATGGGGAAATTAGAGTAAATGTACTTGTTTGCTCTAGGTGTAAGACAGCACTATGATTTTAATAATAATAATTATCCTTGCATTTAATATATCACCTTTCATGTCGGGAGCTCTTCATGGATTTTATTGTAAAGTGTAGTGACTGTATCTGTTGGTGAACACGGCAGCCAAGTTTGAAAAGTTGTTAGACTGCTGACGCATCATAGAACACAAACCCACCGTCACATATTACCAACACAAGCGACTGATACAAAGTTTATTAAAACACATTGTATTTCACCATTATATATAATAAATAATCCTTTCATTTGATATAGTGCCTTATCATGTCATTGAGACAACTGAAAGCGCTGGACAGGAATATACTGTAAAGTGGTTTGACTATATTTTGTGGGCGAAACATGAATAAAGTGGGTTTGCAACAATCGGAAGACTGGTTTCATACTCTCCACTTGGGTTAAGTACACTTCGGAAAATTGTATTGATTTCTCTCTCTCAAAGCATTTCCCTCTGCAGCAAAACGTTTCGTTCTCAGAATCTGTAGCTTTATCTCCTATCGTGGCATATCACAGTCAAATGCCAATCTTCAGCCCAATAAAAAGAGGCTTTTCAAACACACTTAGTTAAATAAGGGTCGTCTGAACGACTCACATAATGGCCTGAAATATGTACTTGAACCTGCATATACACAGACAATGCCTCAGAC
This sequence comes from Callorhinchus milii, assembly GCF_018977255.1. Classification (NCBI taxonomy): domain Eukaryota; kingdom Metazoa; phylum Chordata; class Chondrichthyes; order Chimaeriformes; family Callorhinchidae; genus Callorhinchus; species Callorhinchus milii. The sequence goes on along the minus strand of NW_024704756.1, from coordinate 13,623,439 downwards.
GCCAGATTGGTTCCAAACCAATTAACAAGAATCCCAAACAGAATCCTTACTTATTCCAACTCGTTCAGTTTCAGAGCCCCTATATCATCTCTTTTTGATGATGCTAAGCATTGCTGCACCTCAGCGAAAACTGCCGACTGTCACTGAGTCGGCACGCAGATCAGTTCAGCGTGGTTTCAGCTTATGGATTCACATGGCCAGAACTCTGAAGCAGGTGGCTAAATGTTAAAAGAGTTGGTGGGGAAAAAAAAGACAAGCGCTGGGAATATGAAAGAGAGAGACAGAAAATTCGGGTCAATCTGCCTCTGAAAGAAAGAGTGAAGTAGGTTAGCGTTTCTTGCAGCTCCTCCAATCCCAACTCCATCAAAGGGTCTCAGCCAAAACGTTGACGTGTCTTTCTCATTCAGAAATGCTGATTGACTTTCTGTGAATTTCTGTTTTTTATTTCAGTCTCGATGTAAAACCATTGGGTGCCAGTCTACACTCGTGTGTTTTCAGCTCCGTTGCATTTTAATGTAGGGAGTGGTCACCTCAGGGGGATTTGGAGCCGTGTCTTGCCTTTGATTACACCTGCCTCTTGGTGTTTCCGTTCTGGCCTCTGGTACGGACGTTGTTGATAGATTTCTTGTGGATAAAGGGATTAAGGGATATGAGGATAAGGCGGGGAGGTGGAGTTAAGAATAGATCAGCCATAAACTTATTGAATGGCAGGGCAGGTGAGAGGGGCTGAATGGCCTACTCCTGCTCCTAATTCTTATGTTCTTATGTTGAAGGTTTCTGAAGAGGACTCGAAATTCAGCAAATTCCAACAAGTTAACAGTGTCCTGAAGAAGATGACATCTATAACTTCTTGAATCATCTATGTGTCATCTTATATCACCTTGTATTATCTATAACTAGGAGTATAGGATTTGAGGTGCTGTTTGTCATCGGTTCAAGGACATCATTCGTTTACAGTGGGGACTGAAGTGAACAGGTCAGGTGGACTCCCCTTGTGAGCAAGTAGCTATTCACAGCAACTGTCAGCTACACGCTGCCTCATGGGTCTCAGTGAATTGTGTTTTAGTTTCGAGGGATTGTGTTTTATGTGAAGAATCTGCTTTCAACAGAGTTAGCACAGGATTGTGCCAGTGGTCTAGCTTATTCTTTACTATTCTGGGAGCTAAGAGGTTGGACTGACCTCTTAATATCTGGGTGATATTAAGTGATCAGCCCTTAAATATACGCTCTGCAAATCTGTGTCCTTATTGAGAAGGTTTCATCTGTTGGTGATTATAAGTGTGGTTGTATGATTACCTACACAGTAAGGAAACTGAACGCACCTCCTGCGTGTGGAGGTGCACTGCTGAGAGTTTACAGTGTAAACAGGACGGGACCACTCCATTCAGCGCCTACAGCTGACTTGAGAACCCTACGGACTGTGGCTCTGTGTAAACACAGCACTAAGCCCTGTTTGTAACAAGTATCATGCTCTATGTGACATTCTTCACTCCAGGTACCAGCGTGACCCAGCTACCCCTACTCACAGCAGAGGAGCTTTCCTTACACATTGGTTTGTGCTGGATCAAAGTTACACCCCGCTTGCAAAATCTGTGCCTTGACCTGTGCAAACAGCCTCTCAACACCTCGACCATCGGACAAGTGATAGGAAAGCTGGAGTGCGGAGGCAGCTTTTATGTGGCTCTCCTTTTGTCAGCAGGGTTTATGCCACCTGCCCTCTCAGTGGCACCCCCATTAAGTGGTTTATATGAAGTACACATTCAGCAGTGTACACTTGAGGCTCTGTAACCAGTGTGGGATGTATGCAGAATCCCAAACAGATCATGACTGGTAAGGGACTGAACACGGTGGGGCTTTAAGGAGACATGATGTAAAGACATGTCCCCTGAGTCTGGGTAATGAGTTATGACTAAGCACTGACTGTGCAGAAGATGCATGTGTTGTGTTGTGAATGCAGCTCTCTGCTGGCTGAATGATTACTTACTGCAGCAGCAGTAGCAGCACGAAAGGAAAGTAAGAGATGCAAGACGTTTGCCCCCCTCCACAACCAGCCGCAGACCCGAGGTCTGAAATTCCAACCGTTCTTAGCCCGCAACAAGGCCATTTTCGTCTTGAAATTCTTAAATGTGCGCAGAATTGCGGGAGAATTCTTTAATTCAGCTTCAATTTGGAAACCGATTTTCCGCTGCCGTGAAAAAGGGGCTTCCGAATTATGACTGAAATTGAGAATCTTCGAAAAATCGGAACGATCTTCAAATTTAAGGCAACACAATTTTAAGGCGGGCAGAGACTAGATGGAATTTCAGTCACTGATGAGTAGAACAGGGGCAAGGCTCCAGTTAGTAGCGCTGGCCACAGCTGTCGCTTTGCAGAATCTTTAAACTACTGCAATGTGGGGGAGGGATATCAGTGTGTGGTCCTCCCTTAATGTCTTGTGTTCCGCTGGTGCAGTAAACATTTCATTTCAGTGTCTTGTCAGGAAAATGTAAAATGTCTGTTATTATAATAACAATTCTTGCATTTGATCTCGCGCCTTATCACGTCGTTGAGACATCTCAAAGCGCTTCACAGAATATACTGTAAAGGTAGTGCCTGTGTATTCAGTGGGCGAAACCCAACAGATAACTGTGCACAGCAGCATCTCCCACAAACAGTCGTGGATTGAGTGACCAAATTGTTATTATTTTTTAAAATTTACTTATTGGGAGGGGACAAGGTGTGGTTGGAGAAATCTGTACTAAAACTGAACTGTGGAGTCCTGTAGCTCAGTGGTTAGAGCACTCGTTTTGCAAGTGAGAGACCTGAGTTCAATTCCAGGCAGAGGGCGAAACCTTGGGCAAGTTTCCTTACTCCACACAGAGCCTAATAATAATCCCTCCAAAACCAAAAACAATAATAAATTGGTCATTTTCAATCTACGACTGTTTGTGGGACATTGCTGTGCGCAATTGGCTGCCGCGTTCGCCCACAAATTTACAGTCAATTCACTTTACAGTGTGTTCTGTGAAGCGCTTTGGGACGTCCTTCCGACGTGAAAAGCGCTATATCAAATGCAAGGATTATTATTATTATTATTATTATTGTGGGACATTGCTGTGCGCAATTGGCTGCCGCGTTCGCCCACAAATATACAATCAATTCACTTTACAATGTGTTCTGTGAAACGCTTTGGGACGTCCTCCCGACGTGAAAAGCGCTGTATCAAATGCAAGGATTATTATTATTATTAAACATATGAGAAATAGTTGCTGGGCTGGTTTGTCATGTGGTTGTTTTTTTACCACTGCTAATACTATCATTCTTCTGTCTGAATGCTGCAGGTGGATTTTATTTGGAGGAGTGCAACAGTTTAACCTATGCCCACTGAAAGCTTTACTCCTGGAACACTGTTCACTGCTTTTGCACAGCAGCATCTTAGGAATCTCAGTGAATTTCAGAAGAATAATATTAAACCATACTGGGAGAGAAAGCAGAAGAGTGGGATTAGATTACGGGGCACATGCTGAGACAAACGCCGCCACAGACTTAAAGGACTAAGACTAGGCACACATGCAGGGCTGGCTGTTAAAATTCCCACTGTTAGCTCCCCCGATAACTCGTTTTAGTTAGTGGCTAAGACATGTGGATTCTCAGACATGAATCCCAGTTTGTTCTGAGCTTGCTGCTCCCAGCTTGGGCAGCACTGGAGGCCCTATTAACAGGCGGTGTCCTTCAGTTCCCTTTGTAGGACAGAGCAAACAGGGTCACTGTTTTCCGCTCCTGTTCACTATCCATTGGTCTCTGCTAGACATTGAACGTGGATCGATGTTGGGGAGGACAGGACAAGATGGGATGTGGCTGTGCTGTTCTATGTGAGCGAATAGCACAGCTCACATGAACCGGCAAAAAGCTGACAAATGAATAATAACCACTTGTGGAGGGGACTCAAGAGTGATCACTGCCATCAAAATAAACAGTCAATTCACTTAAGGTATATTCTGCGAAGCGCTTTGAGACGTCATGAAGACATGGTAATTCCCCAAATCAAACCAAGGATTATTTTGTTTATTATAAGTTGGACACCTTCAGGAAAGGCAGATAAGTTCGAGGAAAAAACAGATGATTTTAAAAAACATGTCCATGTTGTCAGGGTGTCGGTGAGGCGGCTGCAATGGACTTCAATGACCCGCATTAGGGAGGAAAGAAATCAGCTAGAGTTCCTGCTCCGGATCATTATCAACCAGTCACTGCTGTAGAGTGGGCGGATGTTGGATACTTGCTGTTTGTGTGAGGCTTTGGTGAGGCACTGGAGTTCGGACGAAGCCTTCAGAATTATAGCTCAACATGACTCATGTCTTCCAGGAGGCGAAAATTGGGAGTGGGGGTGGGGTGGGGGTGAAATATGTAAATTGAATATTATTTCCATAGTCACATTAAAAACAACCACATACAGCATTTCCTGCATAATGACTCTGTCTCAGGACCAGTGATTTTCGTAAGCCAGTCGTGCAAAATTAAGCATGTTCTTTTAATTGGGTCACAATTACACGGGTAGTAATGACAGAAATATTGTGACTAAGAAAAGTATGTAAACATCCAATGTACAATTATGCAGATTACTCAATTACCTGATGTATAGACTTTGACCCATTTTGGATTCCTGCCCGTTTCCTGTAGAAGTAAAATGACAGTATGGCAGCTCCATTTTCTCTGGTATTGGTGCATTCTTCCTCATGCCCGATGACTCCTGTGAAATCCTAAACCCTTTTTGGCAGTGCAGTACTTGCTATTTTGAAGGGAATTTCCTCTCTGCAGACCTCCGTAAAAGTACTGCACAACCAGGAAAGGGACGATCTCAATCACATGGTGTCAGCCTGACTCAGTTGGTTGCACTCCCATCTCCACCCTACATTAGGACTTGAGCTCATCGTCTGAGCTGAGATGTTGTCCTTTGGCTGTGATGTTAAACCAAAGTCTTGTGTTCCCCATTCAGGCGGGTGTTAAAGATTCCATGACAATGTTTGAAAAGAGAAGGGAACTTTTTTCTGGTGGTCCCTGCCAGCAATCCTCCAGATTAAGTACTTGTTCCACCTAATGGCTGTTTGCCTATTGCCTGAAAATAGTCACTACACTGCATTACTGAAACACACATTCAGAGTTGGGAGTAACACGTCTGAGTTACTTGGAGGGGGGACGGGGGGCGGTGAAAGGGAAGGAGTTTGAACGCTCACCCCGACTTAGTAATACTAAAATCGCAGCTGTAGTACAGTAATATTGTTACACATCAAAGCAGTACTTTAGCTAAAAATCTAATGAATGGAACATGTTAAGAATAAAATCCAATGACAATTCATTTAAACAGTAGCAAAACTCTCTTCTGCTGAGCATCCACTTTTCTCTACTGTGACAAGCGCTTGGCTATTTTTAAGGCTCTCGTGAGCTCCTGGTACGTCTGCCGCTTCCTGAGTGGATTGTAGAATTTCCTTGTTGTGTTAGAAAAGCCTGAAGAATTGGTGCAGTCAAAAGGTCCTTTGTGTCCCTGAGCAGGAAGTATGAAGAGGAGAGGCTATTAAAGATACAACAATAGAGAAACAAATTATTACAGAAATGGATTTGTGCCAGTTCGTATAAGGCGCACAGAATAAGTCTCTATTCAGCAGTCTTTACGGTCTGAAAGAGAGGGAGAAAGAGAGAGCTGAAACAAAGAAAATCAGGGCTAACATTCTCAATAGCCTCCTCGAAATGATAGCTGAAATGTTTGCAATTTGCAGTTGATGTACAAAATGCTGTTAATTCCTTAAATTGCGTGAACATTCACTATTCTTCGATAGAATAAACAGAACCCAGGAAAAGTGGGCACTATTTTTTTTCAGCGAGGCTCTCTCATTTTGACATTGTTTATTTTCCAATGAAACCCAGGCTTTTTGTCCTGTTTAAACATTCGATGTGAAGTGATGGTGCCAAATCCAGTGCCTCAAAGTGTTGGCAACAACCGATGGTTTGATCTCTGATGGTAAAATCCTAGAAAGGTTAGAAAACCATATATTATAGAAAGATGAACCATGTTTGGGAGTTCAGTCAAGGCTGTAACGTGCTCTCAAGGTTCACATGACTGTGTAAATCACTCAAGCTTTCCTGTCACTTTGTATCATCTGAGTATTTCAGATGTGTTACTCCCAGCTCCGAGTTACTCGGAATGTGTGTTTCAAAGCAAAAACATGTCAAGGGGTTCATGTGACAGAATAGACCACCAGGAGAAAGCTCCAGTAGTTTATCAATGTCACTTGAACCCCTTGATGTATTCCTGCCTGGAAACCAGACTTCTACATTCGTTATTCTTGAATGTAAACAGAAAGAATAATTTCTTAGATTTCTTATGAAGCACAAATTAGAGAAGTTACTATTCTGTGCTGTGAAAGCAATTCTCATTCAATAAACTTACTCGATTGCTACTGTAGTGATATTATATGACACTGACACTGTGTTCTTTTATACCCATATAATGCAGGATATAACAGGATATAACGGCACAAAGACGATTTGAGATAATGTCAAGAACCACAAGAATAACGATTAAGTATTTTTTTCAATGTTGTCTCAACCCCAGTTAGATTATGTCCTTGAAATGCACTCCCAAGTTACGCATTTCTATACAATATTCACAAGTGATGTTTATAATGCTGGTTGCAGCTGTGTGTTTGGGGTGGTGGTGGGGGGGTGGGGGAGGGATGGTGAAAGCTGTTCCATTTTCATTACATTTTGCATTGGCAGTGTGAGGCTTCAGGAGGAAAAGTGATTGACAAAGGACAGTGATAGACAGTGGGCTCCGACAATTGAATCATATGACTTGAGTGGACATGGTATTACATTATGTGATGTGAACTGCAATTATATTGGTTTTCATTCCACAGCATGTTGCAGGGAATAGCAGACCCTGTATATATTACAGGAAACAGCAGCCTCAGTATTCTGCAGAGAGAAGTAAACGCCTAGTCTGTATTTCCTATAACGTAATGTAAGCAGGCAATGCTGTAAGTACAGCAACCTACCCTGTTTATAGAGTGCTGTAGGTTTTAATTCTATCCCACCTATTGTTCCTCACATCATATTCTCATAGACCCTTGTTTTCCCTGCAGTTACACTATTCATTAGCAATGATGAAACCCCTTTCCACAGGAGGACACTGTCAGATTAGGACCCAAATTAAGATATTGCTAGGGTAAGAATGCAGTCAAAGTGATGGCTCGAATGATCATTGATGATGACGGGAACGAGTAATTAGGAACCAAAAACATTATCACAGATGCACTGCAGAATCTAGCCCCCAATGTTGCTTAAGGGTCAAATATTACTCATGTATTTTTCAGGCAGCTGGAGGAGGAGTGAGTGGCGCTTTCATATAATGCCGCAATATAAGATGTTAATACAAGGGGCTTTGTAACTGAACCAAATGTATCTATGAAAAAGCTACAGTGCATCCGGGAGATGCCACCCTTTCTGTTCCTCCTTTGCTCTTATTAGAACGATAAGCTGTGTTTGGGTTGTGGGATTGCCACTCGGTGCTCTCCATGCCTGTAGATATGTAACTAAAGCTTGGGAATGACATGGGAAAGTGCAGTGGAGTCAATCTAAACAAGAGCTGTTCATGTCCCAACTCATTGTTCACTGAAGAACATGAAACATTAGATGTCTCAAAAGTTCTAAGTGCAGGTCCATCAGGCACGAGAGAGTTTTGTATCTGGTGGATCTGAAGCTGCTCAGAGGCTGATTGGTTTTAAACCCTATTTATTAGGTTCAATCCCTTTCTTTCATTGGCAACTCTTTCAGTTGCTCAGTGACGACAAGCTGAATGTAACAGATAAAAGTGTTTTGCAAATAACTAGGTAATGAATATATTGTAAATGTGTTTAGTGCAGCTCTATTAAAGCTCTAGTGTGTAAAAGCTCCACCCAGTGCAGGACTGGGGCCCTATCCCACATTCAGTCCTTGACCAGGACACTTTCTGAGACCACTTCTGATCACTATGCAGAGACTTGAAGAAAGATATAGACATGGACTTTGGGTAAGGCTGTGATATACCACAGTCGGATAGCTCACCGACACTCACTTCAAGACTGAGAAACAATGGCAAATTGAGTAAGATGCCACAGAGCGCCCAGTGCCCATGGAACGGTATTGTATTAAAAAAGAAAAATAAGTTTGATAGATGCCTACAGGAGGGAAGGAAGGAAGAGAAGAAAATAAATAGAGAAAAAACTGATGGAAAATTACAAAACAATACACACACACAATAGCTTCTATTCATGGAGCTACACTTGGTGTTCAAATAAGTACAATTATGTTGGTCTGGTTGTACACCTGTGCATTTTTAACAGAAAGCAGCCTTGTTCCAATTTCCCTACAGTTAACAGATACGTCCTTGTATGTGCAGTCATGGCCCCCGCTGTATCTCCGACATACAGATGGGTGATTGTCAGCTCATTTATAAGCATGACTGAATAGGAACTTTTACCAGATAGTCTGTATATGTTTCACCGAACCACACTCAGTGTCCTCGGAGTAAGTCATATTGAGCTAAGGGGCAGACGTGATTGTGCTGTTACTGAGTCACTCTTCCAGATTCGTTGTTCTACTGGTTCCTCTGTTCAACATGTTCAATACAAGTCGAGATATATTTGTGAACTTGTGTGATTATCCTGCCGTCGCTCCTCTCCAAACCTGGAGAAAACTTTCATCTATTCCCTTTACTTATGCACTCCTGAGCCAAGGCCTGTGGTTGAAGGGGGGTAAATTCAAAAGAAATCTGTGCAAACACTATTTCAGTGAGCGAATGGTAAATCTATGGAACAGGCTCCCAAGGGAAACGGTGGAAACAGAAAGTGTCGATTCTTTCAAATGCAAATTAGATAAGTTTCCTTTAGGAAATAATATTTTGGGATACAATTTATGAGTAGTTCAGGACATGACATGTGCATGCGACTGCCAGAATAATGGACGGGGAACTGACGGACCTTGGTCTTTTCTCATCGAGCATTTCGTATGATCCTATGTTCTATAGTTCTTCATGTGTTAACCCAGATAGTGAGTGTTGACAAGTTACTGGACAGGGAGTCGTCACAGTCGGCCTCACCTGCTGTCCACACACAGGTCTAACAACCCCAGGGGTTATTGAAGATAATAATACCCTGGCAGGTTTTGTTCTCTTGCCTAGTCTGGGAACCCTAATTGGACCATGCTAATCCTGTCTAACCCATACTGAGATCAGCTAACTCAGCACACCCAGACTGTGAATTGAGTTTGAACCTTCTAGAAACCTAGAAAATAAAATGGCAAATTTTAAATAATGGGGTGAAAAATGCAAAATTTTGTAATGGATTGAATGCGGTACTTAACACATTGAATCTGTTATGAAATATCACATTTTTCACCCCCAACAAATGTGCGTACAGCTATAATAATAATACAAAAACTAATAAAAATACAGCTATGTGGGGGATATGTGATTGAAATTACAGTGTGAAAAAAATCTTGTAAAGTTAATATTTTAACACAGTTTATGCTTGATTGAGAACATCACAGAAGCATGCCAGCCTCCATAAAGAGCAATGTATTGCCTGGGGAGAGAACAGGTAATGGAGTTGATTACATTAGTTTAGATGCACAATGCACAACACTGCTGAATGACAAATACACAACAGGCAGTGTAGCCAGTCAGACTGCATTAGGTCTCAGGAAGGACAAGGTGGAAGGTTTTACTGCATACGTGTCAGATCTGGGCCGCAGCCTCAGTTACAAAAATGTCAGGCTTGTTATTATAGCTCTGCATTCTGGATATAAGCATGAAATTTATTTTTAAATGAAGGAGCCATGTTTAATCTATTCACTGCTTAAATGGTTATATTGCCTTAAAGCAGCAGTGCTCTTGTGCCGACTGAATTATTAAAGAGGATATGCCGCCGTTATTATTCCTTTAAAAATCAAAAGCTTGCTCCTCTTGATGGCTCACCTAGTAAAGACACTATCCACTCAGCAGAAATGAGCCACAATGGCCTCGAAAGTTTTGGGTTCAATTCCTGGCCTGTGCTGAATTCAGCTATTCAACCGATGCGCTGCTATTGACCTGAATGTCTTGGGTTAGGAGGAGAGAAAACATCAGCCAGACTCCCACTCCTGGTTTCTATCCAGTGACCTCCTATTCAAAAGTACACCTTGTGTGGGCACAGAATTGACAAGATCTGCCTTCTGTGTGATACCTCCAATGCTCAAGTTGTCTGTCAACACTCACTATCTGGATTCGCAAGAAGAATGTCACTTGGGTGAGTTAATGCAGCCTGCCCAGTGACTACAGAATAGTATCGTATCAATGATTTCAGGCTTAACATGAGCTAAAAGGATTGAATGAGGTTCTCTGGGTTGAATGAGCTTTTCTCATCCCTATATTTTCTGATATTCTGATGGATTGGCACCTCAGGAAAGAGGGAGGAAGTTAATAGGAAGAGAATTTAAAAAAAAATATGTTACAAGTTAACTCTTGCCTCAGCATGAATAGTCACTTGCCCAGAGTACGTCAATATTCAATTCCAATTCAACTCCCTCAAACCACCAAACTCTACAAGCCTGTTTGATCCAAATCATCATCAAAAAAAATGAACAGAAAGAGAATAATACGCAAAAAGATACCGGGAGACACATGTCACATTTCAAAATGGATATGCTAACATTTTGAATCTGTTACAAAGTGCTCCAACATTATCCGCATAATTTTCTAGTTGATTTGTTCAAGTGGTTCCAATGGTAAGCCTTTGAACTCAGCCTTTGTTTCAGTGTGTTGCTAACCACACCACTGTCTCTTTTTCCTTCCCCACGCTCTTGAGCCATTGTTTGATTCGGCAGCACTAAGCTCCATTTCACACTGCCAAAAGATATCAACAGCGTCATTAGAATGTGGTTCCAGCACAATTTCACACCAGTTCTGCAGTACTTTACAGCCGAATCCCTTTCAAGGAACATTTATTCTGCAAAAAGTATATTAGATTAGTGTGTAATTTGAGATGAATCTCATTTCGTACAGCAAATCTGCCTAACTTCCAGATTCTAAGATGCCTTCCATCCATCCCAGCTATTTACCTGGCAGCCTACCTTATTGAGAACACGTTCCATGGACTCCATGTGCATAAATATAAGTGGCCGTTATGGTCCTGATCTCTCCTCTCTCTATAGGTAGTTGTTTCCTACACCATGGTTTATCTTTACTCACCTTTTGAATACAAAGAGAAAACCTTGCACTTTCATTATGAATAGTACACCGATTGAATAATTGTGAATGCAAGGATTCTCATCTTTTTTTTTTACTTTTATTTTTTATTTCAATTTCTCTTGGGGAGTGTGTGTTTGAGTGTGTGTGTGTGTGGGTGAGTGGTGAGGGGGGAATTTGGTTGGGGAGTAGGCTGAGAGGTTAACGTAGGCTTGCTCGGTTTGCTCATTGAGGGACTGTGAAAATAATATAAATAATAATAATCCTTGCATTTGATATAGCGCCTTATCACGTCTTTGAAATGTCTCAAAGCGCTTCACAGAATGTACTGTAAAGTGAATTGACTATATATTTTGTGGGCAAAACGCGGCAGCCAATTGTGCACGGCAGTGTCCCACAAACAGTCGTGGATTGAAAGGATTAGAATGATGTAAATGTTGCAGAAGCCGAGCTCTTTAACACTGACAAAAGGAACATTGTATTTTATTTTGTCAAAGTTGCAGTTTGATAGATGGAAGCGGGAGATTTGGAATCAGATGGTAGATAAGCGGCAGTAAGACGCTGAAGGAAGTTATTTTCCACTGACTAGAAAAGGAAATGGCGTAAATGGTCGCTGAAAAACACAACATGTTTGCTCAGCTATTACTTCAACCAAAGTTCAAACACTTCAACTGTTGACTTTGCTATTAGCAGTGAATACAGTAATGTACAAGCTGCTGACGGTTTTCTAAGGTGTCACAAAGCTGCCATCAAATGCATTAATGCAGGAGAATGACTAGATGTAAATGTCTTCCTAAGCATTAGCTTGTAGAAGTAACTCACACAAATGATTATCACATGCTGGCCTCTCTCTAATAGGCTGTGCAAAAAGTTGACTGGCTTTACTTCCATTCACAGACAACTCTGAATATCCACCAGTAAAATGACTGACATTGAACGAGTGTAATGGGTTACGTTTACAAGTAAAGTCACGAACATACTTATGTTAGTGCTGACAAGGTGTAAAAAGGAGATATACCAACAACACGTTTAAGATATTCACAAACTACACCAGGGGGCCACGGAGTCGAACTCGGAAGAGGGAAGAGGGAAGGTGGACAGACAGCTTAGATTTAATTACTTTACAGAGAGCGGTGAATACATGTGGAATGGACTACCACAGGGACACTGTGAGAAACATTTGTGAAAACATCCACCTGGGTCTATATTTACTCTATTTATATAGCATTTCAGGGTGTCCAGGATGTAGGTAAATTGTTGAATTCAGTCTTAACTCTGAAAGCTGTAGCTTAGTTCTGTAGCTTTCTTCCTGCAGTTGTTAAAAGAAATTTACGGCAAAGTGACATCAAAATTAAAAGCAGGATTTAAGAATTTGTTAAATTCTAGATGCTTTGACATGTTACATAAATAGAGTAAATCTAGACTTAGGTGGATTTCTCCACAATTTTAGCAGCAGTTTCAAGAGGGAATGTTTGGCAATTAAATCAATTGAGGAGGATGAGAAATAATAATAATAGTCCTTGCATTTGATATAGAGCCTTAGCACGTCGTTTCACAGAATATACTACAAAGTGGATTGACTGTATAGTTTGAAGGCGAAACCATGGAGTAGAATGTGGTGTGCATTCGAGACATTCAATTGCTTTGATTTGATCACGAGAGACTGCCACCCACATCACAGCGGATCAAGGATTCCTGTCGACGATATTCCCAGATGCATCGAGTAAAAAAGCAAAAGGCGCAGAAGCAGAATGAGTTTCTATTTATAATGGGGGCTCCCAGTCCTGCAAACGCTCAACATGCTTGGATGACAAGAGGAAAATAAACAGCTGTATATTGTGGAGTGGGAGGCAGTGTTAAAGGATTAGACTGGCACCGTGAAGTTAACCTACAACATCCAGGCTCAGCAGTGATTTAATTAACAGGTCTTCCTGTTGACGATATTTTATTCTTATTTTAAAAGAGCCAACAGTGATGGGTTTCCCCTGGGGATTGCAAGTGCTTCTATGCATTGGTTTGAACTTCTGGATGTAAGTGGGACAAGAGGACAGGTGTTTTTTTGTTGTTGCAAATTAACCCTGATTTTCAATACATTTGGAATAATCTATATGTAGGAATGATTCATATAAATAATCTAGTCTGTGCTGGGCCTTAAATTCCCCCACCAGCCTCAAATCGTCCTATTTGCTTTTCCCTTGTCCATGCATCGGATTTTTTTTTCATCTTAAATACACACTCCACAGTGAAGCGTGTTTTTCCTGTCTCGTTCATGGCGACACTCCACCCACCCACCCACCTGTGAGAAGAAACCTCCTCCCTTTCCCTCAAATCCCCCAGTAGATGTACAACGAGCCATTCGTTGTATTAATGCCTCTCGTTGTGGACTGGCCAACAAGTGGAAACAGGGCATCAACATCGACTTCCAGCAGCAGTTATTGAATAGTGGTCAGGACTGGGATTGTGGTTCATTTCCATTTCCATATCCCTCGAGGTACTGAAGCCCAATGCAGTTCTCCACTTCTTGCTGAGATCAGTTACAGTATTTCAGCACAGACCAGCGATTGAACCCGGGGTTGGGGTCCGGCTCAGCATTTTGCAACCTGTTTTACCCACAAAGCTGTCAAGAGCAGTTGGTGGATCATTACCATGAAAGAGCAGACGGTGAGTACAAGAAGGAGCAAAGAAATTACACACACGTCTTTTCTAAATGAATATAAAGGCACATCAACAAGTCCCAGAACCCTTTTTTTCCTCCCCCCCCCCCCCCAAATAATATTTAAGCACCAAGGATGATTGATCTGGGAGATAACTATCATAGCACTTGATGCCATTCTCATCCTGAAGACAAACACAACACCTGCAGCACTATAGCCTGTTCTGGAGTACATGAATGATACTGAAATAATAACAGTAAATCCTTGTGTTTGACGTGGCGACAAATGGATTTCTACGGCCACCTTTGCTGAGATATCTTGGCGAGTCTCAATGATTCTGAAGATAAAAGCCAGTCCCGGGAGCGTGAACGATCTTTATTGTAATCCTCTCAAACCGTGCTGTTTTTTTTTTTGCAGAGATTTTTGCTCACTGGCCGCTTTGATTCAGCCACTGTTACAGCAAAACTGCTTCAACGTAGTCAGTAAATCAAAGCGGTGTCAGGTTTTAATCAGCAGATTAGAAACGCCAAAATCAGGTCAATTCATTGTAGGATTTTGCTAAAAATAAAGAAAATTACCCATTAGACCCAGAGTTCATCCATCCAGGAAACAGGAGCCCAGGGGCTTGATAAATACAATATTCTGAAGCACTCATATCTTTCGATGTGTAATTTGGGTAAAGGCCACTGTTATGGATATGATTCACTCTCCCTATTTACCATGTCTCTGTTGAAGAATCCCTGTCTTTACTGTATATTTATTCTGGGTCTTGTACAGCAACGATTTGTTTTCTATTAGATTCCTTGCTCTGTTGTTGAGCCTTTCAGTCTGCTCCTCTGTGGCAGGTTTGAGTGCAAAATACAGTGGTGTGCACTTTATTACTGAAGGTCAGAGATGATTTTACTGAGGCTTGTGTTTGATTCCCAGGTGTCAGTGGTTAACTTTTAGCCGTACGATGGCATACACTCACATATAACTTTACTGACAACAGTTATAAATGTAATCAAGGCAATTTGAAGCTTCGGGATCAAAAATAAAAACACTTAAATCATTTTTTTNGATATAAGTGAGTTAACAGTTACACACACCATACTTTAGTACTTGCTTTGCTCTTACTTGTCTACAGCTTTATTCCAGTTGAATGGTGAGTAGACAAATAACTATTAATCATCAGTCTGACAGGACCATTACCCTTTTAGGTGTTGACTAGACTGATAGATAGTAACTGCTCTTGGAGCCAGAAAAGTGCTTTGCCTTTGGGTTACAAAAATGTTCCTGTAGTTGACAGAGAGCTTTTCCTTTTCAGATTATCTCTTCCTACATATTCAGGTGCACTGAGTTCAAACGTAGTTCAAAGTAGGGTCTGTAGCTGGGGAAAGACCCTCTCCAAAACACTGTATTAACAGGTGCACAGAGGCTGGCAGAACACAAGTGATGACAGACAATATACACTGTGTCAATTGGCCACATATACCCACTGTACTGCAGACATCCCATTGAACCATTAGTGGGATTGGAAGTGTATACTCCCAAAGGACATTAGGGAGAGAGAGAGAGAGAGAGAGAGAGAGAGATGGAATGGGATGGGATGCAGAGCGTCTGTCACACCATGAAGGAGACAGTTAATATGTACCTCATTGGGAAATCAGGGAAAACAAAGTAATTTTTACCTGTATCTCTGTTCCAGATGGTAGGTCACGAAAAGCTCACAGCAGCAAAAAAAAATACTGCCTGGCAAACGCTGGCGTCTCTGCCAACACAACATCATTAATTTACAGTGGGATGATTTTGCTTAAAGGGCCAGGCCACTCGACTCCACACGTAGAGGTGAAAATTGCAATGCTTCTGAGCAGGTTTAATGTGATAATTATGAGTTTAAATTGTTGCCATCGTGAAAGACCGTAAAACGTATGGGAATTGAAAGAAGAGTCCTTTCCCGGTAAAAAAAATTCTGCCTGATTTTTATTAACATCTTGTCCACGTTTATGAAATCTGGTAGGATTTTTTTTTTACCAGGGGACATCTTGATTGATTCTTTTTAACATAAATCAAAGCTCAGAACAGAAGCATCTCCCACAGAGAAACCATATGCGTACGTACGTACCTCGATGAGCACGACTTTAGTTTAAAAATAAATTAATTTGAACTGTGTTAATAAGTTAAATAAGTTAATGTGAACCTAAGTATTCATTGCAAAGCTGGGCAAAAAAAAAATCCTTTCAATAATCTCATTGCACTCAACGCTACTTAACTGCATATCTGATAATGCAAAAAGCAAATTAATTGCATAGCAACTCAGTGAGCCAAAGCAAACATTACATGTGGACATGGAAACATATCGGAGAAATTGCAGGAATTACCACATTACATTGAGATTCTGTTGATGGCAAATCTGTGTTATCAGATTTTATATTGGCGTTCATGTTCAACCCCCTTCTACCCCAACCACCCGTGTAGGTAAAACTATTCTCATGGATCGCTTCTGATTTTTTTCCATTTTCTTGGCTTTAGTTTTTATCACAAATGAGTGCAATGACCACCCAAGTGGATTACAGTAATCATTTCTGTGTCCTTATAATAACTGGTAACTGAAAAGTTGAAGTTTTTTGGCTATTTCTCAGAGATGCTTCGGATTGATCCTGAACTTGAAGTATCATTTTTCTTTGTTGTATTTTCTAAGCTCCATCAATGTCGTTTTGTTCAGAATAATGATGCATGGTACAGAAAGAGATCAATGGCCGAGCTTGCCAAGGTACTGCACTTTCAGGCTTTGTTGCTGTGAAGTACAGTATTGTAATAAGAATACGAATCCTTGTGTTTGATATCGCACTGAAACAGACCAAACGTTTCTGTAAAACATAGTGACTGTGTAAAGTTGTAGGCGACACAGCA
This sequence comes from Callorhinchus milii, assembly GCF_018977255.1. Taxonomy (NCBI): domain Eukaryota; kingdom Metazoa; phylum Chordata; class Chondrichthyes; order Chimaeriformes; family Callorhinchidae; genus Callorhinchus; species Callorhinchus milii. The sequence goes on along the minus strand of NW_024704756.1, from coordinate 13,606,660 downwards.
GCCAATTTGTGCACAGCAAATGGCCATGAAGCAAACGACCACATTTTTAATCTGGGAAGATTGTTGGCCAGGATATCAGGAGAAGCCCCCTTCTCTTTTCAAGCGGTGGGATCCTTATTGTCCATCTGAACAGTCAGATGGGACATTAGTTTAATGTCTCATCCAAAGAACAGGACCTCCAACAATGCAGATCTCGTATAGCATTGCACTGGAACCTCAGTCTAGACTATGAGCCTAAAGTCCCCACTGTGGGGTTTGAACCCACAACCCTCTGCAGATCTTTTTGGTGTTCCCAACAACTGCTCTATGTTCAGTTTGAGTGTTTTGCCAGTGATGGTACTCATCAGTGATACGAATCAGTCCTAATAGATTCAGTAAAGCAATGTGAGGATCAGAATTGTTTGGAATGTTTGCTTGAGTAACATATTTATCACATATGTGTTTCTCTTAAAACAGTCTAAAATATCAAAATAGAGCAGTAAAACAGATGTAAAAGTCCATTATTAGTCTGTACCATATTAGTTTCCTCTTCAGTTGTGCTTACAGTCACCTCCCACAGCCCCTCCGGCTCGGAGTCAGGCTCCACCACTGTTAAGCGCTTTGAGATGTTACCCTGCGTGGAGGGTGCTAGGTCACTGATAAATTGAATTAAAGTCCAAATTTTCTCTCCGTAGGTCACTGATCAAGAATGAATGTTTCTCTGCATATACAGACATCGCACACATACACACAAAAACTGTATTAGCTGGGAGTTAAATGGCTGTTCCTATGGGGTTCTTGAATGTCAAAGTCCATTTTATCATCCAAAGTCACTCTTTGTCAAATCTGTGAAAAGTGATCTGTGTTCTTTGGAGATACTTGAGACAATGAATTATTCTACAGACTCTATAATTTTACTTACAGCGGCAAAGGTCGTGTCTCGAGTTACACTTTGCATTTTATGGTGGTATCATAGATCAGCATGTAGTCAAACAGTAAAAGTGTCAAACTGAACAGTGAGAACACAGATTGCCATCTGATAACACTGTGCTGGAGCATCCGCCATAAACAGGTCTCACATTTTGATTATTTATTAAGCTTACACATGGCAGGTTTGATGTAAGGATTGGGCATCATTCTGACTAAGTATTTGCCGTTTCCAAGAATGGAGGTTATAATGGGCGGGTAATGTGAAAAACAGCCTTGAATTGGCAAAGACCAGTTCAACAGCATGTCACAGTTCAAGGTAGTCCTTTCCAATCTATATATAATAGGCCGTCAACTATCTAAGAGACTGTTTTGCTGGTTTGAGCTATAAATCACCTACTTGTGCCAAACACTGTTTTGAGAGTGTTTTAATTAACACTCAGTACATTACAATGCCAACAAACACTTGGTAAGTGAATATTTCTGTTCAAGTGATGGGCAGTAATTGAAAATCCGAAACGGTTTGCACCAGCCCCATTTATTCCTGGTAACTGATTGAGTGTAGCCACTAACTTCAGTTAATGGGACACTACTGTCTTCATGAAAAAGCTTGTGGCAAATCACGCAATGTGATAGAATAAATTATAATAATAATAATAAAATAATCCTTGCATTTGATATAGCGCTTTTCACGTCGGGAGGACGTCCCAAAGTGCTTCACAGAACACACTGTAAAGTGAATTGACTGTATATTTGTGGGCGAACGCGGCAGACAATTGCACACAGCAATGTCCCACAAAGAGTCGTAGATTGAATATGACCAATTTATTATTGTTTTTGGTTTTTCGAGGGATTATTATTAGGCTCTGTGTGGAGTAAGGAAACTTGCCCAAGGTTTCGCCCTGTGCCTGGAATTGAACTCAGGTCTCTCGCTTGCAAAGCGAGTGCTCTAACCACTGAGCTACAGGACTCCACAAATTCATTTGGAAGTGTTTGTGTGTGTGATGCCCTTATAAGGAAAATGGTTCTATCTCCCCTGTCTTGTCCCGATTATACTGCAGACTGGAATCCATAGTGCTGGCAACAGCCCAATAAGAACCGTGAATATTGGCTGATTATGGGATCTTGCTGGCTAGTTTGTCTTCCTACAAATGCACAGTCACTGCCCTCGACACCGATTACTATGACGTGTTTCCCAGCACCTTGGGACGTCCTCCTAACCTGAAAGGTGCTTTACAAATGTAATTTGTTGTTGTTGTTTCAAAAGGTTTTGATGTTATAGGCGCTAGAGCAGGTATTATTTATCATATGAAACATATGAAATACTCATTGAGTTCAGGTTTCTGAGCAAGAAATAAAGAACCAGCATGAAACACTGCAAGTCACCCACACCCAACCTCTCCATCTGGTCACACTTTCAATTGCTTGTTGATCTGGCGCAATATGGCAGAGGTGTGCAGGGCCTCTGTTAGCTGGGGAAAGTTGGAGAGAGAAGAGAATTTTTTTTAAAAAAAGGAAGGAAATGAAACAAAACAGAAGAGAGAGGGTTAAAAAAAAGTATTTCACGTCGATCCAAAATGGCTTCAAAGGGATGTAAAGCAGAACGAACTGCGGCGATTAGTTAAGAGTCTGGGCAGAAAAGAATTGCTGCTGTACATTCTTTTGTCTGCTGATTTCTTGGAATGCTTCTATTTTTAATATAATTACAACACAATGTGTCACAGAGCTAGAAGGGAGATGTAAACAGATAGCTTCAGCCAAACCTCTTTTAACTCGTTGCATTGTTGCTCGTCAGAAGCCTGCCTGGCCCAGTAAAAAACTGTCCTCTCCGTGAGGGCAACAAGTTAAGCCATGCCTACCTAACTCACCAGCTTGGTACATTATACAAGTGTAATTTGGTGGTGGTGTTGTTGTCAAACCTGATGCACTACCATTTGCTCACAGTTAAGCTAAGGAAGCGAGCATGTACGCACTGGAGCTGATGATTAGAAAGTCAGAATCAGTTGCTGCTTTTACTGTCAGTCCTTAGTGTGGGATTTTAGCTGCTGACTGCTGGTAATTACAGATGTTTGTGTTGATTAGACTTCCTCACAGCAGGTGAGAACATGAGGAGAAGCAGATAATAGACGGCATTGAATCATGTCGTCTTCACCCCGGCCTGACCTTACCAGTGGCTGTTTGCTGCATTTTTGTCCTTGTTTGGCCTTCACATATAAATCATGCATACTTCTGGCTGCATTAAGACACCACGGGGGAATTTTGCACCGGGATTGTTTATGCATAAAAAGGGATAGATTTCAGTTCTTCTTTAATGCCTTGCGAGAGGTCTTTTTTGGCTTTTGGGGGCATTTGTTCAAAAATCACTTTTGAATTACAGCAGTGTCTAAATCTGCTTTATTTGTAAACTGGATTTGTTGTGTTAATCCCAACTCTCTCCATGTGTGACTTTCTGGTTTGTGAAATGCCCATAAATCCCCAGACAAAAACTCCAACCACTTCTCTACTAGTATTTTGCTCACTAGCTGTTTTTTGCAGACCTCATCACTGTGGGATGTCACAAACTGATGGAGGTGGGGGGGGGGTGGGGGGTGGAGTTCCTCTTGACCACCTCATGTGCCACAGGGAATAGAACAACAACAACTTGCATTGATATAGCGCCCTTTACATGGGGTAGCACCCCGTAGCGCTTGAATAGAGTGCAGGAGAACTAGAAAGTTTTGCCCAAAAGGGCTGGTAGACAATCCTGAGCAGATCCAGCCAAGACCAGTCCTGACAGTGCCCTGTCCTGTTGAGGAACTTAGTATGGGCACACAAAGCGAATGTGAGGAAGAGAGACATAGGTTGAAATCAGAATGGTAACCATTGAACACAATTACAAAATGTTTTTTGTATAAAATATATGCTATTAATAATCATAATAGCAGACCAATAGAGAAGTAATTTGAGAGTGTAACACAACCTTAGGATTCTGGCAATTGTATAAACTGTTTGAATAGTTCAACAACGCACCTTCACACCTTAATAATTAAATGCACTGTGCCATGTGATTATTCAGACTGGGTCAGTCTCATGTTTGATTCTTGCTCTGCGCTGAGCTTGCTGATCGCAAGTCAAACTGATGGGAAAACTATAATTATCCTCAACATCAGTGCCACCTACTCCTTATGGATGGGACAGCTTACTTGACACTCCATTGTTTCGGCTCACATGTGAAGAATGGTGAGATACTGTGCCTCTGTCACTGTACTTCAGTTTAAATTAGTGCCTTCAAGAGATCAGGGATTAAAATTGGAAGGGATAAAACACTTAGGTACTTGAATTTGGTTGTCTTTGGGTGTCCAAGTGAAGGGTGTGCGAATGTGGAAGGCACTATCCCAGAGGGAAAATCATCTGCCATGACGTAATAAAATGGTTGAACAGAATTGACAGGCTGAATGGCCTGTTCCTATGTTCCAGTACATTGCCAAACCACATTTATATTCCAATGAGTTTTTTTTAAAAAAAGAATACAAAACTGGGTACATAATGCTGACAATAAACATTAGTGTCCATGTAATCTAGTTAACATTTTTCAGGATTTTTGCTCTCCAGACATTCACAGTTGTTTAATATGCAGTGGAAATACATAGGAAATGAATTGTACTTTTAAAATTTGCGTGCACTTGAGTAAATTATATACTTTGCAAACACATACAATGAAAGAGAGTGTTGCAAGAAATTTAATCCACATTTTCAATTGTTTGAATCTAGAATATGACAAATTAAATTTTTTAAAATAATTTTAGTCATTATTTGAAGAAGGTGGTGGATGATTCAAACGTGTTAAGTTTTGTAACGGTACTGTGTGAATGAGGATTTGGATCCTTTTCATTTGCTGCTCGTGATGGTGTGAGTTTTGGTTTATGTACATTATTGAAAATAATATCTCGGGATACAGTGTATAGTTTGGGACACGACATGTCAAGCGACTGCCAGGATGGTGGAAGGCGAACTAGTGGGACCTTGGTCTTCTTTCGCCTAGTACATTCTTATGTTCTTCTAGACCCTCACATTGAAGAGCTCCTCAGAGCACCTCATATCTCCATCAATAAAGGCCACATTATCTGCATCAGAGACCTTGAGTGACTGCATTACAGCTCAAGTGATGTCAGCTCCAGCTCACTCTGTGGGCAGCAGCAAGGAGGGAAGAATCTCTTTTTTAAAAAGAATACAGAGTTAACGAGCTGAGAGGAAACTTAAAAGTATTTCCTCGAGACCAAATTCCTCATGTAAGGAGAAACGACAAAAGGAAATATATTTCAATGATAACCGTGAACCCCAAATAGTATTCTTTAAATTCAAAATGATATTGTCTTTTAGAAATGTCCACGCAGCTTTCACTAACAGTCTGCATATTTGATCCATTTTTTAAAGGTCTTGTATCATCTTGTGTCAGCTTGACTCAGATGGTAACACTCTTGCTTCTGGGTCAGAAGGTTGTGGGTTCATGTTCAATTGGGGTCTGGGAGCAGCTTTTGGCGACATTCTTAACCAGAGAGGAAAATCCCGGGAATGAGGGAAACAAAACCGCGCGAGAGAGAGAGGAAAGGTTGGTAAATAGAATCACAATGTAAAGTTAAGTAATGGTGAAGTTCCCATCAAATTGCACATATAATGTGTTTGCACCTGATAGTCAGGACATTTTTACCAAGGCAACGTGTACTGCTAGAAACAGGAGGAGGCCATCCAGCCTGTCGAGTCTGCTAGGCCAGTTTATTAAATCATGGCAGATTGTTTAACGGAAGCAATGTGATAGCCAGATCTGTTCCACACATATGGTTTTAAGCAACTATTTAGTGTGTTCTGACACATCACGTGGAAGAACATTCTGCTAGACCACAGAAGGTATATTGATATAACAAAGACTTGTTAAAACATGAATTAATCCCGGCTGGTACAGGTTTTTGGTATGAGTCTTAACAGGATAAAAGGTATGATTCCATCAGGTAGTCACTCACTTTTAAATATTTTGCCTCTGATCAATTTGGCTCTAACTGAAATGAATGGATGCTGCCTCCCACCGCAGAAAGTGCATTTTTTTGGTTGTGTGGTTTATTTCTATAACAGTGGCATCCATTGGATATCACTTTGTGCTAATAAGGGCAACTATGGATCTGTGGTAAAATGCCGGATGGATCAGTGATTAAATGCAAAGCAATATTTTGAAAAAGAAGCTAACTTGTAACTTGTAACGTTTGTAATTTGTGACTATTTATTGGTTGTTGGGAGTTTTTTCCTATTTATAATATGAAAAGGCTCCTATATATTTTGGGGGTACGTCAATTAAATAACAGACAAGATCAATATAGAGAAACACTGTGCAACTTTATAATCCAATTGAAATACAGTGGATTTGTTTTTTACATCTTGCTTGTCTAGGTTTAAACAAATTAAATCATCGGAGCCAGCTGGAGAAAGCGCAGCCCTGTAGCGCCAATGAATCAGACACCAAGTTCCAGCCGTATCTTATGTTTGAGTGTATAATCAATGAGAACAAGACCTCTCTGATACCTAGGAAAAGAGGTAGAGCAAGAGGTGACTGAGATAGAAATAAACCAATGCAGAAGTCAAGTAATTCAAGGAAGACGTGAATTACCCCATGAAACCCACCAGATCTTCTCAAATACATCAAGCAGTTATGCAGAGGATGAAGAGTTTGTCCTACACAATCATGCCGATTGCCATGTTTAGACTCATAACTAAGCTGGAACTCCATCCCGGAATCCCTCCACCTCGCCCCGTCCTTTGCCTTCTTCAAGGCCCCACCCCTCTTGCCTTCCACGCTTCTTGATTCCAATTCCCAGCTAAAGTGCAAAACCTTGACAGTCAGCGCCACTGGGACATCCTCCAGACCTGAAAGGTTCTATGTAAATGCAATTTGCTGTTGTTGTGGTAAACAATGTTTGGAACCCAGTCAGATGTAATGTCATCAGATTAAACCAGTTACAGTGCAATGCAATGTGAAAGAGGCATAACAATGCAACTTTAAACTTTAAAGTTTAAAGTTTAAAGGGAACTTTAAACCCCAACTGGTTCAAAACAAGAGTCCAGATCCAACCCTACTATTCTATCTGCAGCTGCAGGCTCATGAAGCCCCAAATGTTACCAATACAAACGTTTTTCACCTTCACGATTCAGCACTCATAACAGCTACATTACATGAACTTGTGTATGATGCACTCCCCATAACGAGCTGAGCTGACAGGTAATTTTCGAGCTTGTGAGTGTCGAAACTGGACTGGCCATTTACACTGCATGAAAGCGGGGAAATGCTGTGAGGCCAGGTAGGTAATTTAATGAGGATGGAATCACCAACCACTGATGTTTGTCTGAGGGATTAAGGGATTTCCAGGAAAACGGTCACCATCTAACCGCTTAGCAGCATGCTATTTACTAGCCTGACTGTGTGCACTTATCCATCGAGAGAGATGCTTGAAGACCTAATAGTTGGGTCTGCAAAGTGCTGCTTTGAATTGAAATTGAAAACTATTGTGGGTAGGTACACAGATGAATACATTTCCGGATTATTTGGCACTTGGTACAAACCCAGCACATGTGGAAATACAACAACGGATTTGATGCTTGTGGAACTCAATACCTGGATGACAGCAGAGCGAGGATTGGTACTGTCTCAGTGACGATGGTGACTTGCCTCACTTCTTTCAGGGGAAGCTAAACCAATCGACATTGTGTTTAGGGCTCCTTGCATCAGTCAGTCTGCTGATACTCCTGCCAGAAGATGATAAAAAAAACATTCAGCATTTTTGTATAACATTTCCTTTGTCAGCAAACGGCTAGGCACCTGCACTAATGCTCCGAGTCGCCCGAGACTGGAAATGTCACCTTCATCCTCCTGAATTGAAATCATTTTCCACGATAATCAGCACCATCTTAACATTTAGGGCAATATAGTATATTTGACAGCAAAGGTTTGGTGGCATTTCATATCTTGTCTTTGTTGGGATTTGCTTATACTGTTATACCAGTAAACATTGTACAGGTTGTTTGTTTACTGATTATTCTGTGTCTGCTTTGAAAATCTCATTTAATCTGTTTTGGACATCTGAATTATTTTCTTGATTTCCCTCCTTCCTCCCCTTTTTAATTCTCCCCACACCCCCCTTTTGCAGAATGTAGATTCCTTATGAAGGAATCTTGTTAGGAAATAACGGAAATTGGATCACAATGGGGTGACTCCTTTCAATAATCACCACACGGATTATTATTATTCGCCCACAAAACATACAGTCCATTCACTTTATAGTATTTTCTGTGAAGCACTTTGACCCACCTCGAAGAAGTGATAAGGCGCTATATCAAATCCAAGGATTATTATTCAGGAATATTTTATGAAGTGCCACAAATTTTGCCTTTATATTTGCTACTACAACTGATGACGCAACAGGCAGTGCTTTCAGTAGGACTGTTACCCACTGGCTCATTCCACTCCTTGATATTATTAAATACAATTGTTTAAAACACCATGAAATATTTTTGAACCATTAACCTGTTTGCTTCCTGCTGCTGCAGATGACATGCCAGCAACACAGCAGATTTATAATATCAGACACTCCAGCTGAATTATTGAAAAAAGTGAATTGCTGCTGCAAAGCCTTTCTGCTGATGCATATACAATATCCAGTTGCTCTGCACTGAATTACTTTCAGCCCAACATTACCATGTCTGGGCATTTCCAGTGCAATCTGCTTCCTGACCTGACTGTTACAGTCAGCATGTTTCAGAGCCTTGGTGTAAATAACTCTTTGTGTAATGATACAGCTCCAACTAATCCCCTCAAGTGGCAGATCGCCATTTAAAAATGATATTGTTTTGGGAGGAGCTGTCACTCTTTCCTATTATTGTTTTATTTATTGTATTCCCTCCCTCCTCCAGCCCTCCATGTTTGGCTGAGGCAAAATGGCAAGTGAGTGACCGTTTGCTTGGCCTTTGACAATGCCACTTCAAAACAGCTGCTAGTGGGTATATGACTGGCCTGACTGTTAACTCATCTTCCCTACGGGAAGTACCTGTTTTCTGTTCAGTTAGCGAGTGAAATATTTATTTTCCCCATATAACAACACACACGCTCTCCCCACCCCACCCCCCCGTTCAAAATAAACCCTGCGCTAATTCACCAGAAAGAAATGTGTCATAGGAAGCAGCAGACTGCTCTCTGGGATGCTGCCCTGCGTGAACGGCCCTAAATAAATTCAAGTTGTTGTTGTTGACTGTGCATCTAAGACTGTAAACAGACTCATTTCTCTCCTCCCCTCCCCCCGCTCCTGATCCCAGTCACTGCCCTCAGCGACAGTTAATAAATGCTGTCAAACTAACTGCAGGTTGGTCAGTAGATCTGCTTTTATATCCTAATTTGTCTCCTGCACATAAAACTCAAAATAATCATGGCATTTTCCTTTGATAATACCTAAACATAATAATCGTTCTAAATCAATACCACATTGGTTATGAAGGCTATTAGAAAGCCTTTCATTTCCAGGCTAAATGAAAGCATGGATGGTATTCTGCAATACTGAGATTGTCAATACATCCCGGTGATCAATGTGCTGCCAGAACACCATTGGGTGACATCAGTAACCGGGATTGAAAGCGCAGAAAACTGCCCTGAAAGCTGAGTGCAGTTTGACAGTGTCACAAGGCTGTTCTTGCACTTTTTGTTTCATCGCTGCTTCCCATCTCACTCTCTTAACATCAGGCCCAAGTGACACAGGATTGTACCCAGCTCATGTCACTAGTGTCAGCACGAAGCAGTCCGAAACCCAATTAACTGAACTGATGCTCCAGGAGTCACTGTAACTATTCCAGACTCCTGTCCTCAGAACATTTAGGACAACATGATTGTCAAAGTATTGTATATGGACTTTTTTCCAGTTGTCTCCTCTCCTAAAGCTGGTGATTTATACTGGCCAGTGGTTCCATGAACTTCAATATCATGTCTGCGCCCAAGACTCTGACCCTAATCCGTGGCTGTCGACAACCTATTTGATCATAAGCAAAGACGAGCATTGCTTGAACGTGGGACCTTCTTGATCTCTGTGCTTCAGAATCCCACTGAGGCATAAGGGTGCAATTGTGAGTTTTTTTTTAATAAAATATATTTCTACAGTTCTCTTTCTTGCTTCCTCAACCCCATCTGCCAGCTGTAAAGGCAAGTGTACAATTTACTTACTTCACCCCCCAAAAAAAAACAAAGAATGTGGGACAGTTGAAAATAGTGCAGTGCCAGTTTTACAGGAATGAGCTTCTTTTGATTTACCATTAATGCATTGATGCAAAACAGCACATATTTTAATGTTAACAAACAGAGATCTGTTGAATTAAACTGGATTTTGAATATCAAGTGCCGATGAACAAAGCCCCAGTTTTAATACAGCGAATACATTGTGCTATGAAAGGATTATAATGCTCATATAAACCTTGAACTACAATGATTCACGATATCACTTATCAAGCTTTGTAATGGTGCAATTTTATTTTGAAGGTTGCCCAAAACTCACCAAAGGAGCCATTTTGCCACAGCCTCTGGAAGAGCTGCCAAGAATCTCCCTTTGTATAAGTCACTGATACTTTAAATACTTTAAATATTTTGTGGTTTCACCCACAAAATATACAATCAATTCACTTTATAGTGTATTGTGCGAAGTACTTTGAGACGTCTCGAAGACGTGATTAGGCGCTATATCAAATGCAAGGATTATTATAGTACTTCACTGCAGTGAAAGCTGCAACACAGTGAAATACTAAAGGGCTCACCCAGCTGTTCTATTCTAGTATATCATCTTCAAAATATCACCATCGTGTTACAGTATATCAATAATTGTAATATTCTCAAAATGATTATGGTAATAACCCTTACAGCCACACGGCAATCACACAAACCTCTGCCTGGATCTTCTCATTTATCTCTGTCACAGTTCTTTCACATGATTCCTTTCAAAAGTGTTTGACATATTCTTCCATCAGGCCCCTTTGGATTGTCAGGCCAGCCTACTTTTGGTATCATGAAATGGACTGTGTTCTCTGCAGCACTCACTCAGTCCGGCTCAATACAAGAGGTTATCTTAAGACAATTGGAGATTTCACCTTACCCAGGAGAATCGAGTACCTACCCTGATCAACTCAAGACCCAGAGCTTGAGGGTTCTTTATTTGCTTTTCGTTTTTTTATTTTTGCGTTTCCCAGTCAAGGGGCTGAGGATTTGTTTTCTCTAGCCTTACATTTTTAATTCCACGGCTTGCAAAAAAATCCTCAGACAACAATAGAGTAGTCGCTTGGAGCGAGCATTTGTTCAGCAGGTCTCTCCAAGATGGTACTGTGAAAAATATGCAACAATTTACAGTTAAAGCGACGGTAAGGCCTGGGAGTCTAGAACCTCAAGCGCATCAGATCAGATGTGCCCGATTTTCAGAATTTAATTTGCAGTCAGCCAGTGGGCTGCTCTGTCATTGGTACGACATCTGCATATTGCAATCCAGATTGATTATACAGAGCAGACTTTAACAAGCTGTATTCTGCTGATGCCAGCACAATTGATTGTTTCACACCACTTCCCCATAGATACAATTACGCTCATTTTTTCATATTCAAATACACAGAACACTCGTTTCTTTCTGTTCAACGTCAGGTAATGTTGGAACACACCAATTTTCACCTGACTTGTCATTTTTTTTCCTTTGCAAACACGTATTTGCTTAATGTAGATGTATTCTTGGACCGTGTAAAGGCATGAGGCTGACAATTAACACTTCACTCATTTTACATTAGCTTTTGATTTCCTAATGAGTATTTCTTCCCTGCTGTCTTGATACAAAGCTGTGGACTGTATGAATCCACTCCTATGGTACTCTTGCTCTGAGTTATCTGACCTTGATTGGTGTTTTGGGAACCAGTTAAATAGATTACATATAGGTAACCTTGACAACTGTCTGTGCTGATTTAGCAAAGTTGTTCATTCTTGGGCACCAGGGTTGCAGCAACTGTGGAATTCCAGTGACTTGATATTAATGATTTACACAACATTAGTGAATGTCTGTGCCTACATGCGTACACTACAATAAGCACAGCTTTTGAAAGGGCTAGCATAGCCATGTATAATCTTGAATGTAACACTATATTAACAGTCTGCATGAATAGATGTAAAACATTTTTTTTCACTGATCATTTAGATCGGATCAAAGTTATTTTTTACAGGTCCCCGTTTTGAATCTTTTCCCAGTTTATCGGATCACGTTCATCAATAATTATGAAGCTTCAGTTACTGAGGGGGAATAAAAGCATTTTGTCTCATTGCAAGATGTGTTGCTAGATAGACAGAGGAGTGTCCTTTTTTTAATATAAAAATATACTTGATCATGTTCTGCTGCTAGCTGACTAGCCAGAGGAAGCCTACACATTGCCTGAATACACAACAGGGAGTTGAAAATCACTGCAGAAATAAATTCTGTTAACACAGATGCTGCACACAGCAATGCCAGACAGAATAATCTGCTTTAGTCTGGCTTGGCGAGTGTGCTGTCTTAAGTGAAGCAATTTAAATACGGCACTGCATGCGAGATCAAGACAATTAACATTGCTACAAGACAAGGGGCACTACATTTGCTAGTTTTGATTACCGATCTATGAATAATACAGTCGTTAAAACAAAACATATGGGCTGAAATTCTTCCGTTTGCTAATAATTCACAAAATTGCAGAAGTGTGTAAACTGGGTTCGAATTGTGTTCAATTTGTGTTCAGACCCTGCAAAAAAAAATTGGTGTAAAAATCATTTTGTTGAAGAGTTTTTTTTAAAAAAGATCAATTGTTCATGCTCAGTGAGGCGTTGTTGTAATATAGGTCATCACATAGGAACTTAAGAAAAGTTCCTTTGCTGAAAAGTTATATCCAAAGTGAATCCTTATATCCAGGTCAGAGACGGAGTTGAGGTTTTCCATTTCTTTTCCTCCTATTGCAACACTTGCCGCGCTTTCAGAGAGAGAGTGTACCTGAAATTCTGGAACACTCTTACTCTAACCTTCTACCTTGCCCCTTCCTTCACTTTCTTCAGTGCACGCCTGAAGACCTTCTTCTTCAACCTATGGTCACCTCCGCACTGGCTTGGCATCGGGCTCCACCGTGGTCAGGCACTCTGGGACACTAGCCTGCGTGAGGGGCAGTGTGTAAATGCAAGATTGTTGTTGTTATGTCACACAGGTTGCTAAATTGCCACTTTCGATGTTACTTTGTGGTTGGTCACATTGAAGTCTATCATGTATTTGTTGTGGGCAGGTCTTGTTACTCTTCTCTTCCTCTCTCTCATGCAGTGAAGTTTGGTGAGTTGATCTTCATTTGAGTCTGGAATTTGAAATTGCGACCCTCTTGTGGAGACAGAGAGGATAAAATACAACAGCGCCATTCACACCAGGAGGACATCTCACCACTGGCTGGGCACCCAAGAAGGTTGTGGGAGTTGAAAGGAGTGGGGAAGGGAAAGCTGAGCAAAATAACAATCAAAGAGGCTACGTTTTGAGACAGACTTCAAACAAGGGGAAGTAGACAGGGAGCGAGTCGGAGGGACTCTGGGATGGAGTTTCAAGCGCAGAGGCAGAATGTAATCTACTTATGATTTGGGAAACTGTTCCTGCAAGTTGGCATTAACACGTGTCCGGATGCTGGCTGGTGTTTCTATTTGGGACTTCTTGTTATGAATATTAAGTTTTAGACCCCATAAGCTGCTCCCGGCTGTTGAACGAAACTCAAACAGTGAAGATGGTGTAGACGTGCTGCCTGTCAAAATGTTGTACATAATGGTTTAGTAATCACTTAGGCCTGTTAAAATAATTGCTCACCTCTCCAACCTACCAGCAGGATGGCATGTCTCTTGAAATAATAAACAGGAATCAGCTTGAAACCTAACTTCACCATAGCAGAAACCACTGGCATTATAAGGATGTTTAAACAGAACAGACAATTAAATGGGGGGGGAGGGGGGGGTGGGTAATGGGACAAAGCAGTTCAAGGCTGAATGTCATTTAAATATATGCACATAATCCCTTGTGGTACATAGGTTTTACAGGTTCCTACAAACATACTGGCTTGAATAAATGGATTTAAGTAACAAATTACACGGTGTAGCTAACAGTGCAGACAAGCTAATGAACTGTGTAAGGTGTCACATATTTTGGACTATTATTTTATCACAGTTCCTATAATCTCATCATATTTAAAAGCAAAATTCCCTTGTCTAAATTATCCTCAGCAAGAATACATGCATAATGCCATATTTGTCGCAGTATTCTTGGTATTTTATTAATGTCAGTTCTTCTTAAAGGGAAACCCTGGGCTGCAAAGAATGACTGTTTAACAGACAAAATGTTTCTCTGGTAGATCTTACCACTTTGATTGCCATCAATCCATCTTCATATTAAAATGAGTCTGTAACCTAATTAAGACCTGTGGCTCTGCAAATCACCCTTCCATGTGTTTTAAGAACTCCAGATGCATTTTGAAATGAAACCGGGCACTGGAAGTCATGAAACTTTTCCCCTTGTAAAATGCTGACAAATGGTCAAATACACAACTTTTAGGCATGTCGAGATCTTGCACTCCCACATCTTAAGGCAACTGCAGGCTATCTCTGTGTGTAATGTCAGACCGTATTAGCAAAATAATCCCCACACTTGACATTTTGGTTTCTTGGTGAGTTAGTGACCTATCCCTCCCCTCTCACTGTACTTACATGCATTTCCTGTCAGGCAGCCTTCTACCAGGGTCGTCAATGAGAGGAATCCGAGTCTCCCATCTAGATAGGGAATCACTAGACCGAGTGTACATGAACAGAAAATATTCTGGTGTTCGGTTTGCAAGTTCATAAAGTAATCAAAACAGCTTGTGCAATCTTGGACCTTATCACAAGAATATAAAAGCTGAGAAGCACTTCTGCAGTTGTACAGAGTGCTGCTCAGACCTTGTGTGGAATATTGCATTCAGTTTTGGGGCATCTCATCTTGGGAAAGATATACTCGCCTTAGAAGCGTCCAGTGACAATTCACCAGAATGATGTAATGTTCTTTGCTTTTTTTACAGGGCCTTATAATGTTGAAAATTGTCAAAGCTACTACATATTTGTGGGTGAAGGTGGGTGCCAATTTGTACACAGCAATATCCCACAAACAGCCATGAAATGATTGGCTAATTTGTTTTTTTTGCGGGGGATTGTTTGCCAGGACACCAGGAGAGATTTCTTTTTCTTTTCGAATTCCGTCACAGGATCTTTCACATCCACCCAAACAGGGAATCATGACCTTGGTTTAATGTCCCATTCAAAGGACAGTACATGACAATGTAGTGCCACCTGCACACTGACCCAGACCAAACTCCATACCTACATCTCACCAGTTCTGGCCCAGGCTCCACTGGCTCCCCATTACCGAACAGATTGACTTCAAGATCTTCACACTCGTTCAAATCCATCCACTCCCTGGCACCTCCCGAACTCTCCGACCTCCTCACTCCCCAATCCACCACCCGGTCGACTGGCACCGTCCTCCAGCTCGTCCCTTGCACCCTCTGCTCCACCATCGGAGGTTGTGCTTTCAGCCACTACGCCCCAAAACTCTGGAACACTCTCCCTCAATCCCTCTGCCTTGCCCCCTCTCTCCCCTCTTTCAATTCCTGCCTGAAAACATTCCTCTTCGAATGTGATTACGGCCACTTCCCCCATGGCTCGGAGTCAGGCTCCGCCACTGTTAAGCGCTCTAAGATGCTACCCTGCGTGGAGGGCCAAACTTTCAGCTCAATGTCCCAATAAGGAGCTTGAACCCACAACCCTTTGAGTCAGAGCTGATTAACGTTAACACCTGGTATGAAGAGAATTAACACTGATGAAGACTGAGTAGAACTAAGTTGGATTCCCTGAAGCTGAGGAGATAAGGAATGATCTGATTGAAGTGCTTAAGATAATAAGGGAATAATGAATATAATTAAAAAAACTAGGTAGATAGGGAATCATTCTTTCTTCCGTTAGCCAAATCTAGAACCAGCTTAGTTCCAATTTAAAGTGGAAATAATCTTTAAATTGGAACTAACCTGGCTATACGTGAAACCAGGAAACATTTCTTAACTCAAATATTTGTGAGAAACTTAAATGTGTTGCCCCACAAACCATAACTCAAATCGAAATGAGGTATTTAAAAGGAGGATGGATCGATATTTGGGAAATAAAGTTATTAAGTGCTCTGAGGCACTACCCCGTGTGGAGGGTGTTATATAAGTGAAAGTTGTTGTATTAAGAGATATGAAGATAGAATAGGGAAATGGGATTACAGATAACTGTATAAAAAGCTCATTACAATATAGTACTGGAGTGCAGATGACACTCATGGAATTACACCCTATCAAATCGGCATCTTTTGGAGAGGGGAGAGAAAGTAGAAGGAAATGAATTTTATTTTAAATAAAGCACTTAGTTTATTTTACCAGGACACCTGTATGCGTGGCATCTCTAAATAAGGCTTCTAATTTAGTCGCAATTATTTCAAACTGTAACTTGTTTTGGGCTGTGGACTCAAACCCAGTTGAAATTGGGTTGAGGATGTCAAAGCTCAATCCTCTCAGAGAACAAAATTTCCATTCTAAGGCACCAGACAGATTTGAAAAATCTAAACTTTGATCCAAATCTTTTGCTACTAACCTTTAATGGATTGAAAGTCAACATAGCTCTTCTTCCTGGTTCTCAGTTAATTGGCAGGTTTCCTGTTTTCATAATTAATGTGATTTGCTTTCACCTTGTCAGTTTTAAGTAGGTTCTCTAACCTTTGGCCTTGCGATGTAAATATAAGTGTTTATGAGTTGCTAGTTGAACTGGTGCCACAGTATCCATGTGCAATACTGGCAGCAAACACCGTGAACAGAAATAGATCTGATATTACAGGATATCTTTCCAAACTAAAGGGGTTGTAAGTGGTTAGAGCAGGGTTTCTGCACTCAGGAATATATGCAGATGAATTCAACTGGATCCATGAACAACTGCTACCATTTTTGAATCCAGTTTTAATGAACTCTTTCTTTAAGCATTTGAGAGCATTTCAGCCCCAAAATGAAGACTACAATGGAGGCTGTTAGTTGTAAGGGTGAAATGTCTTGTTCTAAATCAAAGATTTTATTACTTTTAATCCCAGTTTTCATAGATGTCCAAAAATTGGCTGCTTTTTTGAGGGTCACGTTTTACTCATCAGATTTAACACCTCACAGTGGACTTGCACAGATGGAGACATGTCCTTTCCAGCACTGATGGTTATCGAGTCCTTTCCAGCACTGATGGTTGTCCGTCAAGACTTGATGGAAGGCACGAAGTGCTTAGGGAAAGCAATAGAGGTTTTACAAAAGAGATAATATGGCTAAAAAAATAAACAGCTCAACCAAAGGGAAGGGAAATCTGAAAATGATTCCTGAAACTGGGACTCAGATTCTCTCCATTGGTTTTGAGCTTGTTTGTCATAGTACTTTCAAACTACCAAATTTTCATAGAGGATTTTAAACCTTGTTTATATTCCCAACTTTGTATGAAAGCAGTACATTATTCAGGCCATTCTGTATGAAGTTGGAAGCTTGCCAGTGATTCATGAAAAACATTCAGGGTGTAGGCTATGACTATCACTGTGGTTGGGTAGACTGGTGGGAGTGGAAGGTTTGAGGAGTGAGATGATTCTTCGTGCCAGGAAAAGAGTAATTTAAAGAGTATTTGTTGTGAAGGGAAGGGTTTATGCAGCGCATAATAATCTTACAAGTGAAGATTCAGGTCAGTGAATTGAAAACTCTTGGCAAGTGTATGAAGTTGGTAGTGTGAACGCTGCTGTTAAGGAACTGGCACAGAAATGTTCTTGCTGAGCTCTGGTTGGTTTTATTCTGAATCTATCTCCGTTGTGCAATGAACCCAGCACAAATATCACAGGAGCCTGCCCAACTCATAGTCAGGGTCACGCAGCATTGCTACATATGTAATGTCACAATATAACTTTGCCACATCGCATTGTTTTGGTTATATTTACCATCAACATGACAGGATACTATGATCAAGTGCTGCCTGGAATATATATTTTAAAAATCACAGGTCAGTCAGATCAAATAAGTACAGTATGGATATTGTGATATGAAATAAATTAACAGCATTTAATGTTTTTCCTTCCAATTTCACTTCTCTCCTGAAGGCATTTGACATCTTTTTCTTACATCGAGTATAGTTCACCTTTTAGGACCTTGCGTAAGTGGCCATTATTCATGCGTGTATCCTTGAGTGTTGGTGGTCTATTTGATCACGGGAGGAGGGGGAGAGGTCAAACCAGCTAAGCCCTGTCCTCACCTGCCGTCCACCACACACACATTGGATAATGATCAGGAGCAAGTAGCCTTGCTGATTTGGTTGTTGTTATAATTCTAGTCCCACGAGATCTAATATAATATAATAATAATATTCCTTGCATTTGATATAGCGCTTTCCATGTCTTCTCGACGTCTCAAAGCGTTTCACAGAATAGACTGTAAAGTGAATTGACTGCATATTTGTGGGCGAAACGCGGTAGCCAATTGTGCACAGCAGCGCCCCACAAACAGTCGTGGATTGAAAATGACCAATTTATTATTGTTTTGGAGGAATTATTATGAGGCGTGTAGAGTAAGGAAACTTGCCCATAGTTTTGCCCTGGGACCAAATGAGATCAACTAGCTCAGCACAGACTGAGGATCGAATCTGGAACCATCCTGCTACCAATGGCTCAATTTTACAATGATTAAACTCACCGAGACATTGTAGGAGCAAAAGAACACGATTAATTGATTTTCCATTTTTCTTTCATGTGTTTTGGTTTCTCTCTTCCCCTTTCCTAGGCCTCCCAACTCCTGGCTGAGAAAGCAGGGTGGAGTACATAATGCCAAGCTTGTGCCAATAGCACTTCATAACTTCTCTCCTGGAGGAGTACAAGGTGTTCAAGGTCAGCTTCGGGTAGTTCTCCGGTGATAATCCACCCTCTCGCTCTCTTTCTCCTTGAGGGCTGTGTCTGGCTGTGTTCGACATTTAACTGTGATGCAATGGCTTGTGAGAGAATGGGAGGGAAGGGATAGGAACAGGAGTAGGCCATTCAGCCCTTCGAGCCTGTTGCACCATTCTGATCTTTTAGAATCTAAATTGAATACAATGTTCTGGTACCCCTTCCTATAGCAAAGCGCAATAGACCATGGTACAACCAATAGGGTTTTGCTACTGACTGGAAACACAATATCACATTGACTCTGTTATTAAATGTGGAATGTTTCTCCCTGTGATTTACAACCAGTCATTGAGCGTGAATGTGGCTCCAACTGCCCAGTTACATTTGTAAACAAGAGAGAGGATAAAAACATGCCCTATCCCTTTGTGCATTTCTTTCTCCACATATTTGATATGAAAAAAATTGCAGAAAATGACTTTTGCAGATGTCGTATGATAGAAAACATGTGTTAGAGCTATGTGGGAAATCCAGTACCAACAGAATTAAGCCATAAAATAAACTTCAGAATCGATTTGGCTGTGCTGGTATTAGGTTGTTCATAGGACTTTGCCCTCATCTTCCTCACAACTCCTCAGCTCTACTCTCTTGCTACAATAAAGGACATTTACAATTGGGAACATGTGCTGCAGTGCCCAGAGAATTCCTCCACTTAGCCCATCTGTTGAGAAAATGTCTTGAGATTACTTATTTTCTGGGACTAAAATATCGGGGGTTGGGGGGTGGGAGGTGGAGAGAAATCGCACCACTCTTACGGCACTTTCCGCGAGTCAGTTTATCGTGGCATTTGCAGTGATCAGGGAACATAATCTGAGTGAAAGAACGTTGTGGGTGTCAGACCTGAAAGCAGAATAACCACCACAAAATGTAAAAATGTTGCAGTATCAGAATGTAAATAATAACAATAATAAATAATAATCTTTACATTTGATTTATTGCCTTTCACGTAAGGAGGGCATCTCAAAATACTTCACCGGATATTCTGTAAAGTGTAGTGACTGTCTGTTTTATAGGTGGTAAACAAAATTTAAGAGACAACCCGAGTGAATAATAATGATAATCCTTGCATTTGATATAGCGCCTTATCACTTCATTGAGACATCTCAAAGTGCTTCACAATAATAAATTGGTCATTTTCAATCCACGACTGTTTGTGGGACATTGCTGTACGCAATTGGCTGCCGCGTTTCACCCACAAATATAGTCAATTCATTTTACAGTATATTCTGTGAAGCACTTTGAGAAGTCGAGAAGACGTGAAAAGCGCTATATCAAATGCAAGGATTATTATTATTATTATAAGGTATATTGTAAAGTGGATTCACTGTGTAATTTGTGTGTGAAAACATGGCAGTTAATTGCGCACAGCAGTGTCCCACAAACAGTCGTGGAGTGAGGGACCAATTTATTTTTTGGGAGGGCTGGATGGAGAGGGGGATTATTATCCCCAGAAAATAATCTGCCAATCGACTAACAACCAGGTTCCTAATTACTGCTATCTAAAAAAGTCACTCTTGTTTACCTCCGCACCATTATTCTGATGGCTGCTAATTCCCTTAAGGGTGGAACCTCTGCCAACTGTGATGGACTTTTACTTTGTAGTAAATGCAGGGGAAAAAATCTTTTACTGTGAAATAAATTGAGTTCTATGAAGACTTTTTAATCCATAGTCACCCTATGGTTAAAAACTACCTTGTGAGACAGCTCATGTAATGGACTGTAATCAATCAGAAAGGGAGATTGCTGCTTCATCTCTGTGAGCACTGGGGATTAGTTATACATCATATATGGATAAGGTGGAACTCATGCCCTAGAACAGCTCTTTGTACTTGATAATCTACTGATTATCATTCCAATATTCTTCATCTGGGTGTCTATTTTTTTCCTCTACCGAACTGTACTAATGAGACATTTATTTATAAGCTGTAAGGTTGCATTGATGCTGGGAGAGTACATCTTGGGGAAAGGACAACTGCTTCCCACCACCTTCGGCTTCTTTTCTTTCAGGCAGTTTCTTTGCACTTTTGTAGTGTATTATGTCTCGCTTTGGTCAGATTTATGGTGTGAAGTTCTGGTGTAGAGTCTTCGCAGGCACAAGGGGCAGTGATCATCAGTTACCTGGTGCCACAATTGTTAATTTCACCCTGTGTTCTTTGCCTCATTGCTTTACTTTCTCCTCAGCTATCAGATCCACCGAGTGCCACTCATTAGAAGCCACATCACCAGTAGCTCAACCCTCCCTAGTAGTTTAGTGACTGCCCAGATGGCTCTGGGTTTGAATCCTAATGGTTTCATGCAGCTCTCCAGCCTTTTCAAGTTGATAAAAAAAAAGGATGAAATGTTCTTTTTTTGGGAGGATGGAGAAGGAGATTAGTAGGATCTACATGAGATCGAATTTGCTATGAAGAGACATGCCAGGCAAACCCAGGTGAGTAGGAGTAGGTGTACAAACACAGTAATATGAATTGCACCAATATTTCAAACTGGTATGTTGTGCAGTTACTATTAGTTCGAAATGTTACCTATTTTGATGCACATCATTCTAAAAAACCAAGTGCTTCAATAGTTCTGCAGTCTGAGCCAGTCACTACAGTATTAACATTTCCACAATGTTGTCAGCTCCACTCTTTGCATGTCCTCCTGAGCTGGAAAGGTGGGTAATAATAATGACAGTGGTCTCACAAGAATTAATAAGGTTTATTTTATATAGAGACAGAAGCTGGTGGGACATATGCACATTATTTTCCCCTTTCCATAATCCAGGCTAATTTTAGTTCCCCAACTCCTATCAGATAACTCAGTTTAGACTGGGGATTCAGTCTCTATCCTTTCTCGTCTTTATGACTCAATGTCACACCAGGGAATGACTTTTGCTAACTGACCCATCAAGGGGATGAAGTGCTACCAATTTCCACTGAAAGTTCCATTTAGGCTGGTCGAGTGCTTCAGTCGAGTGATTAGGTGGCAGAGCACAGAGATCTACCATCAGCTTATGTATTTAAATAAAGTTGGTGTATAAACAGCTTTCAAATATTTTTCTAAAACAAAAACAATAACCACACTTCGAAGGTTAAGAGTAATGGAAAAATAACACTGTTGCACATGCAGTCATGTAACGAAGGATAAAACAGAATCCATTCTATGTTGCATAAAAACCAAAGAAAGCCATTGACATGTTATGTTCTGGATTACATTGATTTAGGAAGCAATAACTCATGATGAATCTTGGTATTGTCAAGAATAAGTGATAGAAGTGCACACAGATGGGAAATATCACGTGACCCTCAAGGATCGTACAATACTTGTCAATTCTTGTTATCTGTTGTATAGCCTGCAGCAAGCTTTGAGAAGTTACACTGTTCAAAGAATATTACGATGTTCTTGAAGCCATTAAATATTATGTTTGCCACCTAGATTAAGTTATATTTTATTCAATACCTAATTACGTGTAAAAATAAACATCTAAAACATTTTCTAAGCGTTCTGTTTGCTTTAGCCATCCTTGCCTTGAAGAAGGCTGACCTTTGACTTGTCTCCGTGGTAACCGAATGGGTTACGTATTAAGAGCAAGGAAAGTTTACCAAAAAAACTCTCAAGATTTATTTCAGTTTTTGGAAATTGAGCTCTCTAAAGTAAATAGATCAAAGCAAAATAAAGTGTGTATCAATGAGAACAAGCGCTAACCTATGCCTGTGGCACTCTTTGCTCTGCAATCTGTTTTTCTCGCAATGATCTTTAGATTTCACCGCACATACATAATGGGTATCTTGTGCCTTTTATTAATCACAGTTCTGTTCTAGATGTGTATCTTTATGTGTGACCAAACAGCTGACTTGATGTCCTCCGACAAACGTATTTCTCCCCCCACTGCTCTCTTGCTTCCCCCCACCATAAAAAAAGTATACTTTTTGAAATATGTGAATGGACAACAAGTATGAACAGTAGTGTATTGTATTTCCTGTAAGCACAGATATTAACTCTAATAAAGGTATGCTTTTTTTCTCCTAGTTCCATTAGATATTTGGTATTTCTGTGGGTGAACATAGAAGTTGAAGTACATTGCACATGGTTATTTGAGAACTGACAACTGGCATTATTTTGTTATTTGTAGAGTTTCCTCTTACACTTTGGTTGAAATTAACCAGTTCAACACATAGCAACCACAGAGTTGAACCCTAGTTGTATTGGCTTGGTTTCAACAACAACACAAATTACATTTGTATGGGGCTTTCACGTCAGGAGGACGTCCCAAGGCACTGTCATCCCAAGCATTTTGCCACCGAGCCCTTAGGGAAACCACTGACTACCGTTTGTATCCATAAAATTCATTCTAAAAACACAGTAACCTTACCAATGTGATGCAAGCTCACCACATGTACACAAATAGAAAGCTTAGTTTAAAAAAAGATAAGAGGTAGATTTTTCTTGGTATTTTCACACTGCTTTCACCAGAATCACTCCCTGAATATTCCTCTTCCCTTGGGATGGACTGCCGCTCCATTAATCTCAGTGTGCTGTGAAGATCTGGTTGATTTCAACATAAAACTGACCTGTGTCATTGACAAAAGAATGGTTAGTCGGGGGTGGGGGTGGGAACCATGTAGAACTCTTAAGTGGCATTTCAGTAGATAGTCTCATTCAAAGAAAATAAATGGCGATGGTGCTTTCATTCTGTCTGACGTGGGGTCTCACTTGCTTGAAAATGATGTGATCAATAACTGCCAGACAATGAGTGAGATCTGAAGTGAATGAAACGTGCAGCACCATGCAGTCAGCACTAATTAAGAGCACAGGCACATCGCAATGCATCACCTCCGAAAAGACACAAAGCAAATTAAAAACAAGCAAAGCAAAAGTACAGTCCCCCACAAAGGAAACAAAATCAAAGACAGGACACCGGCGTAAGAAAATATTTGTGCCAAGAGTGACCATGAGCTGATGCTGCCTTTGGTTATTGATTTTGTAATATAGTACTGGCCTGTGTTTTCCCCGTCTGGGTTTTTTTTTAAAAAAAGCACAGTGATTGCAGTTTGTTCACAAAGCATTTATCTTTTGTGATGTACTGTAGATCAATTTTGAGACACATTTCATGAGCATATATGAAGTAGGAACAGCGATCTCGCAGGAGATAAGGAAAGATCGCACTCCTGTCAGAGAAAGTACCATCCAAATGAATCAAATTAGCTAAGCTAAGCCCCTCATTGTGCATTATATATTAATACCTTGTCATTTGAATTGTATGGTGTCATTTGTATTTTTCTTATTATTAATATTAATAATCCTTACATTTGATATAATGCCTTATCACATCATCTCAAACCTCCTTCACGGCATTTTTATTGTGAAGTGTAGTGACTGTGTATTTGAAATCAAACACAGCAGCCAGTTTGCACAGCAGTGTCCCACAAACCGTCATTAAGTAAATGACTATTTTTTATCTGGGGCATTGTTGGCCAAGACATCGGATGGAACTCCCTTTTCTTTTCGAATTGTGCCATGGAATCTTTAATGTTCACCTGATCAGGCAGACAGGAACTCAGTTTAACATCTCATCAGAAGTACAGCACCTCCAACAATACATTGCCACAGTCCCCTCCAGCCTTGCCTTGGAGTGTCAGCCTCGACAGTGACCTCAAAGTCCTGACACAGGGCTTGAATCCATAGCATTGTGACTCAAGAAAACTTGTGAATCCTGTGCAACTATTTAAATGAATTAAATTTAAGAAAACAAAACCCCCCAAAAAGCTTAATCGCGTGCACTTAAAAGGGATTTAGTCTTCATTGAAAAGTGTCAGTTGAACGTTCTTGGCTCCTGATATCTATCCATAGACTCCTGTTGAAGCGTTCTAATGTGTGGACATCGGGTCAGGGCAGGATCATACTGAATTGTGATGCTCCCCACTGCCAAGCAGACTCCTGACTCAGAATAACACAGAGAAGACGGACATCAATTGGGTGAGGTACCAGAACGCTTGCTGTGCCTGTGAAATCATTCCTCACTAAGGGAAAGGAGGAGAGAGAAGGGAAAGAGAAAAGACCTAGGTTGCACCTACATCAGGCAATTGCATTTATGGAACAGGCTCCTCAGGGAGACGGTGGAAGCAGAAAATGTCATTTGTTTCAAGAACAAATTAGATTAGTTTCTGCTAGAAAATAATATCTCAGGATACGATACAGTATATCGTTTGGGACACGACATGTCAAGCGACTGCCAGGATGGTGGAAGGCGAATTAGGTAGTCTTCTTTCGCTTAGCAAATTTTTGTGTTCTTATGTCCTATGTAGTCTACTCATTGATCGCAGCCTAGAAGTCATGCCCTGGTTCTGAGTGCTATCCTTCTGAAGATGTTTAACTTTTGGGGGCCAGGGAGTGATATCAGTATCATGTTGACCTCTGCTCTTCGCCCTCGGGTTCCTGCCAATCACTTGAGCAAGAGCCTGAGATGAAGAGCAGAGGTCAGGAGGAGTAAATACACAAACTGCATGTGCTATGGATATCAATCTCGGAAGCAAAAAAAACTTAAATATCCTCATAAAGAATAACATCAGCAGCCGAGATAAATTTCAGTGGCTGCCTTCTTTAGCTCCCATTGAAATAATTATGAGAACTGCATTTTTGACAGTAAGTCTGATAAGCACAGACTGGCCAGAAATGCAAGTTTGTTCCATGTGTGGGGGTTTCATGCTAATTTCTCTCTGCCAAATGGATGTGAGCAGTACGCTGTTCCTCTCCGAAGCATGTTTTGTGCTCCAGCTGCAATGCAGTCGCAGCGATCTAAGGTCAGCTCCTACCCTTTTGCCCGTATATCAAATATCTGACTGTCAGCTGTCGGACAACGTCTGCTTTGACTTTTTTTTAATATAAAAGTTTACCACAGGTTACTTTTCTTCCTTTAGCTGTATTTTTGTTCAATTGTTGACCTCTCTTTCAGACATTCCTCCCCAGGCAGGAAGTTCAACAGATGACCTGCTCCCAATTTATTTTTTTTCTCTCACCAACTTTCTCCTCTCTTCAAAGCATTTTTGACTCCCATTTCATTCAACTCTGTGAAGGTTCCACAACTCTGGTAGCCCTGTGGTACCTCACCTAATTGGCCATTCTTTTTGTTTGACGCTGTCTAGGCTGAAACAGATAAACGTAGAGTGGAGTTTCTGAATCTTAATTAAGAAATCTTTTTTTAAAAAAATGAAATATTTACCCCAATGTTTCTTCTATATTTGTTTAAAAAAAAGTGTATACTTAGTTTCAAGATTGTGTTAAATGGTTTTTTTCAGAATGTGCTTCAAGTACCCGAAAAAGTGTCAGCTGGCTGTGGTGGTAGCACTCTTGCCTCTCTGTCAGAAAACTGTGGGTTCAAGCCCCACAGGACGTTGAACTTGCATAGTCTTGGGTGACACTCCATTGCAGCACCAATCGGTGCACTATATTGTTTGGAGGTGCCATCCATTCGATGAAACATTAAATCGAGGACTTGTTTGCCTGTTCGGGTGGATATTAAAGATCCCGTGGCACCTATTCAAAAAGAAGAGATTTTTCCCCAGTTTCTCACCTGACAATCCCCCAGATAAAACTGGACATTCATTTCACGACTATCTGTGGGACATTGCTGAGTGCAGCTTGGCCTTACTTCACATAAAATCCTGTGAAATGCTTTGAGACATCCTCCTGATGGGAAAGGCACTGTATCAAATGCAAGGATTATTTATGATTTATTTTAAGGTCTGACCTAATTGAAGCATCTTTTAATACCTGGGAAATTCCCTGGCAGTTACTCACTGAATACATTTGCTGACCAATTGGGGAACTGTACATCCTAGATAATCTGCTTTGAGTTTTTTTCTGTCTTTCCTGTGTCTCCTTCCCCTTGCCTCCTTCCTGACATTGGCTGAGACTGCAGATTTACCACATGGAAACCCAAGGCTGAGAGCCCTCATCCTCCCCTTGTGGCACAATGCAATGACATCCCATCCCCACAAACCTTTCCTTCTGCAGATTTCGTAAAAAGCAAATAGCTTAAGAGCAATTTACTGGCAAGGTTTGGGACCTGTGCAAATGAACAGCATAAAGTCAGATTTCCTTTTTCCCCTTTAGCAATATATTTACTTGCTTTTTAATTGCAAATCCTTACTTGGTGATTACTTTCAAGCATTCAGGGACCCTACTCTGCGTGGTGAGCGTTATGTAAATCCAAGTTGTTGAGTCCTCTTAATTTCTATTAAGCATGGGGCGGGATTGCTACAGAACTCTGCTGTGCCCAGACACATTATTCAGAAGTCTAAGTTGTGATGTTAGATGCCTTGGTTTGAGTTTAGTCTTTTTTTGTTCAGGTTCTGACAAAGTGCAGAACTGAAGAGTTTTACGCGAGTTTACAAACCGCCTTGTAGAAAGTTCCAATACGGTCTCCTCCAGCTGGAGAAAAGACACTCTCAGATAATGCATCTGACAGGTGCATCTATCTCCACAGGCTGCAAATTAAGGTGGTGAGGATTTGCAGCCTTCCCACTCCTGAATGCTGATCCAGCTTTTCAAGTGAAAGTTAAAGACTTGTTATCGTGGAGACCTTTGCAGAGCAGATGCATTCTAAATACATTCCTGGTGGGAGTATTCTACATTGAAAGTGTTTCCTCCCCCCATTTTGATGGGCTATGTTAACAGCTTCAAATGAAATGGATATTGCACTAATTGCGGTCCGTACTGTATTGCACATGGTGTTAAATTATTCTGAGAGATGCATAGTCCTCTGTAATTAAGCAGAGCCAGACAAGCCAAAAGGACTGCCAAGTCTGCAGCATAGAACATGTGTGCGTGTGTTGGGTTTGTTTATTTTACTCCCTGATTTTCTCCCATTCCTGCCTCTGCTGAAGGCACTGATTCCTTCTAACAGGATCCAGTTCCACAGACTCTGCTCACCCTCCGAGACTTGGCCCAAGTGGTGACTCTTTACATACACTTGAGTCTTGGCAGTGAGTGTTGGCAGGCCATTCGAGTGGAGTCAGCAAGGGGGTGTGGGAGGTGATCACAGCCCATCCAGATCCTATTCCCACCTGACCTCAGCACGCATTATCTCAGCAGGGACAGCCGGATAGGTACACATCGGAATTGGTGTGTGAGATTATTACTGCCAATCGACCAACAATCTACTGCTAAGTTTTCTTATGTTCTGAGTGGTACTTCGGCACCCGTGTGCATGCGACCACCAGGAAGGTGGAAAGCGAACCAGATGGACCTTGGTCCTTATTCGTCCGGCATTTCTTATGCTCTTAAGCAAACAAAGGGCCGTATGCGTGCGTGCGTGCGTGCGTGGAGTAAGGAAACTTGCCTAAGGTTTTCGCCCCGCCGGGAATCGAACCCGGGGTCCTCCGGCTCGCGAGGGCGATGGGCGCAACGCTACAGGGAACGTCCCCCCCCCCCCACCACCTACCGGATTAGCCATAAAAATTAGCATTCGCAAACACAGCGCCTTTCACTGGCGATGGACTACGAGGCCCAGAACGCTTGTGATAAGTGCCCTTGCCCACTGAGCAGAGCACATGCCCCTTTTTCGCCATCTCCCTCTGTCTGTCTGTCTGTCTTGTCTTGTCTTGTCTGGTCTGTCTGTCTGTGTGTGTGTGTGACTGAGTGCTATAGCAGTCCTGCCTCCTCCCCTGACGCTAAGCAGTGAGCAGCCCTATCAGACTGAGCTGAGGGTTGGCCAACCCCAACCCCAACCCTCCCCCCCCCCCCCCACCCCGTTTGCCCAGGAAGCTGTGTGTGTGCGCTGATGTTAATGTACTCGGCGGATCCAGACACAAAATTATCAGCAGCTGTTCGCTCGCGTAACAAACCGTAGAATGAACTTGCCCGAGAGTTGAAGGGGTGGTGGTTGTGGTGGGGAGAGAGAGAGAGAGAGAGGGAGAGAGAGAGAGGGAGAAGCCTGTGTTCCGTTACTCTTCCCCCGTAACAAAGTGGATTTTAAGCTATTTGCTGAACCCTACAACAAGATGCTGCTGGTCTCGCAGCGAGTGGAAGCACCTCGCATGGAGCCGCATCTATCGGTGTGTAGAATATTATCTTTTTATTCATTCTGTCTCTCTCTCTCTCTCTCTCTCTCTCTCACTCTCTGTCTCTCTCTCCTCCACCACCACCTTCCTTCCCTTCTTCTCTCCCTCTCTCCCTCCCTCTTCCCTCTCTCTCTCTCTCTCTCTCTCTCTCTCTCATCACCACACTTGTTTCAGTCCTTCTGCATTGTATTTTCTAAGTGAGAGTGGGTTTCAACGCATCGGTGGGTTAAAGATAGATGGATGGATAGATGGATCGAAGCACAGGCAGATAGAGTGAGTGAGTGAGTGAGTGAGAGAGAGAGAGAGAAAGAGAGAGGATAAAAAAAAACGTGTGATCGTGGTTTGCAGTGTCTTTTTCACTGAAACATCCTCGCCCCGTGTTAAGGGGTAACATAGGCTTTCGAAAGCGCTGTTGCGGCGCTGTCCTTCCGAGAACAGTCCCTCTGTACTCTGTTGTGTCGCGAATAAGGTTGAAATTGAAAAACCCGGGGGGTGGGGGGTTGGTGGTGGGGGGTCTCTCCCTCCAGATAACCGTGGAATATAAGGGAAGTGTTTATCTCGCTCGTGTCTTGTCTCCCCCCCACCCCCCCCCCCACCCCCCCCACCGTGTGTCTGTCTACTGTTGAGCAACTCCACTCGGCTGTTTTTACTGTTTTTTTTTAAACTCTGAAATTAAAAAGAATCGGTGAAATTTCAGGAGGTCGTGTCGGGCTGTTGCCTGACACTCGCCCCCGGTGACATGTACACATGTTGGCGAAAGTATATGTTGAGAAGGTTTCCTGTATTTGCCCCATTGCGGATCACAACCCCCGCGACACCTCCGTCTCGCACCTCTCACCGCACTTTAAACCCCGATCAGCAATACATTTGTTTGCAGTTTCCCGACCTCGAGTGTAAGGCAGTGGCGGAAAAAAAAAAGGGGGGAGAAGAAAACCCACTCTGATTTATCTGAGCATTAGTCGTGACTGCACAAGGGGTTAAGACGATGTTTTTTTTAAAAAAAATACACGTATATACCGTAATTTTAAACAGTTGGTCAACTATCTTCTTCAAACACTGCTCTCTCTCTCTGTGTGTGTGTGTGTATATATATATAAAGAGAAATATATATATTTCCTCCCTCCTCCCCATCCTCTTTCGTGATGGGTAAGTGGTGTTTTGTGATGCTGTCTGTATCCTCTGGACGTGTGGGAAAAGAAATGCGCGTTTAGTTTGGATTCGGGATGAGTTTTAAGGAGCTGCTCCCGGGATATGTGCACAATCCTCTCTTTGTCTGTGGTTATCAGTGGGGTGTCATCTGAGCACTTGTCTGAGACGGAGAAGCTACTAACAGACACACACACACACACACACTCCTTACCTGGGAGAGCCCTTCACAACGCCGCGCGTTTAAATGCCTTTTAAAAACAAGGTGACGTTTTTTTTTGTTTCATTTCAAACGTCCTGGTTCAGACGTGGGCAGGAATGTGTCTGTTATCAGATGGGGATATAGCATGTATTTGTCTTGGGTGTGTGTGTGTTTTGGAGGGGTGGGGTGGGGGGGGGGGGGGGGGGGGTTGGGGGCTGTGCTTGGATTACATGCGATTTGATTTGCTTTCAGGGCAAGGTTTTTTTCTTTTTAAAAAAAAATGAGATTAAAATGAATCACGTCCTTTTGTTGTAAAGTTAGACAGTGGACCGATCGACCGATCGGGAGAAACCTATTATCTGTTTTTTTTTCATTCCTTAATTTTTAATTTTT
Source organism: Callorhinchus milii (assembly GCF_018977255.1). Taxonomy (NCBI): domain Eukaryota; kingdom Metazoa; phylum Chordata; class Chondrichthyes; order Chimaeriformes; family Callorhinchidae; genus Callorhinchus; species Callorhinchus milii. The sequence goes on along the minus strand of NW_024704756.1, from coordinate 13,575,896 downwards.
TTTAAAAAAACAACAACCCCAGAACAGCCACTCACTCACCTCCACACACCCGAAATAATTGCAGGACAGATGTTTGATCAATAACGCCGCCTTACACGTTTAACTCACCTTCCTCCCAGGGTCGTGTGTTTTTAAAAAATATATATATAATAATAATAATAATCACAACTTTTGACTTTTGATGTGTTGTGTTTCTTTTCTAAACAAACAAGAAAAAAGAAAAAAGACAGGAAAGGGGGGGGAACCCTAATTTCATTTTTTTGGGGTGGGGACAACGTAGGAGGAAAACATCTTCAGAAACTTGTGGATATATATATATATACATATATATATGTATAGAGAGAGAGAGGATAAGAATTTTCTCGGTGAAAGAAGACCAGTTCACCATCCCTGACAGTTTAATGCTCACGTCGCGTTCTCCCCCCAAAACTACACGTAATATAGACTTGTGTCCCGAGAAATCAATTCCTGTAATTTTTTTTAAAAAAAAACAGAAAAATTGCGATGGAGAGAAGTTGCGAGTGAGTGAGTGAGTGAGAGTGAGAGAGAGAGAGAGAGAGAGAGAAAGAAACGCCACGTAAATTCTCGGTTTGGTATCATCTGGAGCAGCAGCTCTGGGGGTTCGGGGGCGGTGAGCTTTCATCGTGTCAATGTGGGGGCAAAGTTTATGGCAATTCATTTCTAAATAGAAATGACACGAATACTGAGTCACGCATTGGAAGTTGAAGAGGAACTGGTTTCCGACTGATGATGATCATCACTTTTACTTATTCACTGAGAGAGCCCATGTGTCGCTGGAAGCTCTCAGCTCAGCTCCAGTGTTTCCGTCCGTGAGACACAGCCTCTGAAACGCGCGTCAGAGACTTAACTATCACTATCGCCGCTTTACAGCCCGTGGGAAAAACACGCGGAATGGGATCGCAGGCAGACAGGAACCCCGAGTCAGTGCTGGTCCAGAAAGGGGGTGGGGAGAGAGAGAGAGAGGGGGGTGGGTGGTGGGGAGAGAGAGAGGGTGGGTGGTGGGGAGAGAGAGAGAGAGAGACAGAGAGAGGGGTGGGTGGGTGGGTGGTGGGGAGAGAGAGAGAGGGGGGTGGTGGGGAGAGAGAGAGAGAGAGGGGCGGTGGGGAGAGAGAGAGAGAGGGTGGGTGGGCGGTGGGGAGAGAGGGGGGTGGGTGGTGGGGAGAGAGAGAGAGGGGTGGGTGGTGGGGAGAGAGAGAGAGAGAGGGATGGGGAGAGAGAGAGGGGTGGGTGGGTGGTGGGGAGAGAGAGAGGGGTGGGTGGGTGGTGGGGAGAGAGAGAGGGGTGGGTGGGGAGAGAGAGAGAGAGAGGGTGGGTGGGTGGGGGGAGAGAGAGAGGGGTGGGTTGGGGAGAGAGAGAGAGAGGGGTGGGTGGTGGGGAGAGAGAGGGGTGGGTGGGTGGTGGGGAGAGAGAGAGAGAGAGGGGTGGGTGGTGGGGAGAGAGGGGGGTGGGTGGGTGGTTGTTAGCGAGAAAAATCCACGCTCATGGTGTCGCCCTGTTATTACCCAACTGAGATTTTGGTGTTTTTTTTAAAAAAAGAAACGCTGTCACAGACCTCATCTCAAGTCGGGAGTTTTCACCCAAAAAAATTGCCCCAGTTTTCGTCTCTGTAAATTAGTCGACTCTTACTTTTTTTTTGGCAGAGGAGGGGGGGAGAGGGGGGAAACACACACACACACACACACACACACACACACACATGCGAGATGTTATTACAATGATCCGTCCGTAGGGGCTGATTGATTTATGTTTAATCCGTCCGAAGACGCGCGGGGGCGCGCACACACACACACACAACACACACACACACACACACACAGACAACACACACACACACACACACAGACAACACACACACACACACAGAGTGAGACAACACACACACACACACACAGAGTGAGACAACACACACACACACACACAGAGTGAGACAACACACACACACACACAGTGAGACAACACACACACACACAGAGTGAGACAACACACAGACACAGAGTGAGACAACACACACACACACAGTGAGACAACACACACACACAGAGTGAGACAACACACACACACAGAGTGAGACAACACACAGACACAGAGTGAGACAACACACACACACAGAGTGAGACAACACACACACACAGAGTGAGACAACACACACACAGAGTGAGACAACACACACACACAGAGTGAGACAACACACACACACACAGTGAGACAACACACACACACAGAGTGAGACAACACACACACACAGAGTGAGACAACACACACACACAGAGTGAGACAACACACACACAGAGTGAGACAACACACACACACAGAGTGAGACAACACACACACACAGAGTGATACAACACACACACACAAACACACACACAGAGTGAGACCACACACACACACCACAGAGTGAGACAACACACACACAGAGCGAGAGAGAGAGAGAGAGGACACACACACACACACACACACACACACAGAGGTCTGCGAAACTGAACGGACATTGACAAGACGTCGCTGTAAACGTTGACGAGTGATATAGTTCCATTTCCAGCATTAGCCCTTAACGCTTCCTATAATCATCTGTCTTGTCCCCTGTGTCTCACAAACACCATCGAGCATAGATGTTTCCTGCTCTCTTTCTGAACGACGGGAGATATGCATCAGAATAACCAGTGCTGTGTGTTGTGTGTGTTGTGTGTGTGTTGTGTGTGTGTTGTGTGTGTTGTGTGTTGTGTGTGTGTTGTGTGTGGTGTGTGTTGTGCGATTGGGGGTGAAGTCTATCATTAAGTGCATCGTGAGAGCTGTGCGCTGCGATGGTGTAGTGTTATCACAACCCCACACTGTAAAGGCGACTCGATACTGTTGCGCGTGTGTGTGTGTTGTGTGTGTGTGTGTGTTGTGTGTGTGTGTGTGTGTGTTGTGTGTGTGTGTGTGTGTGTTGTGTGTGTGTGTGTTGTGTGTGTTTTCTCAAACAAAAAAAGACGACGAGGAGAATCATTCCGTTTCCCTTCACTCCATTCCCCGCATCAGATTAAGATGACATTAAGCCACCGCTGACCTGTTAGTTGGAGCATATGGTGCTCTGCGCAGGAGAGGAGACTTTAAATGGCCTCGAACCTGCGCCACCAGCTGTTTTCTGCCAATAAAAGGTGCGTCTATCAGGGACCTCGAGCCCTTAAAGTAAAAGCGTCGCTCGAGGTGAACAACATATATATTTTATATATATATATATATATATATATATTGAATCCGATCAGGATCAGAAGCTGTGTGTGTGTGTCTGTGTGTGTGTGTCTGTGTGTGTGTGTGTGTGTGTGTGTGTCTGTGTGTGTGTGTCTGTGTGTGTGTGTCTGTGTGTGTGTCTGTGTGTGTGTCTGTGTGTGTGTCTGTGTGTGTGTCTGTGTGTGTCTGTGTGTGTGTGTCTGTGTGTGTGTCTGTGTGTGTGTGTCTGTTGTGTGTGTGTGTCTGTGTGTGTGTGTGTCTGTGTGTGTGTGTCTGTGTGTGTGTGTCTGTGTGTGTGTGTGTTGTGTGTGTGTGTGTGTGGGGGGGGTGCGCCTGTACTGGGACTGACTGTGGCTGTGGGGGGTGGGGGGGTTTGTGATGGGTGTCTGGTTTGTGACACACAGCTCCAGATTGAGAGGGAGCATGACTTTTTAATCATAAATTGCACAGTTCCAGGCAAATGTTTTCCTGCTGACGTGCGTGTCGGCGGCGAGGCCGGTGTGTGGGCTGAGAAACGTCACTGATGTGCAAAATGCATCAGTCGGAAGTTTGCCCCGACCGTTGCTTTGGTTATCGTCAACAAACAAGAGTTGCCTGACTTCCAGTGTCAGTGTTTCCTCTTGTGTGTGTGTGTGTGTGTCTGTGTGAGTCTGTGTGTGTGTGTGTCTGGTGTCTGTGGTGTGTGTGTGTGGTGTGTCTCTGTGTGTGTGTGTGTCTGGTGTGTGTCTGTGTGTGTGTGTGTGTGTGTCTGTGTGTCTGTGTGTGTGTGTCTCTGTGTGTGTCTCTGTGTGTGTGTCTCTTCTCGAGTTTCCTATTGCACCAGATCTGGGGTTTCCGTGCAATGAAGTGACCAGCGTCTTGTGCTGACAAAACCGTATCACCACTCGGTTAAGTTTGCCCTTTCCCATCCTTTGATCCAGCGATGATAAGGTAACCCACTCGCCGACTTCTGGAGCTTGCAAGAAAGGAGAGAGTTTGCAGTTTCCTGAGGCACAGAGATCCACAGCCCTCCCTCTCTCCATCCCTCCCTCTGGCTTTGCTGGAAGCACCGACCAGCACACACGAAGACCCCCCCCCCCCCAATCTTCATGGCAATACGTCTGGTCAAAGGAACCGTTTCATGTTGAGCGAAACTCAATCCAATCCAATCTTCTCTTGTTCACTTCTCGTCTGGTGTTGCCAGGATTGCGCTAAACTTTCATCTGTTGTAAATTAAAGCCCACCAAGCAGAAACTGCAAAAATCCATGTTCTCTCCCACTGCGGAGTCATAGATCACAGGTTGCGCTGCTACTTTTGCAGTTATTTTATATGGATGTATTTCTGCCCTTCGTGAAATATTTAAAAAAAAATGTTTTTGACCTCTCTTCCACCTGACACTTTGTGGCAGGGTGGAATAGAGGTGCTGCATCATTTAAGGTTGAAATGGTTTTGTTTTAATACTGTCCTATCCACAAGGTACCTTATTATTGCTTCATCCTACAGAGGTACAATCTGACTTGTGAGGTATGAGGGTGGGTGGGTGGTAAGAGTCTGACCAGGAACATGCACCGATACTAGGATTTGAACCACGAGAGTACAAATTATGACTGTTTAAGTAGTTTGTTGTTTTTTTGGGTAGGATAGCAGGGTGCAAAAAAAAAAATCCCCCCTGTATGCTTGCACAGTAAAGACTGATTACCTTTCAATTCATTCGTTGTGCATCCTGGCTTGGGTGCTCACTGCTGTTCAAAGAGCAGACCGGATCAAATTCAGTTGCCATACAATGGAACGGAATTAGACCTGGCATCTAAATTAGGGGGTTTGTCACAAAGTTCAAGGTGTGTGTTATGGCTCTGGACAGAGGAGATCGAAATAGTGCTGTTATCACGTATGCGTTTATTATGTAGTTGTTTATTGACCCGTAAAAGTACTTATTTCCCTACAGATTGAATCAAAAAATATATAAGTGGTTGGCAATGTTCATAAGCATGTTGAACTTCTGAATAGCAAAACCAATACGTGTATCCTGAACGTGAATGACCAGAAAAATGAATCAATGCAGTCATTAATGGGGGCAAAACAATCTCGAAATGAAAGGGTTTCACTGCTGACAATTTGACTCATTTGGGGATTTTTCTCCTCGTCAGATCGTATTTAAAAACACCGCCACCAAGAAAATTGTTTACACTGTATTAGATGTAGTTTTGCTCCCAATATAACCTATTGCTTTTTAATTAACATAACACAAATTTCGGACTTTAGATGTTGGGTTTCATTCTGCAACACTTGAAATCAGACTGCAAAATGTTCATGTGGAAGCAATTTGACAGGCTGAGGTTGCTGTTTGTTAACTGTATGTTATAACACCAAACAATGCCCATATTTCTGTGAGCTCACCATCTTTGATGTCAACATTTGGCACTCTCACTATAGCAGTGCAAACGACATTCCTTTTACTTAGTGTCACAAATTTACACCGCCAAGCATTCCTTCAAATGCTGGTGATATCATTTTGAAAGGAACATAATTCTACGACGTTTTACCGTGTAAAGTGACGTGGTCAAATCAAGTGGATTTAAATTCGAATTGTGTTATACCGAGTATAATGTCACCAACTTGTGTAGTTTAAGCACGGCCTTTTAAGTAAAATGGTAAAACTCTTTAATTTTGAATGAATATTCATGTCTGATGGATGCAATTACAAGATAGCCTGCTCTGAGCAGAAAAGGATAGATGTTTCTTGGAACAAATACAATGCAGGGAGCATGCGTAGACAAAGCCATATGTCACTTTCTAGGAAGCGAAATGATCGATGAACAGGGACTGGTTACTATGGATCACCATAATGAACCGGTTCCCCTGCCACTCAAAGGTAACCTTGGTAGCACTACTGAAGTGCAGCTTTTTTTAAAAAACAAAAGAAAACCTTTTTAGAGATGGCAAAAGCACAAGCTAGCATACCTTGCCACATACTGAGACCTTTTGCGATGCTTCTGAATTAGAAGACAACTTTTAAATCCATCAGTCAAGAGGCAGAAGAAACCTATGTGGCAGGCAAGCCAGCAATTTGTGTCTGGCAATCTCCTCACTTAACGTTTGGTGCTTTTGCTAAGTGATGAGCCAGCAATCCACATCCCGTGCTATTAAGGTCAGAGGAGTATTTGTGATGTGCGGCAAAATAACTGTTAGATTTTGGAAGTACTTAAAATTCTTCAGAATAATCCTCCCCTCTATCTTCAATTAACCTCGTTGCTGTGTATGTACAAGCGTCTTTTGATACCTCAAAATCCATGTAATTGAAAATAATTCAAAATAATTGAAATCACCTCTTCCCTAGCCATCCGCTGTTCTAACTTATAGCATTGTCTTTATTACAGTTAATTTGCCACCAAAAGCTCAAGCCGTGACTGCGTTGAAGTACTCTTAAATCTGAGATGACTGGAGTGTTTAAGTAGTGTATTTTTAATCATTTGCAACTGTTCTAAGTGACCAAGACGTTTAAAAATTTACAGTTTCAATAAACGGGAGGCGGGAAATTCTGGATTTCTGGTCAGTATTAGGGATTTTTTTCTTCCACTTTGATCACGCATTCCCTGCCAGTCAAATTTCTAGGTCACATACTGTTACTATACTTATCTCAAACCTATTACTGGTACTGTATCTCTATTAACAGGTTGCTAATTGAATTACAGCACTGGCTTTCTTGAAGATAATTAGTTGAGAATTGCTCTTGGAAGTTCTGTTGATTAGACAAAGTAGGAGATGTCACATGCTCTGGAGCACCAAAGGTTAAGAACAAATTTTCTTTGTCTTGGCTAACTGTTGAGGTTGCAGTACAATGATCTCTCCAAATAAATCAGTCATCCTCTTGTCTTCAAATGGTGATCGCATTCCTGGTCGATCAGCTTGTTTTTTTTTACTCGACCTCTCTCTTAAAACTCAAAGGGCTTTTGCATAAACCTTTATTTTTCCCATCAGAATTAAATTTGCTGAAATGACTTTAAAATCCTGTTTTGTTCCTCCATATTGAAAACCACTTACAATCCAGACCACTCAGATGGCAGCAAGTTCCAAGAATCAGGAGTTAATCAGAAGAAGAATATTACCTCTTTGGCCACGTGACTTCCTGGTTTCACTGGTTGTATTAGTTGTGAAGTGTGATCAGTCCTGCATCATGCCCCCGTTTCATAGCGTGGAATGGAAAGTGTGCCACAAAACTGTACCATCTGTGCCTAATGCACTTTGTCTGTACCTGCCATCAATGGTTAATCGAAAGCAGATCTCCCATGTGTAACTATTGGCTGACTGTTGAATCCATAAGAAAGGCTGATCAAACACTAATGGCTTGATTCGCAGCAGTCACGAATTCAATTCCCTGATGAATTTTGACAATCTCTTTTTACCTCTCTCCCTCTTCCCCGCACCCCTCCCGGTTTCAAAACCACATCCCTTTTCAAAATGAATTTTGTCCATTTCACAAATGAAAGATTTATGATTGGCAGACTTTGAATTACCTGGGTTCGATTCCCGGCAGGGTGAAACCTTGGGCAAGTTTCCTTACTCCACGCGCCTGATAATAATCCCTCCCAAAAAAAACAATAATAAATTGATCATTTCAATCCACGACTGTTTGTGGGACACTGCTGTGCGCAATTGGCTGCCGCATTTCGCCCACAAATATACACTCAATTCACTTTACAGTCTATTCTGTGAAGCACTTTGAGACGTCTAGAAGACGTGAAAAGTGCTATATCAAAATGCAAGGATTATTATTATTCAATGAGCTAACAATGTCTGTTTAATGCAGGGGAGATATAGCAAGGTTTTAAATACACTTTTTTGATAAAATTAATGGTTCACTTTACTCTGGTTTCTCAGTTTCATCTGATTGATTGACTGGGTGCAGCAGGGAATGTTATCTTACAGTAATTTATCTGAACCAAATGTTTTTATTCTCCCTCTCGCCCCCACCCCCTCCCACCTCTCTCTCTCTCACTCACTCTCTTCTCACCACTAAATCCACACAAACAAAGAGTGCAGTCCAGATGTTTAAATAGAAAATTCACCTGTTACAGTTGATTTATAGATTTAGTATGACTGTCTGATTTTGGTTGGAGAGAAAATATGTCTTAATGAAAGTCTGTCCAACAGAAGTTTTTAATTTATCAACTACTCTAATGCTTGTGGCAAAAAAAATCCCTTGGATACCATAATATAACCTAGCAATGTTGGAGTGAATACAGCAGTAACAGTCACTTGTTCCATGTCTTTTTGCTATCAGAACTAGAGCGGTGAAAGCAGCATAAGGTTCTAATAAATCCAAATTGCTATTCCACATTGTTTGTTTCTCCAGCTGCAAAGAACCCATTACTGCTTGATATGTCCCTGTAGTATCTCTGTAGTTTCCTCCCATTTTTCTGTTGCATGTGGCCCAGTCTGGCACAGATGGGAAAACATTTTGGAATGTTACAATCCAGTACTTCAAAGTCACCTGAACCTTTTTAATATGCTAAATAAGTGACTGGATTCAATCTTTTCCAAGATTTGTTCTAACAACTTTTTTTTAGAAAAATCAAAGCATTTCAAAAGTAGCGTAACAAAGCACTGAAGCAGAATTATAGAACAATTCATTCTTTGTGAGTCTGTTGAAGAAACTACATTGATTATTTTTATATAAAAAAAGCTGATAGATGCCCAGAGGCATGCTTTAAATGTGAGCTTTGAATTGCATTCTGTAAAGCTTCCTTATATGTTAGAAATAAAGTTTCATGGTGCTGATACAAAGAGATCAGATGTCAAGGACGCAGATAATCTGCAAAATCTTTTAAAGGTCAATTTCATTGAAGTCGTTTTCAAGCAGGTTGTGGCTCAACTCAGTGATACATGTTAACCTTAGTTGGGTGGAACTGATAGATTTGCAGTCAAAAGGCATGGTCTTTACTTCTTTTGAGGAAGCCAAGATAAATTATGGAATTAACATTTGTGTATCCGAAAGCCCAAACTGTTGTTACGCATAAAACCAACCAACTCCTTCACTCCTGACTCTGCAATTGAATGGGCAGTAAATTTTCTTCCACTTCCAATCCTATTTCATAAACTAAATATGACCAAGCCATTGCATCCCCCTTTCTTACGCAGCGTGATAATGAATTGTTTGCCACTTGGACAGCCAGGTTTCAGTATTAAGTGACCCTCACTAGTGATCCCCACTGCACTCTCTTTTAAGTACCATTGATCATTGCCTCCGCAACTTAATCTTGTACATTGCATCTGAGCCTCTTTATTGAATCTTATTCTTGCAGCAGATAAGGAGAGTGAACATTTACCCAAGGAAAGTGAATGAGGGGTAACATCAAGAAAGCTAGTGGATCCTGGAGAAATGCTCATACAAGTTACAATGAACAGCTGTGTGGCCTTTCCACCTGATAAAGGAACTCCAAGTCCTGAAGGATTTGTGTTATCCATGCCCTTCTGTTAGGCTAACAAGTATCACATCTGCCATAAATCGTTCAAGGTTTGAACTGGGCAGCAAAGAATTCTAGCAATTTGGCTAAATAACTAGCAAAGAATAGGCCGAGCTCTATCGCCTTGGACTAAATGCGTTCAACGTGACCTGCTGCATTAAAATGTAGTCAAACAAAGCCATGGCTAGTATTTAGCTGTTTGGCTAATGGTAGCTTGAAAGCAGTTGTTAGTGGGGGAAAAAGGAAATGACAGTAGATGCTGATGTACATTAAGTGGATGATAGATAGAGTATGGATTCACCATGTATTAGAGGATAAATAAAAAGATGCTGAAGACGACTTACGGCTGTTTGTTATGTGTCACTTACACTGTCAGTTGTGTGCGTATCTAGTTTTCCCCAGAAGGCTGTCTAATGGGATCTTTTCGTGCAAATTACATACTGTGCTGACCTACTTTGCTCTTGTCCCCGCAGGCTGTTGCAAGCAGCAAGAGTGCATTGTGTGGAAATAAACAATCAAAATGGGGATTGAACTAATGCTGTTATATACTACCTTTAATTAGAAGGCACGGCTCTTAGAAATGTTATGCTAATAAATAATGAATGCAATGAAAACGTCACAGAGTATTTGAGTATGGCTATTTCTGTTTGAATTGCTCACGCCGGTACAACATTGGTTACTTGAGAAATGGAAGATCTGGTACATTCAATTGTATTTGAAGTGAAGCAATGTTTCTGGTTTTGAGAATTGAGAAATTTGCCTCCACGCTCAGTCCATATGAGATACGGCTTGTGCATAACTATGAACAGGTTGGACTGCATTTCTGGAATCGCCTTACAGAGCTTTCTGTTTCCGCATTGTGAAAGGAACAGAAAAACATGAGTCAGTTTAACTGATACTGTAACAATATTGACTTTTCAGGACTGAACATGATACTAACATTTATACTGTATATATTTTTCTATTCGTAGATTATGATGTATTGGGAAACGTTTTGCCCTATAATTTCTATAATTCTGTCTGTATAATCCTTGTTAGATCCTCGCTTCAGTTGCAGTAAGTGGAGGAAATGATGTGCTTATTTTGAAATCTGAATTGTTTTTCTCGACTGCAGAAGCAGATGAAGTGTAGAAAATAGCAGCTACATGGCATCAATGATTTTGTGGCGACGGATGTGTCTGGCTGACATTAGCGGCACAAACCAAAGCTTGTAACAATTTGACCGATTTACATAAAAAACAATTAAGACAATTTTTTTTTGTTGAGCCTCCACTGTCAGGGCTGAGACTTGCATTGATTCCTGGGCTAATTAGATTGAGTTGTTTGGCAAACCCAGAGAGAAAAAAAATTAGCCAGGCAGACTTAAGCTATTTCGAGCATTTGGTTAACTTTTAACTTCCACTCTGTAAACTGAAACCTTTTATGGAAGCCGTTTTTATTCTTTTCAGACACTTTACTGCGGTTAGATTCTTTGGATGGCTGCTGCATTTCCTTTCGCTGCTTTGAAACTATTAATTGTGAACCCCTATCTTTCCTCGACCACATTGACTGTCCTCTGTGTAGCAGGGCCACAGCAGGTTGTCTTGAACATATCAGAATAAGAAATCTCTTCCTTTTTAACTGTGTCTCCTGGCCTTTGTGGCTTCGTACAAGGGGAACTGCTCTTCCATTATGTTGTGCAAACCTGTTAATAATAGCGATGATGGACAGCCACTGTGCAATTTTATTGAATATTGCAGAATGTAAAATTGTGATCAATATGATCGCGTTCATTGGCGCTGTGATGATTGTCTTTGAGGAAATTGCATGCATGTATCTTTGCCTTGCAAAGCAGTTTAAAGCTATCAATAGATCAGATTGTTTTCATTGCTGGAGCTCCTCTTTAATTCAGTTTGATGGTGTGTTTGTTCCGGACTCCTAGTTTGAGATGGTTACTTTCAACAGTATTCCTCAGATTTTTATTTGACTATATGCATTGTGCTTTATGTGCAGAGAAATAAAAAGGCTTGCTTGTTACATCCAGCCTATGTTAAGACAACAAAAGCGATTATTGTGGCAGTAGCTACGTTGGTGGATATGCTTTTGGAATAACCGCAGTTTGACAAAAGTGTTTCATTAGTGGGTCTTCTTTCACGGGTGCCTCGAAGAAGGTTAAATTTAGCACAGCAGGTGCTTTTTAAAGGAAGGAAAAAGAAAATATTGTTTTATTTAGCAGCTCTTAATTTTATATACTTAGCTGAGCCTGGCAGTAGTTCAGTGGTGTGTGTGTGTGTGTGTCTGTGTGTCTTTTGTGTGTGACTAACTGGTATTCTGTCTTGAAGCCAGTCTTGCACAATCTGTGCTTCCTTTGTAAACTGAAAGAAAGCTGTGCGCTGTTATTGTTTTGCCTGCTTCACTTCACTGTGGTGCAGTGGCTGCAATAAAAGTGCCTTTGTTTCCTGGGTCCTGCATCTTTCAGTAACCAGCCCGTTTTTAAATGCCTTGTTTCACACTCAGCTCATTTCTTCCTTCCCAGGAATGTTGCCACACTGCTGAAAGAGAGCAAATTTAATTAGGGGAATATAAAAAAAAGCTTTGCCATATTTTTGCAATATTTTGAAGTTTGTCTTTTAAGAACAAGAAACCAAATCTTCTGGTTGTAAGCTGATTTCTCTCTAGATGGTTTAAACTATTGCAACTGTTGATCCTTTTTAGTGTCCTGATCAGAGGACTGAGATACCCTAACCAGAAAAAACACTTATAATTTCTAAATCCCTATAACAAATGCTTCTCTGCAAAGTGTCTCCTAATCCTCAAGACATTTAGAGCATTCCCATCAGAAGCTAAAAGTCTTCTCAACTGTTTCTCTTTCAGGGAGAGTGAGTAATTCTGGCTGCATATGGCAAGTGTTGGGACATCCTCCTGTTGTGAAAGGCGTTTTACAAATGTAATTTGTTGTTGTTGTGTTGCCAGGAAACTGTGAATCTAATACTTGTTCATCACCAACCCATCTGAGTAGGTTGATGGAGTTTTTCCCCAATCACCTCAACCAACCACTGACAGCCAGTTCCATTAAGTAATTTTTNGGACATGTTTACAAATCTCTTGCATGTGACTTACACATGTACACATTCCATGTCTTGTCATTAATTCTCTCCTAATTTGCAGGTAACACAGAACAATGAAAAATCCATCAGTTTCAGGTCATGAATCAACCACTGGTTAATGTAATGAGACAAGTCCTTTGGATGAGTTTAGTTGTGGAGATTTTGGGGTCGATTCTTCCACTGACTATGAATAGGGACAGAATCTCCCATTTATAGTGAAGTGGCAAATGGAGTTGTATTTTGGAACTCAAATTTGCTCTGCTCCTATTGAACAGAAAGGACTATAAATGAAACATTATTTGTACATTCTGCACTTTCTGTCTTCATTTCTTTTAGTAAACCGTATAATTCGTTCCAGAATATCACTGGGGAAAAATAACCTTCAGTGTTGCGCATTTGGTTTCAGTATCAAAAAAGCACCCAACTAACTCATTCTTATAGGGTGAGGAATTTGGCAACTCTGCTGAAGTTGGGGGAGGAGAGCAAAGAGAGTGATGTGGGATACAATAAGGCTACTTGTTTAAAGCAAAGCCTAAAGAAAAGCACTGTGTTATCCTGCAGTCAAAGCGATTAGTGTACGTGCAAGCCATTTTCTGTGTGTCTGTGTCTGTACGTTCCCCTTGTGTATCTGAGACTGTACCCCTGTTGGTGAATACAGTATAAATGCCATGTTAGGTCTGCTATTGAAGCCTCATTGATAGAGCTAGCCATGTTTCAGGCACCCATTGGCTATCAGCTACCTCTTATGACGCTGGCTCCATGCTGAGAATTCACCTCCACGGTGGTCAGTTGATCTTGTCAAATTACACACGTGGAGCTCAGAGTGGACATGGCATGATTGAGGAACCTGTAATCAACCGGTACCTAAATAACAGTAGAGATCACTGAAACAATATGCCAAGCATGTAGTTGCCCCACCTTCAGTCTCTGCCACTTTCACTATTTACTTTTCATTCAGGGCACATGTGGGATGCCATCTCATGGGCACGGTGTGATTGTTTTGCCACATGGCTTTTTTTGGGGGTTTCTCCATATGAGGTGGTGCACTCTTACAACTCAAACCGAGAAGAAACACAGCAGTTTTGAAAACAAAAGCAACATTCAGCCATCAGTCCCTCCTCGTGCATCATTCTCGTGAACCCAGTGTAAATTTCTTCTTTACAAGTCTTCAGGACAAAACTTGGGCAGCAGTTGTTCATACAGTATTAACATTACCAGGCTTGAAGTCTGTTGGATCCTAGCTCAAAGGCCACGGTGACGTATTGTAGCAAGTGTATCTGTTGTGGAAATTAAACCATCTGGATGATTCAGTGTGGATGTTTTGAAAGAAGGAAAAGAGTTTAACGTATGTGTAAATCATGAGACAACACAAATCTCGGATGGTTAATTGGTCATTCTTGTTGCTTATTATTATCAAAATTATGAATAATATACCTTTCCAAATGAATGGTCTGGCACCTGAGGTTTTATGTAATTATGTGTTGGTAGAATTATTTCTTAAATAAAGCTAGCTGTTTAGCTTAGTGTGTGGCCCACATCAATGATTGCTGGTTCAAACTGCTGTTTGAATAGCATGTAGGTGCAATCTACTATCTGCCCCTTAAAACATTGCTTAACAATGCTCTTGTTAAATGGTTTCATTAGAAGGAAGACTGGAGTAGACTGAAGTGCATGTCAAAGTCCTTTATTATGAGTATATCGAAAGACTTGAGGGAGTTCAAGTAACTAAAGTGAGCTTGATATTACACTACTTACCTTTTCTCTGAAGTGTGATACAACCAAACATGTGTCATTCTACTGCATAGATTTCCTGGAGTCAAACCCTTCTCTGTTGAAGATGTCACGTTGTATTAAATCGTCCTCTGGCTATTTCTCGACGTTCCAATGATTTTCATTTTTTTCCCCTTTACGTTTCATTTACTAAAATAAGTGATAAAATAAAAGAAAACTCTCCAATCCACAACCCTGCTTGTGGTTTTCCAAATTCCTGCGTACTGTGCTGTGGAGTCGGGATGAAAAGCCTGTTTTTCCTTGGATTTGTTTTCCTCGGACATGATGTCGAAGATTTAAAATGTGTGCATCTGTGCAGATGACTCCACATACCGTGTTCAGTTCCGATTCCAGTAGCTGGTATGTACTTGCCTAAGGAATACATGCAGATAGACTCCTGTCTCTGTCCCTGCCACTGCCCAATTACTCCAGATAATCCCCTCCCACAGGAGACTTCATACACACTCCACCATTAGGTTACCAGGAAAAATGTATATACAGGAGGCAGCCAAGATTCAGATATCCTCCCTTCCTTCCTTCACCCCCACCTCCCCCACAACTCAACACATTGGGAACATTGTAAAAATAGCTGGCTCTGTTACTGTAACTGCACTAAAGATCAAGGTCCAGCCTTTACCACTCATCTTTGTGGGCGTTTTGCCCATAAAATATTCAGTCGATTCACTTTACTGTACGTTCTGTGAAGCGCTTTGAGACGTCTCAAAGATGTGATGGGGCGCTATATCAAATGCAAGGATTATTGTTATTATCTTTACCTCTCAGATTAACTACAGCATTTTAGAAAGGGGAACTGGCTCATCAGGTAAGTAGCCCATTTGGCAAAATGTGGGTTATTGCCAGAGGAAAGTGAATGATTCACCTCCTTTGTTCAGCTCACTCTCACTCCCTCCAGACTGTACTCAAAGTGGGCAGAATGTTTGGAACAGCATAAATGACAGATCGATCCCATGGCGCTGTTTAATAAGAGAAGGGAGTTTCTCTCAGTGTCCTGGCCAACAGTCTATCTGCTGAAATTGGTCATTCACTTCATGGCTGTCAGTGTACCTTGCTGAGTGCAAATTGGCCGCTGCGTTTGCCTGAAAATTCGCAGTCACTTCACAGCAATTGAAGTGTGAAGTGGTTTAAGATGTCTTGATGTTTGTCACAAATGCAGGGATTATTATTATTATTATTTAAAAATGAAATGATGAAATGCAAGATATTTCTTCATCCATCATGAAAAGCCAAGTGGAGTGCAAGGTTACAGTGGGTGAAAGGTGAGATGGTGTGTTCCGGGTTGTAAAGGAGGCTGTGCCCTTGCAGTAACAATGTCTGAAATGGAAAGATTCACCCAGTGAAATGTTGGGCTGATTTCTTCGGAAGAATCTCTGAAGTTTATTTTGCTGGAGTCGCCTGTAGCTCCCCTATAATTACGCCAGTGTCAGGCGAGAATGATGTCATGCCACTCGCATGGCACACAGTAATCTATGTGCGCTTCTAATTGTGTTGATCCGTTGCTGCTTTTGGACACTCCAGAGTATATACAGCAACAACAAGGATAAAAATAGGCCGTAACCTAAACTGTCCAGAGGAGAGAGACCAAAGTCTAGTCACTCAGTCACTACAAACAATAACAAAAAAAACATGCAGAAGGATTGCAGTTTGTGTCTGAGCAAGATTATCATACACATGGCCACTCGTAATTTTCATTTTATTCTGTGATGATCCATTTGCCATTCAGGCTGTCATTTGTGTTTTCTGTTTGGCGCAAAGTGGAAAAACAATCTTTCTCCCCCCTCCTTCCCCAGGAAAAAAAAATCAAACGCCTGAGATTAGTTTTATTTTAACTTTATGGATGTTAATTGATCTCCGGAATTGATTCAGGAGGGAGCAGAGTGTGCAGCCTTAGACCTGTAGCAGAGTAAGTACAATTAGAAATGGCAGAGCCCAGTAAAGTGTGAGCTGAGTGCTATCTGCAACTCCATCCCACAGTCCCTCCACCTCACCTCCTCCCTTGCTTCCTTCAAGCCCCTTTTCAAGACCCTCCTCTTCGACCGTGCCTTCGGTCACCCTCCTACCCTTACCCTCCCTGCCCTCTACCCCTCCTGATCCCAACCACCAGCTCGAATGCAGATCTCTGACTGTCCAGCACCTTGGGAAGTTCTCCTGATGTGAAAGGCGCTATACAAATGTAATTTGTTGTTGTTTCACTTTCTCTTATTCTTCTTGTTAATATTTTGTGGAGGAGGTGGAGTAAGCACGGAGCCACTAGATATGAAATATGTTTTTTTTGGCTGGATAAGTAATGGGAATCAGTGCCGTCTTTAAATGGACTTTGTCATATGCATGACTACAAACATTTAAATATGATCTTTGTTTACAGCGCTCCAACAAACAGCAGACACTTGAGTGACAGGGGAAGCCTGTGGATAGGACATTGATTAATAATGAGATTATCGGAGACAGGACAATATGCTCGTGACTAATTATTTGTTACCGGCAATTGCTTCAAACCCCTTCAATTCAATCGGAATTCTAGGTCTTTTGCCATGGGCCGCACGTCCAATATTCCCCATGATTAAAAACAACCATTTATTGTATTATAAATATTACATTTAAAATGTCGCTTGTAAAAAAAATTGCTTCCCAAATTCTGCATTTTTTAAAAAAAGTTCCTAATAGCATCTCATGAATAATAAAGTCCGAAACACCAAACCTTTACCTTACTGCTGAAGCTCAAAAGCTTCAGCTATTTGGACAATTTTGTCTTTAAAATGTAAGATTACGCAGAATTGTGGAACATTCTTAAATTCAGTCTCAATTACGGAGGCAGTGTTTACTAAGCACTGCTTCCAAATAGAGAATGAATTGAAATAATTTTTCACAATTCTGATCTTAATTTTTAAGACAAAATGGCCTTATAGGCTAAGGCTAGGTGGAATTTGTTGTCCCTTCCGCCCATTTCCCAGCCCAGTTTGAATGTGGAAGCACTAGGTTGCGTGTATCTTACAGTAATGTGTGACTGTGCAGTCGGCATAAGTGATGAGAATAACAAGAAAAGTCAGAGAATTGAGAGGAAGCGACTTTTGAGCCTCGTGTAGCCTGTTACTTCCTGTTTCCAGAAGCTGGAGGTTCTGCCTCTGTGGGTTATGCCATTAGTATTATTATTATTATTATTATTCAGCTAACCGTAAGCCCTTTGTTATAAAAGACAATTAGTAAGATTTTTTATAGGCTGCGATTCTGTGACAAAATGTTTTGAAGTTGTAATCTTTGAAGCTGAAGTGGAAAATTGCAAGTAATTGTTGAACAGCGGGGAATATCACTTGCAAAAATTCAAACCACTATTTGTTGTAACAAGTCGTAACCTTATTCATTAAGGAGAAGGATCCCATTTTCAGCCTCCATGGGATGAAGTTCAAAACCATTTTGAAAGCTGAAGTGAATGGAATCTCCCTACGACCACACTAACCTGCGTGGTCACGAAACAGCGTGGTTTGACTGTCGAGAATATTTTAATCTATGTTCTCGTTTCTTTTTCCTTTCCAATGACTTGCACAAAACGCGAATGGAGATTCCAAACACTTTTTTTTCTTTCCATTGCGCATTACAAAACTGTAAACTGCACCCATTTCAAAGGAGCCCTTTTTTTTCCAGCTGTGCTGGAAATGTAGATACTGTAAATAAATACTACTTGACATTACCTCGCCAACCACTGGAGGTCCCAAGATTGAATGAATATTGAAGGTGGGAGAATGAGAGAGAGAGAACATCATTGATCAACATTTTTATTCATAAATCTGCCCTCTTTTTTCCCCTGCTATTATTGACAAGAATCGAGATTTAACTTGGTGACTAAAATGATCGAGTCCCTATTAGCGATGCGCAGGGTTATGACTTATGATCCTTTATAACAGAGGGAAATTAACGACTGGAGCAGAAAGGGCGGTTGAGTCAAGACACCATAATCTGCTCGATTCTGTAATGGGTAGACGGTAGGGCGGGTATTCAGGAAGGATGAGATCAAATGAACTGAACAGCCTTCGTGTGAACCTCTTTTGTGGTCTTGTGATGTCACGCTTTTCCACACCCAAGACTGAGGCTGCTCTGTATGCAGCAAACCCAAGTCTGTGACTGAGGAACACTCTTGGTTTGGGTTTCTGTTGCTACATTTCCGTCAGTAAGAAAGTGCCTGTTGAATTGGTCTTAAAGAGCTGTTGTTGTCGCCATAACAGGGAGTTTTCAGGCAGACTGATTCCTGGAAAAGCCTGTTCTCTGTTAGTCATTGGAGCACATTTGCACAGGATTCTGGAATCCGACGTGTCCGTGACAAGTGAAATTTCCCGATCTTGTTTTTGTTTGAGAGAAGCATCAACTTTGAACGATAACTTCAAAGAGCTTTTGTAACTTACATTTTGTTTCATTTAGCTCAGTTTTTTTTGTGGGGGGGTTGCGGGGGGAAAGCTTCAAAAAAATATTATCATTGTGATACAGCAATGAATAAGCACAATTTAATGATTGAGCTTGTGACACATTGAATGTGCGAAACAACTTAACCTCTTGAACTCTCAGGTTGGATCTCAGTACTGTTGTGATTCACTGTGATTCTAACTACTGTAGCATGTGGTAAAGTCCAACAAGTGTTTTACTTTTAATATACAGTAGTTTCAGTGACACCAAAAGCTTTCGTTACCAGACTATATTAAGAGTTGAGGGTAAGAGTAGACAGTATTTTGGCTGCGGGCTCAGAAATAAAACAAGGAAAACACCCTGTAACATCTTGGTTTTGACCTCACTTTGAAAATGAAGCTATGTCTTCACTGCTGTCATATCTCAATAATCAGAGCAGGGATTTTACAAATGGTGGGGGTGGGGGGGAATGGGAGGGGAAATCCAAACTGACTAAATCTGTCTGATATTGGTTCCCTAAATAGTTAAAAGTAAAAGCAACTCTTCTCATTGTTCGTTTCTTATTGATTCTGAGTAATCGCTAGTTCCGCAGTTCGTGAAGTCTGGAAACTTTCTTTTTGGAAATATTTGCGATCTACGTTTTTAATAATCATCTTGAGTGAAAGGTCCCAGTGAAAGTGTGTGGGCTGCCACAAAAATCACAAGTGACGCATATATTAGATAACTGATCAGCTACGGTATTTAAAATGTTTATAAGTTTCAACTTTTTAAACTCACAAATAGTTTTCTGCCAACTGGTCTGATCGCAGCAAGTCAGCTGGCAACATTGTGCTTTTTTTATGTTTAAAAATCACTAGGGGGTACCTTTGCTTCTCCTTGCAGTGAACAATCTGGGAAGAACTGAATCATTGTGGTTCAGTCGGTGTGCCATAAGATGTGCCATTAAACTCTACAGCTGGGCTCCGAGACTTTCCAGAAAATTCTGCATCGTAAAATATTGTGCTTTGCTTAGGAGCCAACAATTCTCTGGAAAGTTCCAGTGCAACTTTGGTGCACTAGCTTAGCAACACTGAGATTATTGGAAGACCTGTAGGAACAAGAAGTGGTGTTTTCTGGTGATGGTGAAGTACAGGTTTCTGCCAAACAGCAGCTCATGATAAGGGATTGAAAATTGTGGCTTATCTTTATAGTCCAAAAATAAAATTTCCATTTGACTGAGTTGCTCCCTAGTTGTTTACTTTTGTTGGTCTGAGCTGTATGGTTTTTCAAAGTAGGCGGGTTACTATTGCTATTCCCAATTGTAACCCTTCGTTTCTGCCTCTACGTGTGTAGTTAGGGTGTCACCTATGTACAGTTGACAGTGCTCTCGTTTCTGAGTCAGAAGTTTGTGACAGTCATTACACTATTACTGTGACGTACTTTGGGACATTTCAACCTGATAAGGCACTGTATCAAATTCAAGGATTATCATAGGTATAGGGCTATTAACCATATTAATATGTTAATAGTTAATAATAAAAACTTCTAGATATACAACACCTTTCACGTGCAATCAATATCTCAAAAGTGCTTTGCAAAATAGAATTGATTAGAAATCAAAGCGAATGTTATATGGGAAAACAATTCATCTGCCATTGATATTTCTAAAATGGCAAAGAATAAAAAGCAACTTCCCAAATAAAGTTACTGCATTTCTAATTACAGTGATTGGTGTCTGTATATTCCATAGTGTTTGATCTCTTCTGCGGCTTGTGAGGTGTATCTAGATTAACGTTGGGATGATTTTTTTTTGGTCATCCAGGTCTGGTTAGGATCACTCTGCCAGTTAGGGCCTACAGGGTTAACGGGAACTGAGTGGGAAGAAATAAGTGCTCCTCGCTGGTATTCACTCCCAGGCTGGCTAAGCTGCCATTAGCAGTCAGTACTGAAGTTTAGAGCTATGAGGGCCCACCTGGTTTAGGAACTGGACTACTGAGAATGCCACAGAGGATCAAAGTTTAAACTATTGCTAAGTTGGTGGAGAGCGTAAGCACCACAATTCAACATAAAATGCCCGAGAGCCTTGCCACCATCCTGCTGCCCTTCACCTCCCCCCAAAAACACCTTCATCACTAACTATTGAGCAATGGTTCCACCAAAGATTCAGCAGCTGCTGCTTAACTCTGCGTACAAATCAAGGTGGATTCTAATCCTTGGCTATACGATTGTGTATTCACCAACCTGGACTCCAGGTAATGCCTTCCAGCAGCTGTCGTCCCAAGCCTCAGAATTTCCTCATCAGCTATTCGACGGACATCTGCCTTCAGCATGGTAGAAGGAATTACAGAACAGCTTGTAATGTGCCAGACACTTTGATATTCTAGAGGTCCAATGCCACATACCAGGTTTACTCAACACCAACTGCTTAATACAGGTTCCCCTGCGTGGGGCTTTGGCAGAAAGTCATGCCCACCCTGAAGCCAAGTGATGTGAGTGGAGCAGTTCTGCTCTATTGCTGTCTGCTCTCAGCATAGCCATCTCAGATCACAGTTAATTCATGTTTTGCATATGCACAAACAATGCTTGAAATCAATTCTAACAAAGAGAGCATTAATGAGCAGCAACCACAGAGTCAAATCATGGTCACATGCAGGCGAGATAGTGGATATGACAAGAGGGATTGCAATG
This sequence comes from Callorhinchus milii, assembly GCF_018977255.1. Lineage (NCBI taxonomy): Eukaryota > Metazoa > Chordata > Chondrichthyes > Chimaeriformes > Callorhinchidae > Callorhinchus > Callorhinchus milii. Next base: position 13,554,285 of record NW_024704756.1, on the reverse strand, counting down.
AGTAGGATTTAGTTTCCAGTTCACAGTCACGTTACGCAATTGTTCAGCTGAATTGGCGCTATCATAAAACCAGCTCTTGAAGACTGGGCTTCTTTTATACCTAGAATTTACACCTAGTATAAATTAGTATAAATCTGCTGTGTGAGGTCAGTCTTTGGTCACTTTTTGGTCAGTCCTAATCTCTGAAACACAATAGAACTCTGCATACATTTTGCTCGGTCACTTCTGTTCTGCAGTTGTTTTAGGAGTTCTCTATAAAGTAAGAAAATTGATCTTCCCATTCCCCAGGTTCATGGTTAGCCAGAGATTAGCTGTGTATTGTTACCCTAATCCTAGGCGCGAGTTTGGTCTCTCCTCATCTGGGCCACTCCACCGTGTAGTACAAGGATTATTATAATAATAATTTCGACTTTTCCAGGATTTGTGCTGAGTGCACTCAGCAACAGCACAGGTTATTTGAGCCCTTATATTTACACTTTCTGTTCTGCCAATTTTCTCCCCTCCTCAGACAGCTGTTTTATGTTTATATATAATAATAACAGCGATGAAGTGAAAACCAATTTTATTTTCTCAATTGCTGGCCAGGGCAGTGTGAGAAACTCCTTTCCCTTTTTGAATGGTGATTTGAGATCTTTAACGTCTACCTGAACAGGCAGACGGGACTTTGGTTTAATGGCTCATCTGAAGATCAACACCTCTCTGACAACGTGGGCTTGAACCCACATCTTTCTGACTCGGAAGGCAAGAATGCTACCGACTGAGCCAGGCTGACACACGGAACGTATGTTTCTGGGGGCATTGTTCACCCTCTGGTACCTCGTCTAAGTTGCCTTTCTTCACATGAGAACCAAGATAGTGAGCATATGCAGGATATTCAACCGTACTGGGCATCACAACTTAGCACGATCTTCTAAACATGCTCAGTCTCCAGCAGGGGTCCTAGATATTGATCAAGAGAAAGAACCTTGGTGGCTGATTGATTTTTTAAAATTTCTTCCCATCTCTCACTTTCACCTCCCTAGCCCAGAGACTGCTCAGCTCAATCAGACATCCTGGCTGAGATTGGCTCCTTCAGTTCAGATTGAACGGAGATCTAAACCTGCACGTTCGTGCCTGTGGCTCAGTGGTACTTAATGGCCTGTGCCATCACCCACAAGGCCATTGGGAAAGCTGCTCTTTACTAAGTGAATTAAAACGAAAGCCATGTGTATTGCCACTCTGCTGTCTTCTGGTGAGGAATGAAGCCTGTAAGTATTTTGAAAACCTGTTTCGCAAGCAGAGCTGAAAGGTTACACGTGACCCAAACGGTGGCAGGCAGAATCTTTCCTGAGTAATTTGTGGTTTTACTCTGGGCCCCAGTGTGTGTATATATATATATGTGTGTGTACGTCTCTCTCTCTCTCTCTCTCTCTCTATAGAGCAGTATAGTTATCCTGCCTGCGCTGTTACTTTATTGTTGCGTGTATGGCTGCGTTTACACTTGGACCCATTTGGGACGCTGGGCATTGGCCCAAGGTCTGCAACATTTGTATTACCACAGAACCAGCTGCACGAGTGCCCTGAATGGCCATCAGAGCAGTGCAACCCCCGGTGTAGGAGACAGGTGTTATAGGGGGTTGGGGGAGAGAGGAAGAGAGCATAACCCTGACCCAGGTATTGATTGAGGCAATACTGCCACCTCACTGATACCTCAATGCCCTTAGGCAGGGGAGGTGAGTTTTTTTTGCGCTGGAACAACGCCTGTGTGGGTGGAAGTTGAAGACAATCTGAATGCCGGTATGCAAATGAGGTTTTTAATGAGCCCCACAAGCCAGTGAACTTGTTCAGGGATTTGGTGTTCCTTTTTTTTTGATATGTAAACAAAAATTGCGGCTCGATATTTCTGTGCCATTTATTCACGGTATAAGGAATTCCAAAGTAGAGGAGAGGGGGAAAAAAAATATTCCCAACAGGAAAAAAGGGAAAGGTCTTTGCCCTTGAAACTGATGATCGTTTCCTTCTTTCCCAACATCTGCAAGTTTCACACTAGGGCTTGTGTATATCATACTTTTTTTTAAAAAAAAGTTGAGTAATCGTGGAGCACCCTTTGTGTTAACAGTCCTGAGCAGCCCAGAGTTTTACCAAATATGGAGAATAATGTGCAAGTGGCCTCCCATTTCTCGCTCTCTTTGATATAATCTTGTGTGTGCAGAAGATGTCACTGGCACGTACATGGAACGACTGATTTACACAGACGTGATGTGATGCCTCTCTCTCCTTCTCTTTTCCCCCCCCCACCCCCACCCACCCAAAAAAGAAAATCTCTTGATAAGTACTGTTATCAAATTCAATGCATGCGTCTCTTTGGGAAGGGAATTGTTCACTGAGTAACGTATTGCCCCTTTAGTTAATGAATTAGTCACTCACTCCACAACTGTTTGTGGGACACTGCTGTGCGCAATTGGCTGCCGCGTTTCGCCCACAAAAGTACAGTCAATTCACTTTACAGTATATTCTGTGAAGCGCTTTGAGACGTCTCGAAGACGTGATAAGGCGCTACATCAAATGCAATGATTATTATTATGATAAAATAAACCCAAACTGTAAATGGTTTTTGCTGTTGAATCAAGACAGCTTAATCAGCAGATCCGTCAGACCAGCAAACCTGTGTGTTTCTGAAGAAGGAACAGCCTGGAATGAGGGCTGACAGAACAAAACATTTGTTTGCAAATTAGATAATCGTTGACATGTCCAGCTCAGCAGATAGTTTAAAACGAAGCCAAAACTGCAGCCACTCCCAGTTAGTGCTATCTTACAAAGGATTGTTTTCCTACTATATCTGATCACAGCCCAGTCTAATGCTGTCTTTACCTGATGTCCACACATGTACTTCCTGCAGAGATTACCAGATATGATCAGAAGCATGAACTCTGGATAATTTGTCCCCCCTCCCTCCCAGCCCAGGGGTTATAAACAATTATAGCACCTCGTCTTAGATTAGCCAGCGCAGCACCGACCGGAAATCCAACCTGTGATCTTCTGGTCAGTATCAGTGTATTAATATGCTAGGTCTTCAGAGAAAATGTTATGGGAACCACTTATACTGTAGTAAAAGCAAAATATCGGGTATGTTTTTTTTATTCTGCTGATTCTTGCATTCATATGTCTTCTAAGCACTATGAAATGCTATCCTGCTTGATACAAGTTGTCGTTGATAGATTTAACCAGATATTTTTCTGGTGTCCAAATGATGTGACCATTTGGGGTAAAATGCCAGGTGCCTACACTCACACGTAGCTGACTAATTCAGGTTACGGTTCGATTTACTTCTTTTGACAAACTGTCGTGACTGGCAGTAATTGATCACTAGACTACAGGTAGATTGCTATTTAATACAAGTGACTGTTGATGTGAGTTGCACTGTCATTTCAAACTCTAGCAACCAGGATCTTGTGAGGGCTGACAGTTAAGAAGGATGTCTGCAAAACAGCTTGAAGGCAAATGGAGCGAGTGGGATTTCTCCCAGCCTTACAGCTTTTATCTATTGCTCAGTAACATGATTGCTGCAACAAAACCATTCTTGGAAGTTGAGTCATATCCAGTGAGAATGTATTGTGACCGCTGAGAGCCCCTTAGTGTGACCAGTCAGTTCTCAGAAGAGCGTCTTATCTGCATGTACTACAATAATGTGGGAGTTAGGAAGTTTACAGATCTGAATAAGGATCGGGATATTAGTTCTGTGATGGTAAATAAACAGTTTCCCCACACACAGATTACATTTTCGAACACCTTCGGGGAAATGTGCTGTTGATCTACTTGCCTTTTTACACAAGCAGCACTTTTGGTTAGGTTTTACCCATTGCAAATAATAATAACAATCCTTGCGTTTGATATAGCGCCTTATCCCATCATTGAGAAGACAAAATGCTTCTCAGAATATACAGTAAATTGAATTGACTGTATTTTGTAGGCGAAATTCGGCAGCCAATTGCGCCTAGCAGTTTGTCTCTCAAACAGACTGTTTGTCCTTCAAACAGTCGTGGATTGAGTGACCAAATTATTATTTTTATTTATTCATTATTTTGGTGGGATTATTACCCCCGGAAAGGGATCGGTCAATCAACCAACAACTGGGTTCATAGTTGCTGCTAGTAAGTATATCAATCGCTATCCACTGAGGCTCTGCACCCTCTTAAGAAGTTGTCTATAGTCTCCTGATAGGAATGCAATTTTGTTTTAATATATCCTCCATCCAATTCTCACCTGGCCTACTCGATTTACAGTCAGACGGAACAGATTTCCAAGCGTCTGCTTATGTGCCTACTTTGTAATTGAGTACAGTGTGGATTGAATAACATCAGTTTGCTTTACATAATAATTCATTCTGTCATATTGAAATAATGTATTGGGTTCACAGCTACTTCCTCAATAAATCAAAATGTCAAGAGGCATTATCCCGCTGTATAACTTTGGGATGGTAACAGATGACAATCAGTGTTTGGCTGCAGAGAGATTAATCATTTGATTTAAGATCCTAAACAGAGTAAATTATATTCATTATTTAGCATTCATTTTTCCAAAAGTTTAAAAAAATTGTTGCTCGCTCATTTCCCCCCGATACTGAGCAGTATCATTTTAAAGTTATTTTTCAAAATAAGTTGCTGCATGACCTTTTTCTTTATATATGCTTTTTTAAAAAAAGACCCTTATTAAAGTCTAGAAAAGCAATAATTACTGTAATGACATAATTAGATCTTTAGACATTTTCGGTGTAAGATGGAGGCGAGTGATTACAGTGGTGGTCTTTTCCGTCTGACTATAAGTACCCAAGTGACGAGAGTAGAATATTTCTTTCAGAAGCTGCTTTGAGTGGAATTGCTGTAATTCGCTTATCTGATGGCCCTTCTACTAACTCTGCTCAGGAACATGGAGACCGTCTTTGAGTTTGTGAAGCTAACCTGAGCCTGACAAGTAGTGTAGTTTATCCCGATGAGGAGTCACATACAGAGGCTACAATAAAGCCTTAAACCTCTATGCTTGAGCACAGCCAAATCCCCTGCACAGTCTGGTGCAGGAGTGAAGAGTGGCTGAAAGATAGGAGGTTTGCTGATTTAATACAACTGTGTTATTAGCTCCTGGCTTGCTGTTCAATTACCTCCTAGAACTGCAGTCAGTTCTGTTTCCTTGAGATGTCTTTAGCCGGTGTGTAAGTAAACTATATAACTACAAGGTAGATAAATCATAGCTGTCCCAGATTAAGAACATTGGTAGAGCCATATCCTGTTACTGCAATGCAAAGTTCATCACTTGGGTGTGGTGGGGGGTGGGTTTAGAGGCTGGGTAAATCTAGTGCATAACACATGTGGTTCTTAAATTGAGATATTCTACGTTTAAAGAATAAGATTTATATCCGTCACCTGCAAATTCGAATGTGCATCACATATACACACATGTGAGGATTATAGCAGTGGTTTATGAGCCTGTGAATCATTTCCTGAATCATTATTTGGCATTGACAGTGGGCGCCCCACCTGCCTGCCCTTAGTTACTAGCTCCCAGCCACACTCCCAATGTGTCTGCTTCCTGGCTTCTCTTCTCTTCTTCCTGCATACCTCAGCTGCCTTTAACAACACCACCAAATTACATTCGCATAGCGCCTTTCACGTCGGGAGGACGTCCCGAGGACATCTCTCTTCTTTTCAGAGACTCCTTTTCTCTATTGCTATGTTCCCATTTCCCCTCCCCAGCACTGTGAACCACAGGAGCCATAAACCCAACCCGAGCTCCCAGTGATATTCCCAGTCTGGTAATACACCACATCAGTAATAACCGCTACTAACTGGTCCACTATATAGGACAATTGAGACCTCAGGCGAGTAGTGTTATATCTCCAACCTCCTACATTGATTGTGAGAGAACTTCCTTGTTTTTCCTGTCCGTTTCTCCTTAGAATATCTGACTACTTATATGAGTAAGGTTCCATATGCCCAGGCTGCCCTTCATTGCCTCCCCACTCAGATGTTATTCATATGTGACCTTTGGTTGGGAGTGTGGGAAGCATATTTGTCCATAAAGGGCCATCACAGCCAAGCCATATCCTGTCAGCACCCAATATCCAAAGCCACCCACTGTTCAGTGTGGGTGGGTGGATGATAAATAGTGGAAACGCCACAAAAATTTTCTTCTGCCTCTCCTCTTCCACCTCCCCACCCCACCCTTTTCCTAACCCAGGGTGCTGAAACCAATTCTAACATCTCCGCTTCTGCCCCGACTAAGATCAGTTACTGTAGTTACATTTTACAGAGCTTTTTTTCCAAAAAATAACAATCTTTACAGTTCTGTGCTCTAAACATATACTTGAAGTTACTGGGGTTTTTTTTGCCTGCGAAACCTTCTCCAGCTCTTCACCTGAGGCTCCCTCCTCCGCAGCTAATTGCACAATGACTGGCTGTGTCAGCACTGCAGAGCTCTGAGACGCCTTGTCTCCAGTCTTTACTTCAAGCACTCCACCCTCCACAGCTCGTACTCCCACACCAGGCTTGTACAACTGTGCAGCGACAAGCATCTAATCTGCTTGCAACACAGTAGTGTTAAAAAATCCAAGCTTATCTGTTACCCACCCCCACCACCCCATTCTATATAGGAAGGAACTAATGGCTTCTTTAAATTCCCACTTGAGGCTTTGTTGATTGTAAGATATCAGATTACACTTTAAAATGTTCTGATTTCTCAACGCCCTGCAGAAGTTTATTTTAAATCTTCCAAGAGATTTTATTAATAAACTGAGCCTCGGATTGCCTATGAATTGAAAAAGATGAACAATTATAATCGTGGTGATAAGTATCAGCATACTTACATCCACAGAGAGCGGCAAAAGGCCTGACTGCCCTAGTGGAGTTCAACAACACGTGCACCTTTTAGAAGGAGAAAGGAGTGTAGTCTTTGCCTTAACCTTAGCAAGAATATTAATAAAAGACAGGAGGTGAATTAGACTGACAGGAAATGGAAGCAGAAACCGTCATGACTCAAAAATCTGACCATAGTTGCATTTCTCCCCCTATTTGTAGATGAATCAAGCTGCTGGATTTACAAAACCAATACATCCAGCCTAGTAAAATGGCCAAACGTCAATCTGATTTGATTATCAAGGTGTTTGCATAGATGTTACACAACCTGAAAAAAATAGATGTTATAAAATGAGAAATATCTTACTGTGGTTAAACTGAAACTGAACTATGAGTGATAATTGCCTGCATGGAGCCAAGCCACTATTGGTACATTTTTAAAAAAAAACACAATTATTTTAATACCAAGATGCCCCAGGCTTCTAAATGAAAAGGATTTTGTTTCAAAGATACTTGTTAAATAGAATATAAATTGAATACAAGTGTTTTGACCTACAATATGTTACCTTGGTTACAGAGTTTTGTGCTTTACTGTGCTAAATGCATAGACCTCTGATATCTTTGTACCAGAGGCATTTTTAAAAAAATAAACCCACCAAAATTAATGGGATTATCCTCATTAACATCCACATGTAGGTAAAATAAATTTCTCTTAGAACTAACATTGAGCAATATCACTACAAAGAGAATGCTGGAGGTATTTGCTGCGCTCAGAATGATCTCTATTTAACAAGCAGAGTCTGGATTGTTCAATCTGTTAAGCACATTCCAAGGAAAGCCATGAGAGGCAGATTGTTTGTTTTTTCGCATCCTATCCTACAGTCTTTCCAGCCTGGATCACTACAATTTTCTCATTTCCTAATATACCTTAAAACTTCCGTTGCATGCCTCAGAGAAAGATTTGTGCAAAGCAGCCATGAAGTGGCAACATCATTAATAGTATCTACTTGGGTGGGCCCTACGGGAGAATTAAATCACTCTGCTTCGTGCTCGGATCTTTAAATGTGCGGCATAAAATCCCAGTTTTTACCCTGCTCGCTGTAACTCGGGCTAACCTCTGCAATGTGAGTAACTTTCGCTTGTTCGGTTGTGGGTGAGTATGTTTCCCTAGTTGGGAAATGTCCAAACTGGCAAATAAATAATAATAATAATCCTTGCATTTGATATAGTCCCTTATCACGTCTTCAAGACATATCAAAGCGCTTCACTGTAAAGTGTAGTGACTGTATATTTTTTACCCCTCTAAGTGACCATCTTTACACTACAGATATAGAAGAGTAGCCCACAGGAGTATATTACTTCCAGGTGTGACCAAGGTTCTCCATATGGTTCTTCTTTATGTTTTCTTTTTCATGAGATATAGTAATATATAATCCTTGCATTTGTTATTGAGCCTTATCACGTCTTTGAGACGTCTCAAAGTGCTTCACAGAATATACTGTAAAGTGAATTGACTGTATATTTTGTGGACGGGATTTGTGCTCGTAAAGTTGAGGGAAGTTAGTCTTGGGAAATGGAACACTTTGGGGAGCCAGTGCATGTATCAAGCACTCCCAGGTGCTCGGTTGCAGAACAACCATCTTCTCCTAAATGGATTTTGACCCAGATCTTGGTGGTGAAAGACCAGTGTTCACCGCTTGCCCACTTCCATCTAGTACCCTCACAGTTATGTTTCCCTCACAATTCTATTTGTCCACAATGTGATGAAAAATCACTGACCTCATTTTGTGCAGCTCATGGAATGTGATGGTACCATTTCATTGGTGCCATTTAATCTGCTTATCTGAGCAGCTAAGGTCAAGTCCTCGGGAATTGTCTCACTGCGCACTGTCTATTTAGTATGCCACTGGTTAGGTAAAGCAGTTTTTATTCTTTTTGCTGAGCCATTTTGGGACTTTGATTGTCAGCTGGTAAATTTCCAGAGTACTTTCAGTGTGGCCCAAGCAAATGTATAGAAGCAAATGCACTGAGAAGATTATCCCTCTTTGCTACAATATTAATTTCACTTTCATCTTCCTGGGATGAATGTGTGTGTACATGATGTCTATGCATTACATTAGCAGCTTGGCCAAGAAATGAGCTGATGATCCAAACTATACAACAGCTTTTCCGTGTGTTGTCAATGTTCCATTCAGTGTTGGAAAAAAGTTTCAAATTTTTTCAGAATGGGGTGGGAGGGGGAATATACAATTCTACACTCAGTTGTTAAATGTCTGCTTTGTGGTTTTATACAACTGATGCTAAATGATCTTGTAGCTGGGAGGAAGCCAAGAAACGGTTCAAGAGATGTTCTCTTTTTAATGGGAATTTAACTAGAAGTAACTTTTTAGCTTTCCCAGGGTGCAAATGTATCATCCAGTGTGGAATTGAGTCACATAGACCTGAAAGGTCCCAGGTTCATATTGCTGTTCAGTGATAATTTAACAGATCTGCTAACAACTGGCCTCAACCCTCCTGGGATAGAGAGGCTAAAATCATACAGGGTTGTGAGGTGTGTGTATACAAAATTGAGCTGCGTTTTGATCCTCGTCACAATCAAAGTAGCTTGCCAACTCTCGCTGTTTATGTTCCCCAGTTGATGTACCAGAGGGATGCAGATGCCGTGGAACTGTATTCAGTTTCAGCCTTCAGGAGAGCAAGGGATTAGTGGGCAAAGCAAACCTCTGTGTATTACGGCTTCTAATGTCCTTTGTGCTGATGTGAGTTGGGGTTGTTTTAAATATGGATGATAAAATCCATAGGAAGGTGGCAACATTTGCTTAGTTTCTGCATTTGGATTGCAGTGAAATGTTCTGTCATCTGGTGCTTTGGTTTAGGACAGATCTATTCTGGTCAAGGGAGAGCTTGTCATTTTTATTCCAATTAGTGCTTGAAATCTGTGTTGGTGATCTCAGTATGCCAGCAACACACACAACAACTTGCACTTACATAGTGCCCTCCATGCAAGGTAGCTTCTCAGAGCGCTTTCCAAGTGGGTAAGTGTATCATCCAGTGTGGAACTGAGTCACATAGACCCGAAAGGTCCCAGGTTCATATTGCTATTCAGTGATGATTCAACAGATCTGTTAACAACTAGCCTCAGCCCTTCTGGGTTAAAGAGTCTAAAGTCAGACAAGGTTGTGAGGTGTCTGAAACGCACACAACACCTGAGCGAAACCTCAAAAACTATCTAAATCGAGACTATTTAGTTATTCTACAATATCTGCTCCAATTACAACTGATTACAATTTCAATCTGCACTGTGAGTTGACACTGTCTATGATGCCAGGTGATCAGCATATGGCATTGAGAGTTACAGTGTTATAGGAAACCTATACTATAGTAAACTAGTATAGTGTTGTATGCCCTGGTTGTTCAGTGAGGGGGAACAACCTTAAGCCACGTTCATCCTGAAGAAGCTTGAACACTTCTCCCAAATGTCCACTGGGCAAACATGATTTTCACGTGGTTTAGCTCAACAGATGTGTGACTGATGAGTTAAAGGTTAAAAATAAACCATCCGACTGCTAGTCATGCAAGCAAAATACTATTCATAAGCTTGTCTCCTTTTTCTGTCTGTCTGTCTGTCTTATCTGTCTGACTCACGGACACATTCGCTCACTTAGTTACACACACACTCTGTATTAGGGTTCGTACAAAGTAATGTTTCATCTGCACTTTATGAAGTATCCCATCCCTTAACCCTATCCTATGAGAATTTCGACCTTCCCCAGAACACGCGACCACTGCACCATACACTTTCCACACCAGCTGCAGAGTGTGTTTCTGTGTCAGTAATGAGACTGGAGCATTGTCCATCTCAATCCACAACAAACGGAGAATAATTTAAACACATCTGTGCAGAAACTTTGCAGCCATTTGATAAAGGAGACTTTCATCCCTCAAGTCTATGTGGGCTCACATCCAGATGCTTGTGCATTGTGCAAGCCAGTCCTTGTTCTGCATTGTTTAATACCTCCAGTACTTGGTGTACCTTAGTCCTCTGACAGGACGTGTGCTTGATGGGACAAGTTAAGCCCCAGTGAAGTAAACTGTCTCAATGCCATAAGGCAATATCCCACCTCGCAATCCAGCTAGGAACGGGTTAGTCATTGCCTTGTACTTTGGCCGAAGGATACAAGGGCAGATATCTTTCTCAATACCTGACCCGACATCTGTGAAGCCAATAACAACAACAGAATTACATTCATATAGTGCCTTTCACGTTGAGAGGACATCCCAAGGAGCTGGACATTCAATGTTTCAGACCTGAGCTGGGAGTCGGGATTGGGAAGGGTGGATGGCAGGGGTGGGGTGGAAGGCAGGTGAAGGAAAGAGGGCGACTGAAGGCACGGTCAAAGAGGAGGGTCTTGAGATGAGTCTTGAAGGAGGCAAGGGAGGGGCAAGGCAGTTGGACTGCGGGATGGAGTTCCAGAAGATGGGGACAGAGTGGCTGAAGGCCCGCCCACCAATTTCAGTTTCACTTCTGCTTTTTTTATATTGAGTCAACAGTTTAAACCGGAGGTTATATTTTTCCAAACGAAAATATTACGGAAATCCCTTCAGGTGGATGATGGGCATTCAGATGCATGTAAACTGAGCCCAAGAAAAGGCCACCCCTCGTTGTTGTGTAAATTTGTTTATGAAGATATTTGCGCAAAAATAACGCGATGAACACAAAAAAAGCTAATGGATTTTTAAATGGGTTGCATGGCATGATGCTCATTCACTGCTGTTCAGGAACAGCAATGCTGACTAGGGACAAGGAATGAGGGTTTGAACACAACACACAGACCCTGCTTCTGAGATACTTGTAACATCATCATCAATGCTGCAGGTTTTTAAATGAAGACTGATTACTGTGAGGCTTGATAGAGGAAAAAATACACACACAAAAATCAAACCCACAAAGAAAAAGTGTGCCACTCACTGGCTTTGAAATGGATTCCGATGACATATTTTTTTCCTGTGGCACGTTTCTGTGTGCACTATTAATAGATTAATGGCCTGCTTAGTGTTTGGGGATTTGGAGTGCATTATGGTTTGCTCCATACTTCTTCCGTAGAAAGCCAGATGTTCGAGAATGGGTAGATGGGATAATCTTTTTACAATGCACACTGTTTGAAGCCCCAAGAGTTGTCTTGCCAGTCATTTTTGGTAGGTCTGTGGAACAGCCTGGACTGATGCATCACATCATAATGCAAATGTGATGTGCCCACAAAGAACACCACTGTGTTTGCAGTGTAATTTCTTATTACCAAGTAATAAAGTAATGAGTACTCCAACTCAATGATCTTTATTAAAAAAACAGCAGAATGTTTAACCAACTTTTTTTTATCAGTATGTAATAGTACATCTGCGGTTACATTTATAAACGGGTTTTTTGTGAACTGGTTTCATAATAGAGTATCAAAAAGTATATTTCCAAATATTGGGAAATATGGTGATTTATTTTAGCTGACAGGATCCGTTAAGAAAAACCACAAATTATACCTTGGCATTTCTAAACTCTTGTTGCCCTAATAGTACAGTACTTCATTCAAGAACAAATTAGATACGTATCTGTTAGGAAATAATATCTCGGGATACAATATATAGTTTGGGACACGACCTGTGATGGACCTTGGTCTTCTTTCGCCGAGCAAATTCTTCTGTTCTTCATCCACCGAAAGAAGCCTTACGTTTTCCATTTTCTTACTGCCACAGTTGGTTCTCTAGCAGAGGAAGTGGAATGTCCAGGCTTTGGAGCTCTTTATGCTAACTGTTCTCACCTGGATTCATCAACAATTGCTGCACTTACGTAGGGAAGGATAGTAATGAAATGCTCTGTGCGGTTTGGCTCATCAAACCTCCATCAGAACTCAATAAAAATCAAATGTCAGGTTAACATGGGGGGAGGGGAGAGAAGAACAGGTAGATCTTCTTTGGTTGAAATCCAGTTTGTAACAAAGTATGTGACAGCTGTATATATTTATACATTTAGATATCTCCTCGTGTAGCTGTGAGTGGTGCTGTACTGGGTTTGTATGTATCCCTCTGGGCAGTGCAATGTTTTGGAAACCATTTGTTTTTTAATGGGAAAGCTTGTATTGGATGTGTTATCATATGTTTTATGGCTGAAAGATTTAAACAGGAAGGCATAGAATATCTAACTTTCCATTGACATCTGGTTTGGTGTTTTTTTTAAAAAAAGAACATTAATCCTGTAGTTATAGCCCCTCCGGTGAATGTTCACATTTTCGAGCTGTATGCAAAGTTGCTTTGCAAAATGTATGTTTACGGATCATGGATAAAATTATGGCACCAGTTTCAATTGCGTGGAAACTTATCTCGAGGTAAGCTTAACAACCTCTAAACAGTGTTGCTAATGATGCTTTGAAATCCACTGTGTGTTGCAAAGTAGATTTTCACATATTCCATTTACTTAATCATCATGGTTATGTAAAGACTACAGGTCAGGTAGAGGTAAAGGTGGTTGAAGATTAAGATACCAGGCTAACACAATATCCGGAGGCAGTTTTATCATAGCTTTGTGAGTGGCACTTTCCATCATCGTTGTTTCTAATGCCTCTCCTGATGCTTATGTTCGAATATAGTTGTGTCGGGCTCTGTTTTATGGATTTCAATGGTGCCTTAAGTTCACAGTTGGTCTGCTTGGGGAGTAAAATGTTATAGCCCTTTGGAAAGAGGGGGGTTAGCAGCTCAGCATGCGGTTACAGGATTCACACTGGGGGAGCTGTGTAAAGTGAATCCAGAATAGAAAGCGGGGTGGTGGTGGGGGGGGGGGGGGGGGGTGAAGGGTGCAGCACCAGGAATGATGAGAGGGGGAGGACTGAAGAAAGATTGGTGGTTGTGGAAGAGTGACCAGCTGGGGTGAAGTGTGTGTCAGCCCACAAGCCGCAATGCCGATGCCAAACAGTCCATCAGAAATACTCGAGACCCATAAAAAACACTGCTGGTTTTCAGCATGTGTGCAATATGTTTTTTTATTCTTGACTTTATTTTTTTTTAAATTTGTTTACGAAGTGACGGCACTTTTATAGCTAATATGCTTTCTGGTTGTAAGATTTTTTTTAAAAAAAACTCTCTCTGACTGTCTTATCGATTAGGTAATGTCTTGTTTTTTCCCCCACTCTTTTCAAGGCAAGCTTAAAGCCTTGGATAATCTGCAGTCAGCCAATTTAGTCAGCACTTAACCATTAGAACAACACTACATTAGAACAACAGTTGGCAAAACATTGAAAGAAACACTTGAAATCAAAAGTATATGTGCGAGTAAAAATGTTTCCAGAGGTTTAATAGAACACAAGTCTCAAATGATGTCCTGGCCAAAGAAAATGTGCATTAAATAATCCATTAAAAAAAGAATAAGTTAAGCTAATTTTATTGAAAGACATTAATATGCTTGGGGTATTGTGATTCATTTCTAAAGTCTGATTAAAACAATGAGTCCTTTGATGAATTAGCAGACACCTCAAATGCAGATCAAATGAAAGGTGATTTTTGTTGAATCTGTCGTGTGTAAAAAGTGGTTTTTAATTAACTTTGCCAGATATTATGAACTTCACAAAAGTCCTGGTCCGAGTAGTGTAAGCAAATACAGAAAGATGACTTTTTTTAATAAATTGGGTCAATAAGTAAATCAATTGCTGTCAGAGCTTGTTACAAGAAACTGGAAACAGACTTTGAAAGCAGAAGCACATGGCATCAGAACATTAAGAGCCAGAATCTACAGACTTGATTTTGATGGGGTTTCACTAGATAGTATCATGCTACCAACCAAGAGTCAGGCATGCTTACTGTTTCCCTGTGTAGGACTGTGATGACGCACAGTTTTCTTTATTGCCAGCACTATACTGCTGCCTGCTTTCTACTCTGAAGTCTGTTCCAGCCCACGTTTCATATCCCTGGCAGCCCCTGTGGTCCACATCAGCCCACATCACATACCATATCACTGACTCTGTGTCTAGAAACCCAACCAAGCCAGCCTGACATCATGTTGTTTGTGCATCTTTTTGCTGGTGACCCAATCCTTTTATTTACTGTATTGGAAGCTTTTTGAGAGCATGTTGGGACTGGACAAGTTTCTGTCTGGAGCTGGGATACAATACAACACAAAATTGCATTTGTAAAGCGCCTGGTTGTAATGAAGGCATGTATGAGGATTTCAACGGCCTGAGGGGTAAGGCAGTGGCGGAGTAGGGCAATGTTCCGCAAGTGGGGGAAGGCAGAATGGGTCATGGCATGGATGTAGTGCGGGGGGGAAAGGACAGTTGAGGTTCGAACAAGACCCCTAGGGTCCTGACTGGCTTGGTGAGGTGTAGGGATGTGATCATATTTGGGTTTATCTTACTGTAGCACCATATGCATAGTGGATAAAATAGGCTTTTTTTTTAATGCAATTTAAACATGGAAAACACCCAATTTGGGGGAGAAGCTCAACTCTGAGGCTAGATTCCTACACAAATAGCAGCTAATTGTCACTAATTATGTTCAGAAACAACATATGAGTGCGTAAATTTGGGTCGCTTAAATTATGATCCAAAGCAGTTAGAAAGAGGTGGAGTGAGTGGGGAGTGAGTCAAGCAGAACTGCCCTTGCAGAGCTTTTAGAACCAAATTACTGTCGGAGGCAAGGCAACCAGTTGCCTGTGAACTAACCCCATACTCGGTTCCAAATCCTTGACTGTCCAATGCCTTTGGACATCCTCCTGACTTGAAAGGCCCTATTGTTGTTGTGGGAATCTAAAAAAGCGAGCAGAGCAAATGTGTTTTCACTTTTCATCACTTCTTAAAAACATATACATTATAGAGCCAAATATATTTTATATATTTTATATATTTATATATTTTATATATTAGCTGCTATATAATATATATCTGACTATATTTTGTGTGTAATTTGTATTTGTGTTGTATCAATATGGTGGGGGGGGGGGCGGTGTCATTAGAACGTGATATTGATAGAAAGATCATCATCAAAACTGTGATGGGTCAAAATATATCTCTGAAATGCTTATAACATTTCAAGATGACTTATTGTCTCCCTTTTGAACAGTTTAGCTTCTTGATGTTCTTTTGATTGACAGCCAATTTGTCCATAACAATTGAAAATACTGATCTGATTTGTTGCACCAGTAAGATTTCATATTTGAGATAATATTGAAAATGAAATGTTTTGTTGCGGTTCACTGCTCAAATCTTTTTTTATCCATATCATTCTTAAAATTGTGTTTTTAATATATAATACAACACAATTTGTAAGCAAACAGTACTTTGCTTTTTAAAGTCAGCAGCTTAGTTAGCTTTCATTTTGGTTAATTTGTTCAATAAGTTATTTTGCAACGGTATTTTGCATCATCTACTCAGAATCTTTGATGTGCTTTTGGAATGAGATAGACGCGCACCAATAATTTTGAAGAATTTAAACTCCAAGAACAAGTAGAAATCGTGTGCGTTCTTGCAGTCGAGTGTATTGGAGTGTTATTTAGCCACCAGTGCGGCCTGACTGTGAGGGAACGATTGCAACCTATCACATTTTTTTGTTGTCATTGAATGCTGACCTAATCAGCCTTAACTGCATGACCCTTTTTCACTGGTCTCACCTAACTTGAAACCTGTTATTTTATCTTTTTCAGCTACAAGGATCAATAAAGAGGACATTGGAAAGCAACAGCTCACCCGCAGGTAATGACAAAATCAATGAGCTTTCCGATGGCGCATTCCCAGCTGAGGTTAAAAGAATATGTCTCGACGATGTCAGTCTTCCTATGGGTCGGAGCGATGCCTCTCGTGTTCTTTGCTCAGACGTGCAAAACTCTCCACTGGCGATCGGTCACCGCAGCCTGGGTTTGCAGACTCCTGCCTCCATGGGGCCATCTTTGGGATGTGTGACTGCAGGCCGCAGCTCAGGCTTGCTTGGTAGCAGCCAAGTGAACGGCAGTGACATCAGTTCACAATTTCCCGTTGCACCAAATGCAGAGATGAAACAAAATGCGGTGGATGGACACAACATGTTCTCGTTTGACTCGAAAGGAGGTACCAACATACAAACGATGGACCAGGATTTGGAAGACCTTTTGGAGGAATTGACAAATATGCCAAATGAACTTGACATTCTGAACAACAGGAGTGACCCTCTTAACCTGGGCCTTGTGCAAACAAGTCAGAGCAGTAGCCAGAAGCCATCGCCTCAAGCAGGGTCACACTTGGACAACCCGTTACCTAGCAGAGAATTTTCTCCAAATTACAGCCAGGCACCTGTTGGGTCTCCACAGAGAAGGCCCCCGTCTGCAGGCACGTCATATCCATTACCAGTTCCAGCGAATTCAATGCCATTGCCTATGTCATCACCATCCCAGAACCAAGCTCCAAGCCAAACCCAGCCACCATTACTATCTGGCGCCAATGCCAACAGAACTGGCCCCAACTGGCGTGAGTTGTCACATGCACAGCAGCTGAAGAAAATAGCAGCCAGCCAACAACAGCGCTCTGTTTCCCAAGTGCCACATCCGCAGCCAGGACAGGCGGCTAACTGGCATCCTTCCTCTGGACCTTCTCCTCCCTACCGACCAGACAAACTTCCTAGTCCTTCCCTGCATCAGCAGCCTTTCAGTCCCCCGAATGCAATGCTGCCCAACATTGCTGCTTCAAACAATCCTGCCAGTACCATTCAAAGTTACCTGTATAATAAAGCTTCCTCCAACCAGTCCACCCGCAGCAACATGCTGGTACAGCAGCAACCTGGTTTAAGCCAGGGGCCGGTCAATGATAACTCTCTGGCTTCAGAGCAGCTTTCATTCAGCAACACCAAACCACTGTCCCATTTTGACCCAGATCCTTCTGTTCAGAAGCTGCCCACAGTAGCAGGAGGTCAGGGTCAGCCTTCTGTGGTGCATTACATGCAGCAAGCCGCCTCGGCAGCGCAGCAATCTCCGCAACCTGGCCCAACTCAGCAGGCGACGTCACTGCATTTCCAACAGATGCGACATGTGAGCGAGCAGAAATTACGAATGCAACAACTGAGGGTGCAGAGAAGCCTGCAACACCCTGGACTGACACCTCAAAATAGACCGGTAAGATGACATTCTTTAAACCAACCCCCCAAAAAAACTTATTTTAGAAGGAACTATTTCCATGTTTGCATTTCTTCCAATCAATTAAAGGTGAATGGGCAGCTTGAACTTCTGGCATGCAGGCTCGAGCAACCAATCATTATCAAATGTCACTTTAGAAATACGAGTCTACTAATGTTGTAGACTATTAAAATTCTTTTGAACCGTTTCAAATAGCAGCCTTCATTGCAAAGCTTTTCCGTGAAGATCGCACCTTTCCAGAAATGTATCTCTGACAAAACTGGTGATTGATTTGTTTGCTACTGACTTTAATTCTCCAAACTTGCCACCTTTCCCTCTCTGGAATTTCTGGCTTGCACGTCACGTAATGGCAAGAGCATTTGATTCTCAAACCAGCAGCTATAAGTTTTGATACCAATGTCTACCATTTCTGCGTCACAAACCACCTAGCCTATGCTAGGCTGCTCTTACTAAAAATGTTGGATTATAATAATAGTAATAATCCTTGCATTTGATATAGCGCTTTTCACGTCGGGAGGACGTCTCAAAGCGCTTCACAGAACACACTGTAAAGTGAATTGACTGTATATTTGTGGGCGAACGCGGCAGCCAATTGCGCACAGCAATGTCCCACAAACAGTCATGGATTGAAAATGACCAATTTATTATTGTTGTTGGTTTTTGGAGGGATTATTATTAGCTTGGATTATCTTATTCTGCTAAATTCTGAACATGTAACTGCATATTATTTTTTCAACCAATGTTGACACTTCCTCTCTAATGGTAAACAATTTTAAACTTTGCAAACGGATTATGTAAGTGTCAGCTTGTCCCGGTTGGTAGCATGCTCACCTCCAAGTCAGACATTCAAGCCTCTACCTCTGGCCTTTCAGATCATAATCTAGGCTGACACTTCAAAGCAGTGCTGTGGAGCACTGCATTGTCAGAGGTGCCGTCCTTTGGATGAGATGAGAGAAAAAACATTGCCATTCACTTCATGGATATTTGTGGGACATTGTTGAGCGTAAATTGGTTACCACTCTGTCTACAAATACTCCACCACTACACCTTAAAAGCAAAAACTCTGTGAGGCGTTTGAGACATTTTTGATGTGATATATTAAATGCCAAATTGTTAATTGGATCTCTCAGTAGAACACAAGGAATTATAGAGCAAGAAAATAGCAATGAACAGAATGAAGACTTCCTATTCTGGGTGTTGCAAAAGTACAGGATAGTATAGGAAATGAATATTAAAACAAGGGCATTTTTCTCTCGATTCCTAATGCGTGTGCAGCTTGGTTTCTGTTTCTGGGAATGACACAAGCAGAGCAGCAGAGAGGCCAAAGTTTACAGTGAGTTAGAGTTTTGTGGGTGGAGGAATGTGGAAGCTGGCCAGCTGGAGAGGGAACAAAAAAGCATGAAATCTGATCTCTGGAGCAGGCAGTGAAAACACAGCCAGCAGCTGTTGCCTGGGTCCTGAAGCTCATTTGCTGTGTTTTTTTGGTTCTGTAAGCTCTCCTAACGGGAAGATGATCGCTTTAACAAACAAATTATGCTCCTTTGCTGCCTTAATGCTCAGAAAACAACTAAAAATGTTCTCGTTTCTTAAAAAATATGTATTTTCTATCGTTGGTGAGGATATTGAGAAATTTTCAGAAGCAGATGTCTTGGTGCATTGGTCCTGTTGAATGAGCGAGCTGCGTTCAAAATATTCAGCTTCCTTGGGCTTTAAGGAATGTATAGCCTTGTCTAGGGTTGTTAGCAGTATTAAAAAATAATTCTTCCAACTCCTCTCTTTCCCCCCCCCCCACCCCACCCCATCCTGATTTTGTAATGGCTGCTGGACATTTGAACTGTGGAATAAACCTCTTGAAACATGCTAGAGAGAGAAAGGATTTGATTTCAAAGGGCGATGACAATTCCAATGGCGGGCAGACTGTGAGCTTTTGAGTGTGTGAGGGTGTATGCAGCTTCTGAACCACAGCAGCAGCCCCTGCAGCTAATTGAGTGCCTTTGAATAGACGAATAAAGGATGATGAATCAGTGCTGTCTGGGAGCAATGAGTTAGAGGGTTGGCTTCTTGTTTTCTCTCCCTGGTGTTAGAAATGACTTGCTCAGTGGTCATTTGGTTGGTTTTCATGTCGATAGCAGCATTGCCCGAGGCACTGCACTTACTCGGTATTAAAGGCGCTGCCCATTCAGCCGCGCAGAAGAACTTTTGTAGAATCTTTTCATTAAATAATCGTCTGGACCTTACACATTACTCTTGTTCAAAGCATAATTGGGAAAGCTTTGCTTTAGGGTTCATGAAACTGCGCTGTCCTGGTGAAAGAATGAACTGATTTTCCCTCCTCTCTTTTCTCCAGCAATAAAAACAAATCCCAATTAAACTGGAGAATGTTCTGCACTTCTGACATTGTTTTTCATTGTTCAATATTGCTAAAGCTTTGCTGTTTGATGGCTTATCAAAACAAAATACCTTCTGGGCAGGCTGGGGATGTGCATTGACTTTGAAGCAGTCACAGCATCTCAATGCATCCACTATTTGGACTTTTGATGGCGGCTGACACTGATGTGTGGGGATGTTCAGCACTTCCCCAGGTGGATTCTGAGGGTAATGGGAGAGATTGTCCGGTGGGGCATTGTTTAGTGGTTGAGGGGGAAATTCTCAGCCACCCATGGGCAAGGGGCAGATTATCGGATAGGGTAATGGATGGAGGTAAAGGGCATATTCTCAGGTGGCTTGTCCTGTGCAGATGTTAAGCTGAAGGTAAGTGGGCAGATTCTCAGATGGGGTATCACTTGGGGGTAAAGGGGTCAATTTTACAAGTGGAGTATAATATGTGGATTAAGGGGCAACAACAAATTAGATTTGTATAGGTTTCGCATCGGGAGGTCGTCCCAAGGTCCTGGATAGTCAAGGGTTTAACCGAGCTGAGGGTTGGGATCAGGAGGGGTGGAGGGCAGAGAGGGTACGAGTAGTGAGATAGGGCAGTGAGTTACCCCACTCCTCTGACTCACCCTCTGCTCTGCATAGCAGAGCCTCTGACTGAGACACGCAGAGCAGTTTTGGTCTTGAAAGTTACATTTCAGTTTTCTTTCCGCCCACACGGGAGTAGGAGGGAAAGTGAGGAACAGAAACAGTAAAGAGATAGATTCCAAGGAAACTGACGAACGTAGCATTAGGGCACTGAAATGATCTGTTTAAAGTTAATTTTATTTTCTCTTAAACAAACAACATTTTTATTCTTTGGCTGAAAGTTGTTTTTGCACATTTAACGTGACACATCAGTGAGAGAAACCTCAGTTTTAAGTAATTCTGACGCTAAATGATCAGATCTTGGCAGGCCAGGTCCCAGAAACCTGAATTCCAGTGTGGGGTTGAATCCTTAATGTGGTGATGTTTGTGATTAAAGTGTTACCACATCAAAGTGAAATGTGATCTAAGCTGGCAAACTGTTGAAAAGGTTGGAGGTTGTTGCCTTTCGAGTAGAAAGAAAGATTCTTTGGTTGAATTGGTTAAAGTCAATGAACAAAACAATGTTTTTACATGACATCAGAGAGAGAAAAAAAACAATGTCTTAAAAAAACACAAGGTGTCATCTCCTAGCAAAGTAGTAGTTTACTGTAAGGGTGTGTAGAACTCATTAATACCAAGAATAAACACTTTCTTTGAAAAAGAAAAAATATCTGCTTTCAGTTTCCTGGTGTCATACATCTGAACAGGCAGAAGTCAGAACATGAGCGTTGGGTTTTTGGAGAAATTTTGAACAGAGCAGGTGGGTGGGGAAACAGTAGTTATTGTAAACAGGAACTTGCTCTGTTTCATGAAAGCCTCGGTTGTGAAAAGGATGCGAAACAGACACGTAGTTTCATTAGCTGTGTGTAGGACCTTTGTGTGCCCAGAAGCCTTGGGATGAACCAGAGTTTAAATATCAATCACTCCAGCTTCTAATGGCTAGACTTCACCTAGTTGAGACATTTGATCTGATCTACTTTTCATTACAGTAAACGGATAGAGTTGTACTTTCAGTCAGTTTACTAGAAGTCATTTAAAAAGCCTCTATTTTTTGAGCAGGCAGGTCAATGGAATTGTTATGATAATAAGCCCTCGCCAGACTTTCCAGTTTAAGAATGACTTCCTACATTGTATCCCTTTACAATGTGAGGTTTGTTTTCTTCTATCCAGTTAATTAATGAAGGTTGTATAGAGACTGCAAATCATACTCCTTTTTTTAACACACTCACTTAAGGAAAATACTTTTTGATTCAGCAAAAACGTAGCATCTATTTACGTACATAATCACCAAAGATGGTCGGCTGAACTTCCACTACTATATTTAATAGGCTTTGTTATTTTGATATGTTGTTATTATTTTCCTAGTTGTTCATGTCTTCAGTAACTGGATTCTATTACAGTTGAGACTGCACAAACTTGCTGCTCATTAGAAATATCTAATGGGGTGGATCTGTAAAGGCAAAGTTTTCGTTGTCATCAGAGATTTAAACTGCAAAATCCCACAGAACTTTCATTAATAGCCCCTGGTGGGAAAGAAATCCCAAGAGAGCACCAGCGTAGCTGAACAGCCCTCTGATTGATACGGAAACCACAGCCACACAAACGTTTACTAGCAAACAATATTTTATTCAAAATCATATGTCTGCTAAATACCATATTTAACTTTACGTTTCTCATGCCTGAAATGAAAGAGCTCCAGCAACCCCAATAGAAAGGTGTTTCACATCGGCATGCGAGGTAATAGATCAGTGTTAAAAACAACTTGAATTGTACCACCATGGAAGTAAGTCTTTCATTTATTTTGAGGCACAAAAATATGAATCCACGAAACTAGCATCAATTATGCTAACGCCTTTTCCAGTCTGTGCACAGTTGCCGGCTCACATTTCTCTCTGAGATAGATGCTGGGAGTTAGCAGACTGTTAAAGGGCACTTGGAGGCCATTGCCTTATTTCTAGCAGTGAAGCTTCTTGGAACTCAGAAAGAACAGAGGTGGCCTGTGGCATGGTGCAGTCAATCCCTGCTACAGTACAGCACTAGAAAATCCCAGGGATGCTGAATATCCCAGTAAAGTATGGTACAGAATTGGTTATAATTCCCTTTACTGGTCAGTCCTTTGTGCCCATTAATGGCAGCAAAATAGGAATTGGCAACAGTACCCACAAGATACAAGATGGAGTGGGGAAGGTTGCCAATCAAACACACAGTACATATAAAATGTGAATGGAATGTACTTAAGACAGTGAAACAGTGACGGGTTCTGATAATACCACTTATGTATGTCTGTATTATAGTCTTGCAGTGTGCTCCAGTCCGCCTCTTATTTGCTACGTCCCTTTCACTGGAAGAGACAAACAAGTGCTGTGTAAAGTGACAATAACCGGGCTTCATGCCAACGAGCTGAAATCCTGAAACAGAGCAATTTAGCTACGGTCACTGGATTGAGAAAGTCTCTTAGCAGGGCTTCTGCAGTTTTGGTGAACAATTTGATTATCCAACTCCCATTTAAAATGTGGACAGTGGAATGATACTGATGCTGATAAATGGTCTTTATTCCTACTGATCAGTCAAGAAAATTGCAAAAATCTTTTATTATATATATATGCGTGCACACATAAACATCAGAAAGCATAATTTCAGGCCAAGTTTCCAGGGTTTGCTCATTAAGAATGACTGTTACTCATTGCGGTTTAAAATGTAACCTATTTTGACATATCGCTCGGAAGAATAAACACTGCTCCATATGTTCAAATTGGTTTGAGATCTGTGTTACTCAAGCTGATCATGACTCTCGCTCCTTAATGCCAGCCAGACTGCTCGGAGCTTCTGCCCTGGCTTTTCTGAACTGTTCAGATCTGTTCATTCAGAGCTCAGTCCCCAATTTCAGAAACTTGTGGACTTCAAATGCTCTCCAATAAGTCCAATAACAACATAGATTTCCTGTCGTGAGCAGACTAATCCTATATAGTTAAACCATTCAGTCTGATCACAGGTAGAGAATTAGTCAAATACTGTAAACTGCACTACAATTCATTGCTGTGATTCCCTACAGAGCCTATTTAAAACTGGAATTACGTAGTCCCCTCCTTTCTCATTTATAGTGAACGATCCTGTTCCCCTGTGGATAGGAGTCAGTGCTCAGTGTAAAGCAATAATGACGGGCTATGCAGCTGTGTAAAAATCACACAGAAGCCCCTTTGTGTTTTCTTTCCAAGATGAGTTTTATAATTCTAGACTTTACATAATTGGCAAATGCACAGATCACAGTAAAGCAAATCAAATTGGAGTTACACTATCGTGGTTTCATTTTGCAGAAAGTGCCGTTTGAGGACAGGAAGGAATACTGTCGCTGTTTCAAAATGGGGAAAAAAAAACAAAGCAAGCTTAAACGTTTTTAATTGATTTGTATTTTTTTTAAAAAAGCAGTACTCTTGAAATGACATCAACATGATTTTGATTCCTTCTGTTTTGCCGATTATCATACTCTCTGAATCCGGGGGAAATCTGGATAAATAGACATTCATCTCACAGATGTTCAGAAAGTATTTTTTTAACAGAACACCGTGTAAAATGGGTGGATGCTGCAAGCTGTAAAGGGAAAAATCGGTGCCCAGAGAGTTTAGCAGTGCTTCATGTTTGTAGTGGACCCATTTTCCTATAAAGTTTTACACGATACTACATTATGACTTTATTCTTTTGAAATGCTTAATGGAAGAAGCAGCTTCACAGTGGAGTTTTGGAAAGCAAATGCCTTTTTTTCTCAAAGCTACTCTCCAGAGAGGGGGTGGGACTCAAAGTGAATTTGCTTTTATTGGGCAGTCAGGATTTCATCTTTTAAGACAATTGATCTTGCCCCTTAGGCAATTTTAAAGTGAAGATTTTGTGTGTGGTCGTAGTGTAAATTGTATTTTCTTTGTGGCGTTAACATTCTGTAAAATATAATGAAACTCTTGCATTCGGTATAGTTTTATGTCTTCTCCATATGGCACATAATTTCACAGATTCATTTACAAGTGAGCGCATTATAGCCTTCCCATGATTTGGTATGTCATGGTTCCTAGGTTTTATCATCCTCACTTGTAAAAATACAAGTCGCATTGTTCCTCAACAATTTCACTTTACCTCCCTATAACAACTGATGATGTCTGGCTGGGTTGGTGAACAGGGTAACAGCAGAAGTTTGGTGGTGTTACTGTAGCTTTTCCAATTGTCTCCTTACAATAGTTTTAATTTCCCTGAATGGAAATCGCAAGTTGTGGAGGAATGTAGCCCATGCATGCCCTTCTGTGTCATGGTGTGTTGGTGATTGATGCAATACGCTGCTCCTCTCTGGTATTTACAATATCCTTACAGGTGGGATTAATAGGTCCAATGATACCTTCAGGACAATAGTCCAAAAATCCTATTTATAACAAATATTGAGTGTCAGGACACTGTCCATGTTTTTTGTGTGTGTGTGTGTGTGTGGGGTGGGGGGTGGGGTGGGGGGGTGGGAGGTGCAATAAAGCGAGACAGAATCTAATGGATCTGACCTTAAATAGAAAATGTTGATAACTTTAGATATTTGGTGTGGTCACTTATGCATGTGTTTAGTGTGTTAGCAGGTCAAGTGTTCGCTCAACAGAGTATTATAACAGCAATGCAAACTAATGAAAGGATTAGAATCTGACAGCAATGGCATTTAAAACAAATATGAGCAAGGCTTGCATTTTTAATATGGGGTTTGACACATCGAGGAGCATTCTGGCAATGAGGTGAAGAATTGGATTATGTTATGTGCATTTTCTTTAAACACTTTTTTATTAAAACAAGTCAGTTTTGTGTTTTCCTGCTGCCTTAACAACCCATGCAGAACTTGGAGATGTTGTTTTGAGGTGGACTGGAACAGTGTTTGTCTCCTGTGGGTTTTTCGGTATCTTTTAGTTATTCAGATGGCTTCCTTCGGCTTGCCCATGATCAAATTATAATTGTCATTCTTGTGTGAAGAGAACATTGCTGCTGGGGTTGTGTTTGAGACCAGGCTTCAGGTAGCACCTTCGGTAAGAGGCTGCTTTCGAATGCGAATCGGATGCATCTGCCCAATGTTCAGCTTGATTTGATGTGCATTGCGTAAACATGTGTGCGCCCATATGCAATGTTACAAGTGGCGGCTGTGGTTTTGTGGGATCCTTCGTTTACATGCATTGAATCCGGTTAGAGCTAGTTCACATTAGCAGTGTGATGTAGATGCCAGTAATATTAAAGGTGATTGGAATAAAGGGGATCCCCGTCATTAACGCACTAACCTTTTAAATTCCAATCAGCACTTGAACCTTTCCATGTGAAATGGGTGCTGTGAGTTAGCTGTACTGGAATACAGCCAGTAGATGCGCAATTAAAGATAACACAGTTCACTGGCTGATTCTCTTAACACCCCCAGATAAGGCTGCATTGTAGAAAGACTACATTGTTGTTGTATCTCTGTAAAGGCCTGGCTTTGACTCGCTGAGGAAGGGCGGGTGTAAGGCAGTGTTGCCACTGAGTCCAGCCCAGACTTTGTTCCGATGAAGAGTGATGTAGTCAGAATCTTCCTGTGGAAGTTGTGGCTCGGGGATGGGCTGTGACTTGCTGCTGGAAGAGATGGAGTGGGCAGTCAGACAGGTCCTTCCTGTATCCCAGGCACCAGACAGCCGAAGGAAGAGAGGCACCAGGCTGAATTAATGTGATGGATAGGGACAGCGGGTCAGTGAGCTGAGCTAATTGGTGTGCAGCCATTAAATTATTCCAAAGTAGTGATGTCTGCCTACAGCTGACATTTTCCCCAGACAGGACAATCCGAGATATTGTGAATGGCGTGTATTTCTGACCATGTTCTGCTGTTTACGTTCTGGGTGCTAGGACTGAACTACCAGCACCTGCTTACATTTGCTTTGAGAAGTGAGGCTTTAAGCCTGTGTGTATATGTGCATTTGACTCGCAGTGTCAGTCAGTGTCTGATTTCAGGGGTGGGATCGAGAAATTCAAAAGGGTAAAGATCAAAGGGTAAAACTCCTCTTTATTGTAAAAATCAATCAGTGCCTGGGTTTGGGTGCAATGGTGTAGGAAAAGAGATCTGCGGTGGATGGCAATGCCACTAACATTCAGTTTAAATAGCAATCATTTTACACAATCAACTGGTAATTTAATATTACGTTTCATGAAACCCAGAAAACTGCAAATGAAAAATAAGGTTGTGCTCCACTGAATATTTGGATGGAGTATGTTAAACCAACAGACAAAATGGTACATTAAGTCTTCAGTGGGTTAGGGTTACTTTTTTTTCCCCCCAGTGAGTACAAATGTCAGTTGACTAATAAATCGCAGACTAAAAATACATTTCCATGTTTGTTTTGTTATCTCAACAATGTCAGCAGCCTTCTGAGGATCAGGAGCTGAACTACCCGCTCAGACATACGCTGCACTGTATGATTTCCAAACTTCCTGGCTCCACCACAGACTATATTATCTAATCTGCCGCAGATTTTGTGTATTTTTCTTCCATTAGGTCTCATTATTTCCCAGAGCCTTGATGAAAATAAAACCTTTTGTGTTTTTAAAAAAAAAAGAAATAAAAAAAGGGACAATGCTGGATATAATCCAGGATGACACTCCAGTACAATGCTGCATTATCAGAGGTGCCATCCATCTGATGAGACTGTTAAACCCAGATCCTGTCATGTCTGCTTGTTCAGATGGACCTTAAACATTTCATGATGACACAACAACAAATTCCGTTTATAATGTGCCTTTCACGTTGGGAGGACGCCCCAAGGCGCTGGAACAACAACAACAACAAATTACCTTTAAATAGTGCCTTTCACGTCGGACGAACGTTCCATGACTACTAGAAAAGGGAAGGGTGTTTCTCCCAGTGCCCTGGCCAACAATCTTCCAGATAATCTGATTGTTCGCTTCGTAGCTGCTTGTGGAATCTTGCCACATTTGCTTATAAATACAGTCACTACACTTGAGAGACATTCTCGGTAAAAGGTTTCGAGATGTTTTCACATTATAGGCACTACATGAAATGCAGTAGTTATGATTAACAGCTAGAAAGAGCAAGTAGAGAAGACAGATTAAAAAAGAAACGATTTTATTGAAATGTGTAGGATATTAATGGTTCAGTAATTAGTAAGGTAATTACACTTGATGTATATTATGTGAATTTTCTCAGACACAGAATAAGTAGGTGTGAGCGATTTACAGAACAATCTTAGTAAATGTTTCAGATGAGGTTTTATTGCCACCTGAATCACTAAGTGAGTGAGTTTTTTTTACTAATTTCCGGTATTAAACTGAATAATTTTTGCTTTATCATATTAGCACTGAAAGCTCAAATTGACAAACATTGTGTTTGTAAAGTGACTGGAATTTAATCAGCAATGTATTCATCAGAAATGACACTGCACTTTGTGAAACGGTCATTTTAGTTGGTATTTGTATTGTCGTCGTTGCCTGACCCCATAGTGTCAGAAACACACGTGGGAGAGGTTTTTGCTATGTTTGTTCAAGAACGCTCACTGGCTTGTGAATTCAGCAATTTTAAAAAACAAGTTGAATGTTAATCAAACTTCCCATCGGACACTGGGTTCCTTTCACAAATGTCCACACAAACTCAAAAAAAGTCCCAGCTCAACAACCTCAAGCTCTTTTATTGGATTTTACCTGAGCTAAACAAGTGAGTTGCTCTCTTCATACTGCACACTGAGAACTGTTTACATGTGCACTTGAGACATAAACAGCGCTCTCCCAGCTTAATTTAGAGAGCAAGGAGCCTCAAAAACGCACAACAACTTGCATTTATATAGCGCCCCGCACTCAGGTTAGTGTCCGAGAGTGCTTGAACACAACACGGCAGCAACACAGCAGAGCGAAAGGGCATTTTTAATCTGTACACAATCACCAACCAGGTACACGTGTCT
Organism: Callorhinchus milii; assembly: GCF_018977255.1. NCBI lineage: Eukaryota > Metazoa > Chordata > Chondrichthyes > Chimaeriformes > Callorhinchidae > Callorhinchus > Callorhinchus milii. The sequence continues at coordinate 13,525,387 of NW_024704756.1, read as the reverse complement.
GATCAGCTCAGCCCTTCCTTTCAACAATGATACTTTTTTATCTTTTTTTTAATCACTTTCTGATTTGCGTTTGCAAGGCTGCTGGGTCTCGAGTGAAACAGCTTGGTGAAGGGGAAACATTTGAATGTTTTCCATGTGTTTGTTGCTCGCTAGTTCGACTGCTGTTAGTAACGGGAAATGCTGAGGCACCGTTCTGTCCACAGTTCCAAGTGTTCCTTCGCTTGAACTTGGCTGAGACCAGAGCTCCAGCTCTACAGCGAACATGGCTCTGAAACAGCAGCAGCATTCAGTTTGGGGTGGAAAAGCATCTCCCGAGAATCTACACCATATGCATCATCTGATTGTCCTGAAATGAAATGTGTGGTTACATGCACCTAAGATGTTGCTGCTGCTTCTTGGCTTTTCTTTATTTTGGGTGGCTGCTATGGGGAAGAGTGACTAATAGTTTCTGCCTGAAAGATAATGGAGAAACGAGATCCTCAGCTTGACAACATGCTGTTTCTTTTTTAATAGGGGAAAAAATATGTAAAGCGACTGAACTGGTCCTGCCTTTGAATTTGACTCGATTTACGGGGGGAAAAAAGGGATTTGGAAATGCTTTGCCGTATTGGTTTATAATCACTATCTTCGTTTTAAAATCTGAATGTTCTGGTAAATGTGACCATTGTAAACCTGACTGCTAGACGTTTCCTTGCCCCTCAAAGGAGCTGAAAATGGAAAGTTCTACTAATTTTTTTTTGTCTGAGAGGTTTCTAACAATTCCCTCTCTGTGTGGATCCTGTCCTCCCCTGACATCCACCCACATGGATTTTTCCCTGCTCACCACTGCTTAGGAGTGAGTGGGGGAAAACTGGTTTAGTTTACCGTTTCTTCTAGAACAGAGTGGCCGAGGCCATCTATAGTGCTCCGACCAGCTATTGCAGCACAGACTGTAGATCGAACCTGAGACCTTCCTAACCTGGTCTCTATGGCTCAGTTTCACACCCCATAATGGCTTTACCCACCAGGAAACCCAGCATCCGTTCCAAGGGTCATTCACTTCATGGCAGTTTGTGGAACATTGCTGCGTGCAAACTGGCTGCCATGGTTTTGCCCCTCCCCCCCAGGACATTGAATTCAATTGAAAAACTCCTCAGTATCACCAGCTCAGCACAGAACCAGGTATTCTATCTGGAATTGTTCTGGCTTAGTATGGCTCAGCATTACACCACAAAGTAATGTTTACTTCTTTTAGCATTTTTACTGGGCACCCATTGAATATCTCTTTTGTGAAAAAATAAATAAGGCATTGCAGCTGTGGCTGAATTTCAGAGAATTCCAACACTCCCAAAAGTCCCCCTAAAACTTGACAATCGTATTGTAGATTTATAGTGTTATGTGGGTTACGATGATGTCATTGGATGCAACAGCCCAGGGAATTGTTATGACCTCATTCCTAGCGATCATTCAGTCCTTGTCAGGCGAGCATGAGAGCAGCTTGAATTCTTGCCCATGGCTAGCATTCCAATTCTTCAATCTGATCCAGGGGACATTCCTGGCTCAATAGCTCTCTGGACTGCCTTCGCATACTTGTTAATCCTTTCATTTTTATAGGATGAATTGTTGGAATTTTTTTATACTGAGGAACTAGGTGAAGGGCCAGGACCTGATGGTTCAGTACACCAAGTGAAAAGGAGTAGTGGAGAAAATGAGAAATCAAGAAGATGTGGTTAGATCATTCCACGGTTTGGTATTTGCAAGCCTGTGGATTGTTGGAGGAAAGGAAAATATGAGGGAGTACAAGAGGCTCACTTTTTTTTTGAAGTCCTGGGAAAGATTGAGTTAGAGTGGAAGATGGTGTGATGACAAGTCATTGTGGATGTAGGGAGAAGAATGAGCATGAAGTCTGAGAGAAAAGAGAGTGAAGTGATTGGAGTAATATTGGCGGTAGCAATACTATATCAAAATAAAGATCTGATTGCAACAGAGAGAGAGAGAGGATAGAGGTCAGAGGTAATGGAAAGGTGGCCGAACAGATAACTAGCTTTCTTTTGTATCTGTCTAGGATTGCCTCTGAGTTGCCTTCCAATGACCCGCCACAGATATCGGGAAAAACATTCAGCTGTTGGTGAAACAAGGGCTTTGTTGAGGGGAAAGTAATTTTTTAATGGCAAAGCAATATACTTAATTGCGAAGCAATATTCTTCTTCTAGTATTTTGCTAACTTATCTAGTGGAATTATACAACTTTCAAAATATTTCCATGGGATCGACTTTATATTTTAGCTTAAAAGAAGAATTCCAGCTTTTTACAAGCTTTAAGGAGAGATGTACAAATTTAATTTAAGATCAGGGGAGACGTGAAGTCGACAATGTCAATCAATGCAGAAGGATTAAGAGCAGAGCCATCTAAATTAAGGGGTGGTAGCTATTGGTTATCCTTGTGAGAGACAAGAATAAATGGTCTTCGAGGGATTATAAGTAACTAGACTTATTGCCCCCATCAGGGTTTAGTAGATCAGCCATTGCGGTGCGGGAGGAGTGAAGGTTGTATGCAATGAGGGCGTGTGATCTGAAAGAAATTAATGAGTGAGGAGTGGAATCAACGCTGATATGGAGAAGGAACAAAGTGTGAGGGAGAACAGAACCGTTGGGGAGCCTTCAGTTGATGGAAAAAGTCAGAGGATTAACCAAAGCACACATGCAGCGATTGGTGAGAAAAGTGGTCATAAATGTGGGGAGATGGAACAAAAAAAGACCATAGGGTGGCCTGACCCTTCTTTAGAAGTGGGCAATGCCAGACCTTGTTAAACAGATGTGTCTGAGTTCATAAGTTTTGCACATAACATTTCCCAAGGAGAATCCTGATCCCTTTAAATGGGAACGTTTTGATGAACTGCTCAAAGTTAACCCAAACCGCCTTCAGTTTTGCCCTCCCCAAACCACTAATTGAGTGGGATTTCATAGAGGCTTGGCACGGATTGTTCTGCGATTGACAATATAGAGACCATTAAGTGCTTTGCTCTTTCTTCCTTCCCTCACTCTCCCAATTAAAGCGAATCTTCAGGAGGCTGGCTGTGACACAGAATGATTGCTGTCTTGCAGGCTAGAAAATGGAAACTTTACTATTTCTTCACTGGCGTTGAATAGCGTGTTTGACTGACGTCCACTGCAATCTTTCCACTAACATTTCTGAAGGCTGAAATTTAATTTTTAATTAAAAAATCTTCAGCTTGCAATACTTGCAACCACCTTGACAATAAACTATTTAAATTTACAGTGCTGCATCGGTTTAATTTATCTATTCCTAATCATGAAAAAATAATTTAAACCCCTTTTTGCACTGTTGTCTTTGGTTTGCTTGTGGTGATGCATTCAGTATTATTTTGTCGTGCGAGAATGAGATTCCCCCCCCCCCGCCCAAACACACACACACACACAGATTCAGTGGCACATGTTCCCTGTTCTCTCATTAGAAGGAATTAACTTCTGTGTTGCAAACCGCTATTTAGTGGCACAACTGAGACGTGTTGGAATTTTCCCAAAGGGAGAGAGAGAAGGCAACTTCAAACTACATTCAAGGGTACCATTCATCTGTATTGTTCCCCCCAACCCCAAACACATACAAGTTAGTGCCATTTATGCGGAGGAGGAAAAATAAACCTAGCTCTTTCCTATATGTTTCATTTTACATACTGTGACAATTGCATTGCTTTCAGAGCTTTTTTTTCATATACAAAATGTCCCAGAGATTGAACTCTGTACTCACGCATTTTTTGTCTCCTAAAAGTGCTGACGTTCACTCCTCACTCCAGTTGCTGCCTCTGTTATTGGCAGCGACTGGAGGCAGAAAAGCAGAGGTCAGCGCCACTGCTAAATGACGGAACGTGTAGTTACAGCATTTCATTTGTTCTGTAATTTTTTTTTAATTTTTAAATATTTTGAATGTTTGTTTTTATTTTCATATAAGAAGCCCTGCTTTTAATCCTGAACTCTTAAACCATTAATAAAATGCCGTGTGTGTGCTGTGGCTTTAGTGGAGGCTGCAATGTTTTGAGCTGAAGGGTAGAGAAGGTGACGTGAAAGCATTTTACTTTGTGTGGCTGAATGCTGAGGCAGTGGTTGTTATTTAAATACAAATCTCAAACTTAATAAATGTTTTACAGCATTTAAAGAAGTAAACAGGGACAATTAACAAATTCCAATTATTTGAGTATTTAGATCCTGGAAAGTAAAGTGATTGATGAATAATAACACTCCAAACTCTTATATATTCTGTTTAACAAAAGCCTGGCCCCTTTCCAGTCAAAAATAGTTTTGTAATTATTGCACTGTTCTTAAATTAAAATATCCTTATTTTGTCTTTTTGATCGTTTTTTGTTCTTCCGACCTATTAAATCAAAGATGCAGACACCGGTGACCTTTTTGCATCTTTTGACCCACTCCGAAGTTTCCTGGGTTTTAACTCAATCATAGTAACTCATAAATGCTCTTTTATATATCTCTGAATGTCTGAAACCGATTCCCGTTCCATTTGATTCTTTTCACCTTACTGAGAAACAAAAGGTGTTTGATTTTAACCCTGCAATTGTTAAATTTAAATTCTTATTGAATATCATTGTCACCGTCATCAGCCAGGATAAAACACTATCTGAATTTTGTAGAACAATTTGATCGATAAGCCATTTTTTTTGTCTCGTTCCTAGTTTTTCTTATAAATAGACTGCGTAGCAAAACATTACTTATTGTATGTGGATGATCCATTCGGCTGCTGTTTTTTTTAAAAGAAAATTGTGCACAGTTTGCAGTTTCTGCATGATGGAATATTGAGGTGCTTGAAAGTGTGTGCTAATAACCATTGCAGGTCCTGCTTTTTGACCCATAGCTAATATTCTGTGAGTCACATGAAGCTACAGAAGATTCCTGAGTTTTTTTTTAAAAAAAGCTTTCACATTTTTCAGTTGTCTAGTGATAAATACAATTACATTATTGTAATGTATTTTACCCAACCTTGTTAAATGAAAAGGTCCATTGGTGGGCAAAGCAGGATACAACGTAAATAGGTGAATAGGATGCAGGGGAAAAAAATATGTTTGGAGCCGAGGCATGTTGGGATTTGCCAGTCATGGACAAAGCAGCATTTTGTTTTCTTCTCTGCAATGACCTTGCTCCAAGGACAAACTGGAGCTTGATGAAATGAAGCTGCAGATGGCCTCTGATCACAACACTGAACAGTAATAAAGTAAAGGAATAGAGAAAATTGAAGACCGGGTGAGGAGGTTTAGTTAAATAAAATATGCATGGAGGGAAAACTGAAAGGTTAATTAAAGTGGCTGGTGTCCTTTGTGTCTTACTTCCCCTGCTCAGGTTTTTAAGGTTGCTCTTTTGGCACTGAAATGCTAATAAACAGTTGTTGAACCCAACCCAAACTATTGTAGCACAGATGGACTCTGAGTGATCCGTGAGTGCTAACTCAAAACTGTTCTCTTCACTGCTCTTAAAATGCATCTAAACAGTAGTGATTGATATACCGTCTATGAAGGGACATATATTAAATAAAGCCAAACCAGTGCTGTGTGTCCTTTGCTTGTGGACAATTTTTCCCCTTTAGCTTTCAAATGGGTACCTGCACTGCTGATCATATTTAACAAAATAGAGTCAGTCCTACATTATTTTCATCTCCGCTACATTCCGCACAAATACCAGGATTGTGGGTTTCTGTACATCTTCCAGAGTCGGGGTGTTTTCTTGAGTGGGGCGGGGAGGAATAAAATTTGGCAGACACGTGAGCATAAAGTCGACCTCACTAACCGTTGCTTTTTATTTCAACATCAAGTTCCTACTTTCACCCCAGAGCATTCAATACGTAAATGATTGGACTGATCCCCAGTTTAAAACATTCTGAAAGGAACTCTTTGCCACTCAACCAAGCCCCCTCCTGAACAATTAAAATAACAAATGTATGCAGGAGAACTGGCTGTCATTCATATATGGAATGAAATTAGAAAGTGGTGGTGTGGTGTGTTGGCTGTATGAAGGTTAAAGGTGAAGGCATGGTCATTCCACTCCATAACTTCACTCTATTTCAAGCACTGCTTGGATTAGCAATCTGCAAATCTAGAGCTTCCCCCCCACCTTTCCCTCCCTCCCTCCCTCCCTCCCCCATCATTGTCATATTTTAGTTACAAGCAGTATGAAACCTCTATGTTATCAAAAGAGAGGACGTCTCTGGAACAAGCACACACTGCAATCACATCCAGGATTGCAATTTACTTAATGGTTGAAGCTGTCAATCCTATGAAAGTCAGCAAATATATTTTCTTGTCCAAAGATCTGCTCATCTCCCTACTGCATTCTCCAGGCAATTGCAGTAAGCTGACTGCGTGGAGTATATTCCTTTCTGCTTTGTTATAACCTATCGATAAACTTGTCAGCCAGGTGTGGCTTTAGGAGTCATTGATTTCCTTCAAAGAGCGGCTTTGCTTTGTTGTTGAGTGTGTACTTATCAGCGCCACAGGGACAGAGGAGCAGAATGCACTTAAAAGGGTTTGTTCGTACAGTGCGCCAGCAGATCAGTTACTGCTATCAAGAGAGGTTTTTTTTGTGTGAAGGATGGCTCTTGTGACATGTACAGTAATTTGAGACTTGATAATGCTTTTGTGTGTAGGCACTTCAAAAGAGGTGCATGTGAAAACAAACAGCAAGTCCACTGTGGCATTGCATTTTAAGATGTACAGTTATTACTAAGCCAGAACTGAATGGCAGTGTGGTAACTGATTAACCTGACTATATCTCACCCCTCTCTCCTCTCTGTACAATAATTTTCAGCTATACACAATAAACCCTCTTATTAGCGATGGAGTGCAACCTTTGTCAATTAACCTCTGTAGGTTTTGTTGTTTTTTTTTCGTTATTAGTTATTGATAGCACTGAGTACTTGTGCCTTCGTGTTAATTTGTTTTCATAGAATCTTACTCAAGTCTCCACTGCCTCCTCCTCCTCCCAATCACCAGTGCTTTCCCACCCAAACCACCTGCCTCTTTAAACCACGTCAACAGTTTCCACAGTCGCCCATTCAAGTTCTGAGCAAAGGAACCAATTTTTTGTTGGGTGGGGGGTTTGTTGTTTGTTTGTTTGTTGTGGTGCAAAAACAAATGCATTTTTTTTCCAGTGGAATCGTAAGAACGAATAACACTGAGAGGGGCTTTGAAAACAACACAGCGTTGCCTTTAAGCCACACGTGTCCACACGAGTTCCTCCACAGTTATATGTCGGGGCTTTAAATGCAAAATCTGAAAAACTTTCTTGCCTTTCGGGGCTTGAGAGGAAAGGGTTAAAGTCGGGTCGCAGTCACGGTATCTGTCCCATTTTGCTCTGGACCCCCACACAGGCTCCAGTGCGTGTTAACTGCGAGCATCACCAGTCTGTAATGTTTAGCGTTTACATTGTCTCTGGACCTGCCTTTTCCACACCTCATTTCCCTGCCGTTCACAGACACTCGCTGTTTTACACCACGTTGATACCAATGGACAGAATGTCTGTAGCAACGTGAAGGGTTTTATGTTGGTAAAAATCTACTTCAGAATGCAATGCACACAGGAGCTGGTCCCTTCTAGGGTCAGCATTGTACACTGGGTATACACATTGATTTTGTGCACACCCATTTTACTTGTTTAGTAACCCCCCCCACTGCTCCTGTTTTTTGCACTGCTTTTTTCCACAGCTCAATGTAGACTCTTTTTACAGCATTAATATGTAGACATTAAAGGGATGTTATGAGCACATCTGGGAGTTTCTTAGAATGTCTGTCCTGCAAATGCCATTTACCTCCCCTGATATTGGCGAATATCCTTTCGGAATGTAATTTCACTTTATTTATTTTTAACTTTTTTGAAGAAAGTTTTTTTTGCTGCAAACCTTTGCTTCGGAACCCTACTGCAGATGTGCATGCCTCTGATCAGAAGTGTTGATATTTTGCTGGACAGACATAGTTGAAAATGTTTGCATTCTTCAGAGTCTGCTTTTCTACAGATGTATTTTAATCCTTTCAGTTATGAGAAATCCGAAGTTGTTTCAGACTGGCCATAAACTTAAAAAAAGGGGTGTGTAGGCTTTCTCCCTGTGTGTGAGTGTGTGTATATAAGTACAAGGTTAGGAGGGAATGTTTTTCTTGCAAGATTTTTCTCCCTCCTATATTGTGTATCTTGCTCATTTAATACTTATGATTCGATCCTCTTTCACATTGCTTTGTTTTGAATCGCTTACTTTCCATTTCCACCCTTTGTTCTAATCTGCTCTTTGTCTAAGAGCTTTCCAACAGTTGCCCAGCAGTGTCCGGAGGCTGCTGCTGCCTCCTGCCTTCTGCCATTATCGATCAATACAAAGCATGTGCTACAGCAATCTGCATTACATCACTGTCAATGAACAATAAAGCTTATTGGAGTTGAAAACGTGCATCAGTGGTAAATAATACAATGCATCGCCAGGATTGGTTGAGGTACAGGCAGGAATCAGACAGTGGCAAAAAAAAATCCCCCTCCTATCTCGCGTTTCCATTTAGTCTCTGTATGTATAGTTCATTACTGAAGACAATACCTAAATCCAGTTAACGAATTAGCAAATGATTATTGAAGTGTAATGCAGACCGATGAGGATTACCATTTACAACATAAAATGTACTGTGATCAGTCTCCTTTATGTATAGGAGCAAAATTTATGGTGTTTTATAACAAATTTGATGTGCTAATTATTTAAATTCACTCCACACTTCCCCCCAACCATATTTTACATTAGCGTTGAAATAAATGGAGAGTCCAAATTGCGCTTTTTTAATGCTGTAAATATCTCGAGCGCTCCAGCCAATATTTAAATGATCTTTAATTTTGCACGTTTAAGACTCTTGTTATGTGCAATTTGTTTTCTGTGCTGAAAGGCCAGCAGGTTTATTAGCAATCTTTTAAGTCGAGTTCTTGTTTTGGCCTTGCAGTAGCGAGCAAGTTAATTGGGGTGTTTCCAACAAAAGAACATTATTTCATTCAACAACTATTCCATCTATCAAGAGTCTTTGGCGAGCCGCTAGAATATGCATTGCACAAACCAAACACTGCTCCTCAACCAGCACTGTTTCAAAGAACATTTTTTTTTAAAAAAGGCAAAAGCTCCCACCTGTGGTGGAATCTGGTAAGTTCATGGCAGCAGGATGAACACAAATTGTGATTCTCTTGCTCCCACTCCTCACCCCCCACCTCTGTTGTCTTTTTCAATATTTTTCCCCTGAGAAATTTAACACTAAAATAAAAGCGATTCCTTCTGCAATATGTCTGATTAAGTTACTGTGGAGCTGGATGTAAATCAAACTCCGGGATCAGACATCAAAGGTTCATTATTCCGGTTTTCTGGCCTAAGATACTAAATCCATGAGAGAAAATAATGTGCCCTAGGGAGACAAATTGAAACTGTTCCAAATACATGTTTTAAAACAAAAATATATTAAAAAAAACTTTTACTTCAATGAGCAGAGGTCATTACATGCAACATGACAGCTTCAAAGGAAAAGGCTATAATCTCTCTGAGAATGCTTAATAGTCTGACTCCATTTCCTTTCATTCGAGTAATATTTGTGCATAGATTTTACCCACATCTTTAGGAGGCATAAAGAACCAGCCTTATGTATGTAAGTGTTTCCTTAAATTTAAAATACACAGCACATGAGGTGTTCCATAGGTTTTAATTTGCTGTCTTGTTTGCTGAAGGGAATATGGCCACACCACCTCGCAATACAGCAGCAACAAATGAACGGTGATTAATGATGGTTCAAATACCAAATCTATATAAAAATCTATCTGATTAATAATTCAAGCTGCATTGTGCCATTGTTATTGGTGGTGAGGCAGCTTAACTCGTTCACTGCACCACATATTCTCTTACCATTTTACTGGAGCCATTTCCACTTGTCACAGCTGCTGTAATGACACCATTTGACATGATGCCAGGACCAGGGCCTGTGGAGGGTGAATGAGTTGAAAATACCTTCAGTGTAATTATGGTATTTAGCTCCGCAAAGCTAGAAATGAACTGCCTGATCTTTTGGCGATAAATTTGATAGATTCTTAGTTGTATGCGTGTGTGTGAGGTAACTGTAGGCAGCATTTTAATTTTTTTAATAGTATTTTATTGTAGTGTTAGTTCAAATGTCTCAGAATGCCAACTTTCCTTTATGATGTCAAAAAATATGTCTCAATCGAACATGAAAAAGCGCTTGGATTTTGATTTGATTTTTCTTCTTCTTTTAATCAAGTCAATAGCTGCAAGTACTGGTACTTTCCTTCCAGACTGCACTCTGGAACTCTGCATAAATCGCACCGACATGTCCCCTCCTTGCCCATCTTCAGCTTGCACCTAAAGCCTTCCTCTTTGACCAGGCATTTAGTCACCTCCCCTTCCTTCCTTCCTTCCTTCCCTCCCTCCCTACATGGCATCAAGCTGTGCCACTGTTAAGCACTCAGAGCTGCTACCCTGCTTGAAGGTCGCTATATACGTGAAGCAGTTGTTGTAGGAAGGCAGTACCTTGTGGAATTCTCTGCTCTTAGACCGGATGCAAGAGTTGTGACTGATGCAACCATTACAGCGTCTCCAAGTGCTTGGGGTGATGTCTTTCTCCAACTATGCTACTGGATTTCTGCAAAATCTTGGAAGAACCCTTCCAAAGTAATTGAATTTGACATTAGGAAGTGCTCGCAACTTCTAAGAAGGAGGGTGAAAAACAAGTACTGTGTTTTTTTAAAAAATAAGTACATTTGAGGAAAAATGGCGATTTTTAGGATCATGCAGAATTACCTTGGCCACGCGGAGCAAATCATTGGTCAGCGGATAGCAATTTGCACAGCGTTGGGGAAAAGGTTAAAAAGCAAGCTGGAGCCAAACACACATTAACTCTGGACACGCCTCAGGCAGATTACTTTGAAGTCGCATTTTACAAAATGCACAGAAACCACAGAATATTTCTTCACTTTGTAGAAAGTTGTCCTGGATTTTTTTAAAAAAAAATGTTTATTTTGAGGGGAGTGGGGAGGGGTGTGTGGCTGGTGTCCCAAAATGCTGCCCCAGTTCTCTGCTCTGTAATTGCTAACAGATGAATATAGATTTTTATTCTGTTCATTGATCCTGGAGTAGAAGAATTTAGCAAACCATCTGCCTCGATTTATTTTATTTTTTTTGCTCGCTGCGTCAAAGCTGTTTGCCTCGGGATAGTTTTATTCCTTTGAACAAATGGAGAAAATTGATTTGTTGCTGACCGAACATTAAAAAAACATTTTTCTGTTGTTAAATTTCAGTTAAAGCAATGAGCGAGCAGCACCCAATACATAATGCAGACTGGCGTGCCTCAGGTGTTTGGCGTAATGTAGAGCCTATAAACTCCCAACATTTTTATTTAAAATGTAGTTGCTTAACTCCGTTTTAATCTGTGAGAAATGGATGAACACATGTGAATAACAGATGTGCATGTGGTCTTGAGATTTTTTAGGGGCAATGTATGATTGAGTGGCCGAACCCAAAAGCAACAGGGACCTACCCATGTCTGTAATATATCCCAGGCCAGCCAGAGCCTGCGTGCCATGATATCCAGTGTATTGCACACACACTTGCCACTTCGCCTGACGTCATGGCATGGGCACCTGAACAGATTTGTAAAAGTAAAACCCGTTCCTGCCTATAAGCTGTTAAAAGAAAAGTTGCAGGTTTGCCGTATAATAATAATAATAATAATCGTTGCATTCGATATAGCATCTTATCACATCGTTGAGCTGTCTCAAAGCGCTTCACAAAATATATTGTGAAGTGGATTGACTGGGCATAAAATAAAAGTATTTTATGCAACCAGTTGTTCACCATCATAACAATTACAAAATGAAGAGCTGAATCTTAAATTTATCTGGTCTCTTGCACCGAAACAAAATGATTGACTATTTTGACTTGAGTAATATCGTGAAAGCTCCATTTGAACTAACACAAAGCACAGAATCAAGGAACAATTCCTTCTGTTCTCTCAAGTGCCATTTCCTGTTTTCATATTATTTTGCCAGAACGCAGAGTGAGCCGAGTTTCCTCATGGTTCCTGCTAATGTCTGTAGTGTGTAACATGGCTGATTTATTCTTTAGAGTTTACAACCAAGGAAGTATGACTGCAAGAGAACAGCAGGCAATGTACTCAGTGTCCTGTAAACAGCACGCTCCCATTCCAGAGCTATGATAAACGTATGTCAGATTAACTTTGGTGTAATTGAACAACCAGAAAATAGCAAGTTATTTTTGGAAACCCCAAAGAGAGTAGCTCTTTGGGATCTCATTGTGGGTGATCTGTGGTTTCTTGTTCCTCTTAACAGTGGTACATCCTATGCCCCATGTTATTTACTCAGTTACTTAAGCTTTACTGCGTGATGTACTTAACTCCATCAAATAAGTGAAGTTCTCGGAGATCTCAATCCAAACTAAATTGGATCCTATTCATTTTTTCTTCTTGTTTCACAATCCAGTGCAGTTGACATGTGAATAACGGATGCACACATGGTCTTGAGCTGTTCTGGGTAATGTGTGATTGACTGGCCCAGCCCCAAATGCAACAGAGACCCACCATGCCTTATTTGTCCAGACAAGCCAGAATTTTGCATAATATGCATATATTTGCATCCGACAAGAGTCATCATTGGTGACAAATGCTGGGAATGTGTATGTGTAGTTGAGTTGGGTGTACTTGGCAACACATTCAGAGTTTTCTCTTTCAATCTTACTTCCCTTTTCCTCTCTCCTTCTCCCCCTCCTCCTCCTCTCTTCAAGGTGCTGCCATCTTTGCTGGACATGGTACCTTGCTTAAATAAAAATTTCCATGAGGGTGTTTAGACTATGCAGACTATTTGACCATCAAATTTTACCTTGCTCTCTCTCGCAATGCCCAAAAGCATTGGGTAGATCAGCCACTGATTGCCATCCAAGCATACACTTGGATGGCAATCAGTGGCTGATCTTTCCTCCTCCTAGGACCACTAAGGCTAATTGCAGTGCCTCAATTGCTATCCTAGTTAGAACATCAAAGGCTGAGGGCCAAACGTACATCCTTTTGGGTCAGTATGACTTACTGCTATACCTAAGATGTTGCTTGTGGTGGGACCTCATCGTGGGAGAATGACAATGGAAAACTAACAGCAGGTTCCAGATTACAGGAAAATCATTTGATGCAAGAATGTGCATTTATAGAGAATTTAATTTTGCTTTTTTTCTCATCCTGCTTGTAGGACCATAACCCTAATATGGTTTCAAGGCTGCCAGATCCATCCGCTAACCCAAACTCAAACTCTGGTAGTGGATATATAAAAAATCCATCGCATGCCTTTCTGAAGCAGCAACTTCTGAAGAAGCAGCAGAATCTACTTCAACAACAAATGATGGCTGATCAGGTAAGACTATGGCTCACAGTGGATAATTGTTTCACCCATAAATACACAGTCAATTCACTTTAGAGTATATTCACTGAAGCACTTTGAGACGACTCGAAGACGTGATAAGGCTCTATATCAGATGCAAGGATTATTATTATAATTATTATTTTATTGGCTCAATTGTTGTGAATGCCAAACTGCTTTTACAAAAAAGGTCCTAATTTCCATGAAAGGAATAAAGGCGAATTCATTTAAAGGAGCATCAGTGTTCAAAAGCAAATTAGATAGATTTCTTTTAGGAAATAATATCAAGGGATACAGTATATAGTTTGCAATTGCCAAGATGGTGGAAGGTGAACTGGATGGACGCAGGTCTTCTTTTGTCATTAAAGTTCAAAATATGACTTGTTAGAGTTAACCTTCTTAGTTTGTAATTGATATTATCACTCCATCAGAACTGAAGGCAGAGTAATATGCTTAGATGACACTGATTTTGAAAAATAAAAATATAGAGATTAAATTATTAAAGAAATGTTTTGTGCAAACATTATGTAAATATTGTACATCCATTATGCAGTGCACTTAATAGATTGAGTGATTCTGAGGGAAGTAAGGAAACCAATTGTTTAAAAAAATGTATCCACTTGCAAGCATGGCTTGCTGTATAATGCCGCAATTTAGCTTTAGTACTGAACCCACTGTCTTTATAGCATTGGGTTTTACAGTGCTAGGGTCGTTATCATAGATAACAGGGACTTGCCAGCTATACTTGTAATACCTCCTCTCCACTACACATACACGCACGCACACACATCCAAGCTCAAGTCTCTGGAAAACAATCGGGAAATAATTTGGCAGATTTTCCTCTCCCTAATGCAGCAGAGCTGAAGCCAATTGTAGCCCGGGCATGTGCTGCCTTGGCTTATCATGGATTCGAACCTGCAGCCTTCTGGTCTGTCTGACTTTTTGTTGAATACATGGTATCTCTTGGTAACTGGAAGAAGCTAAACCTTTATCTCTGTTTATTTTTGAATTGGCTCAATTGTTGTGAATGCCAAACTGCTTTTACAAAAAAGGTCCCAATTTCCATGAAAGGAATAAAGGCGAATTCATTTAAAGGAGCATCAGTGTTCCAAGGCAAATTAGATAGATTTCTTTTAGGAAATAATATCATGGGATACAGTATATAGTTTGCAATTGCCAAGATGGTGGAAGGTGAACTGGATGGACACAGGTCTTCTTTTGTTTTAGCAATTCTTATGTGCTTATGCTCAGTGGAAGAGAAATTTAGTTTAAGTTCAAGTAATCTGGTTTACAATCCACATATTCTTCAATCTAAGCAAGGTATATTATTTGATCCTTGAATCTATCTTTGAAAGTCTTTCAACGGTGAAGTCTTTGATTTTGGGGGGAAATTAAACACTTGAAAAATGCGTGGCCTACAACACCAAAAGAGTGAGCTATCAACTGGGAGCCAGACTTCAAATTCCATTCTTGACTGACATTTGAACTTTGGTTTCCTGTAGAGGGTGTCTTTACAGAATCTTAGATTGCCTATCTGGGGACAAAAAGAAAATATGTCCAGGGAGGGAACCCTTCCCACACAGTTGAAGTTATCAAGCAACATTATTGATTATTACATTATTAGTCATGGACATGTGTGTAAAACTAGGGAGGGGTGAGTACGGAAAGGGAGAGGAATAAATAAATGTTAAAAGGTTTTTAGATTGTTCGAAGATCGCCCTTCATCCAAGGCTCATTGAAAAGCATTTCACTGCTCGCCTGTTGTTTGCGCTTCTTTATTTAAAATTAGGAATTTCGTCATGTTGCCAATTTGACACTACAGAAAGCTTTCAAAAACTCCAGCCAAATCCAATAGACCAATAAAAGGGATTAATCTGTTTGAACAGGCTGCAACTATCTACAAATTAAATGACAGAATAGTTGTTAACGTCTTTAGATGATGTGACTCTTCTCTTGGCGTGAAGAGAATGGGCATTACATAGAGAATGGGCATCTTTTATTCAGTGCGCTATACCAAACAAAATACAAACAAGACTTGGATGAATTCAGTGAAGAGGCTGTTAAGGCAACTCCCACTGATCACCCGTTAAAATGTGCATTTGATATCTGTTGGGAGTGAAGTGAAAACAACATGTTTCAAAAACCTGCTATTATTATATATTATATATAAAGAGCTGTACACACAGTTGAATTAAAATGGAATACTTCATCTAGATCAGTGTGTGTCGGGATACACTCATCGGCAAATTATTAAATCGGTGTTTCCTCATTCGTCTCTTTTTCAGGAGAAACAAAGGCAGCATGATCAAATGAATGGTCACATGCTACGAGTGTCCCCTGATTACAAGGAGCCGAGGTGCACGTTTGGAGTTCAACAGTTAAATCAGTACCAGGGTAAGATCTTCATCACGGCATCCAATAAAAAAAAGCCTCAATGTTTTAATCAGGAAAGCAGCAAGCATGCTGCCTGGAAGTTTTCTTTGGCATGGGGGAGAGATGCCGTTTATTTCACTTGGAAGTTGAGCTCCTGAAAATGTTACCCGCGCGTCTGGCTCTAGCATCTGGATAGTCGCTGGTTTTTTTAATGCCAGAGAGGACGGAGATTTGCCTTTGCAGCTTCCACTGCCTTTTTTCTCTAGATTTTTGAGATGTTTTTATTTGTATTTTCTTCCAAATGAAAGTTGTATCCACTTCTTATAACTATCTCTCTGTTCCCCTCCCAATGGAATGCACTGTTTCATTTCCCCTCACCCTCTTTATGGGCTCCAAAAAGTCTGCACAACAAAATTTCCAGTATAAATGTCCACCTTACATCAAGCAGCTGTATTTGTTTTTGTCACTTTGTGAAATACTGTAGAAGGGAAGGAGGAGGAGGAGGAGGAGGAGGAGGAACTGAGTAGGACTTGTGTTGTGATATCCTGGTGCAGGATATTGCTTGTGTGCAACAGGTAAATTGGTGAGAGAATCCAAAAGGTTGAGGCTACAGGCCAGAAGGATCCTGCCAAGCCTTTTTGAAATAAATCAACTGAACATTTGTGCAGGTGTAATAATTCTCAGTGGTTTCCGATAGGTCGAAAACACGTTACGTAAATGTTTTTTTGGCACCTTGTGGCATTTTTTTAAAAAAAATTCTCAGCAGCTTTCAGGAACCTGGGGTTATGATTCGATGGTTGTGAGTGGTTCCTGAGAATTGGACTTTGAGGAGTATTGCCAGAAAAGCTTTGCTTCACAATTGCCAGCAAGTGATTAATGCTCTCATAGGATCACAGTGGAAGAATAGTCAATTCTTTTGCACTTTCCTACCCGATCAGAGGCATCGACTGCTGTTTTTATGAAAGTATTTGGCAACACAAGTCATGTCATGATGTCTTAAGAAAAGATGACATTAATATTTTTATGTTGTTCACAGCTGTGGCCCAATCTTTGCCTGCAAACTCTGGACAGCCATTGGCAACATCAGCATCAGCTCACTGTGGTATGAGGCTCAACCAAGCGCTTTTGCAAGTGACATCTCAGAACAATCTTGGGCCTGGAATTCCTTCAGTGAATGCCAGTCAGGGTGACCGGACGATGGGAATGTATTCAAACAATCCTGGCAGTCAACAAGGCATGTACGTACCATCTTCAAGCATTAACGTGACATCTTCTGGCATTAACATGCCACTCCGACCCAGCCAGAGTGCATTGGGAATGAGATCAAACAGCCAGGCAGTCCCGAGCCAGCCCATGATCCCCCAAAGGACAACAATTTCTGTATTTGGTGGCTCCGTGGCAAATCCTGCTGTATCTGTCCAACACATAAGGCAATCCATAAGCCAGGCAGGTGCTAATATGTCAGTCCAGGGAATCACAAATCCTTTAGCCACCCCTGGCATGACGTCTCAAATGTGGGCACAGCAAAGGATTTCCGTCATGCAAAACCAGAACAAAATGGATGGCAGCATGCAGCAGTTCCCAAACAGTCCACTATTCTCCAAACAGAACATGAGACCCAATTTGTCTGTGCAGCAGTTTCCTCATCAAAGCATAGCGCCACCAAACCAGATAGCACCAGGAGGACAGATGAGGCCACTTCAACAACTGAACCCAGGCCAGAATGGACAACCCATGGTCCCCATGAGTGGGCAACCCCCAAGGAATAACCAACCAAGGCTACCCTTAACAGCCTTGGCCAGTATGAAACCAGTGCCCCCAGGCATCACCAGTTTGAGCCAGACACATCCAGCTCCAGGACTCGCTCCAGCCAGCTACACATCGACTGGCTTGTCATCCGGATCCTACAACTGTGTCAATTCAGCCCCAGAGGTTTCTTCCTTTGACTTTCTTCAGCATAACAACAGCGGTACCTTGAGTGGATCTCGGAATGAGTCTGACTTCATAGAGTCCATCATGAAGACCAGCAGTAGCAATGATGACTGGATAAATGATTTAACTCTTGATGACTTTCTGGGGCAGCATTCTTAAAGTCTGGCTGTTTAGGTACGTTTTATCTGATCTCCAGGCTGTTCAACCTAGAGGGAACCCATCTACACACTGTGACTGCAGACTCATGACTCTTGAACACTTGTGTAGGTGTGGACACTGTATCTTTCCATATTAGCAGGTCTGGGTCACTGGATATACCTAGTGTCCTGTCTGCAACGCTGAGTTTTAAAGTGGCAATACATAAATTAATGTATTTGTTCAAAATATTCTGTAAATTATGTTTTCCTAATAAATATTGTAAGTCAGGAAGAAGTAATTATACTTTGGATCATTTGTCAATAAAATACAGTATAGGCAAATCATTGTTTTTATATTAGAATTTTTGTTATTTTTATTTGGTATAAAATATGCAGACTACATTGTTGGCTCAGTAATACTATGTATTACAATGTTAAAATACAGGTTATGTTTTAACATGACATAGGCAGTGCAGTCTTGTGTTGTACAGGTGATTTACTCCTGGTTTCATAGACCTTCATTCAACATCAATCCCATTTTGATTTCAATATGTGTTAGCACAGTGAGCAATCCACTGATGGAATGACTGTCAATATGAAATTGCTTTCCTTGTAATCTGTCAGCTACTGTTGACATTCTGTACATTTATATGTGCGTTCTACAGAGATATTATGAGCGTCATAATGTGTTTGTTGCTGAAACTTTTGTGAATTCATGTTTTATTAGTCACATGTATTTTTTTTCTTTCATGAATGTGTTTCTTTTATTTTAATTTAATACCATCTTGGAGCACAAATAGTATGACAAGTTTTTGCTTCATATCATAATAAACTTGCCTTGTGCCAAGACTGCATTTTGAGTAACTGGCATGCTTCAGGCATTACATACAAAGGGCTGACGTATCCATCTGCGGAATAGGCATTACAAGTGTCTCCTTTATTTAATGACACATCGAAAATTGGGAAAATCTCACTTTGCATTTCACTAAGGTTCATTTCTGTTCAGTAAACCTTTATGAATATTATGCCTCGCAGTTATGATTCAGACATGAAGAAATCCACGATTATGTCTGTATTCTTAGATTTACCGAACTTTCAACATTTCATTCATTCCTGATTCATTGCAGATTGGACTGAATGTGCCAGGGAGAAGAAAAAAAGTAAATAGTACAGTATTTCTTCTAAAATCAAAATATTTTAACTTTCTCAATACAATCTAGATTTGAACTGATTTGAGTATTTGGCTTTTCACTTTCATGATCGACAGGTTTGTATCTATGAAGTGGCCATTATCAATCATCCATTCTGACCCACTTTATTGGCAAAAAGATTAGACTGATAAAAAATCTCTGTTTAAGAATACAATTTTGCTCCAAGCTTACACAACGAACGAGAGACTGGATAACCAAAGTAGGATAAATATAAGTTTTTAAACTTACCATAGACAAAAAAGGCAGAAAATATTGAAAAAGGGTTAAAACTTAATATTAAAGCATGAAGAGAATATAAAAAAAACAGAAAATAGACATCCAGAAAGCGATGAAATACTATATATGTAACTTTTAAAAAGTATTTATAGTAAAAAAGCTTTCCTGGTGTTTGAACTTTCTTGCTATAATACTTTAATGCTATTTTTTCTGATTCTCTGTGTGAATTGACAATGTATATAAAGAATCGTTCAGTCCAGAGATGGGAATCTTTATAGAGGTAAGGGTTAATTTGAATAACTTCTGGGTCTAGAATCTTTACTGCTCATCTGGTTTCTATTTACATTGCCAGTAGAAAATCATTTTTCACCTGAATGAGAGGTTTTGCTACCATTGATAATACGCATTTTGATAATATTGAGATTGTTTTTTCTAAACAAAAGATTCAAGAGCGTCTAGTAAAAAATGATTACAGATAAATGACACATTTTAGAAGGTATCAATCAGCAAGTGATGTGCTTCATAATTTTTTTTTAAAAAGTTCCAGCAGTCAATGTAACATTCTTCTATGTACTTGGCAAAGATGGAGACTTTGAAATGCTGCCAATTGCTTTAGTAATTTGTGGCAAGTTCAGGCAGAATGTTTTCAACAAAACTTGGATGCACAGCAGCCAGGCCATTGTGGCTTACCTAGCTGATTGCACAGATGTCTTTTGTAATGACTTCAACTGTGATCTCTAATTTATCTCCTTAGCTACAACTATAAGCAGCCAACTCTCATTTTAGAAGAGCGTTCTAAAAAGCTAACTATTTTTTCGCTCTGTCCTCGTTGGAAAGCACCTCGCCTCTGTTTAGTGGTGCTTCTTAATAATGTATTGGAAGTCATGTTTAGTTCACGGCTACAAAACCAGTGCCCCCAAGTATGGAAGAGCATGTTGGAGCGTAAGAGGGATTACAGGACTGCACTGACAGCAATTGAGACATTCTCAAATCTCTCTGTTACTGCTGTTTCTGGAACAGAGACGTTGGAACACATTAATCTGTTCAATAGAAATTAAATTATTTCAATGGGGTCTGTCTTCAGATTGTTTGCAGCTTGTCTTTTTGTTAAGTTTGGGCTTTTCGAGGTGAGGGATGGTAGCACTGGAAATTTAAACACTTTCCTATTTCGCATGTGTTGGAAGTGGCCTGTTTTGTCAACCTGTTCGATGCTTGTTAAAACTAAAATTAAGTGCCCCAAAGCAGCTTCTCCATTTTTAACAGGAGCTTTGGGATTTTCTCGAAGTCTTGAATTACCCAGTGCTTCCTATCTCTTGGACAAGATTGATTTTATATAACCTTTCTAACTGGCCTAATTTGCTTTCCAATTTCTGGTGCTCTATCTGTGGTTGTCTCTTTTAGCAGTGACATGTGAAATGTAAATGAAACAGTTGGTGACACTCATTCTTTAAGTTTTAAATTGTGTCTGAAAATCGGGGCTCTCTGAGACATGGCAGGAATTTTAAACTCACACCCTATGGCGGTGGAGCAGAACTGACTGAATTCCACTGTGCTTAGTCCTCAAGACAGAACTGGTTTGTGTGGCTCTGGAATATCCCAGTCTTCCAGACTTCTTCCTTCTTGGCAACAATTGATGCATTTAACAGTGCTGCCCTATGAATAAAATTGTTCCAAGGTAAAGTCTGCTGACTCAAACCTTGAGAAGTTACAAGTCAAGACAAACATAAATGTAATGATTTTATTTTATAAAATGTATTGGTTCTTAAGGTCGATACATTAACAACAAGCCACGACTGCATATCTTTCCAACCTCAATTTGTAATGCATACTTCAGTAATAAGATAATTTACAGTTTGAACATGTTTGGAGAAAGCAATGATGTGTCACAGATTGAATAGCCAGGACTTGCTTTCAAGGGTCACACCTGAACAATAGAATAGTCACTGGGCCAAAAATACTGGACAGCAACTGTCACTGAAGGAATGATAAAAGGAGTCAGAACACTTTCAGGAGAAAAAGAGAGAAGAAAATTGAAGAGGAAAATCAGTAATCTGGAGTTATTTTGAAAATACTTTCCCCTCACTCCCAAGTACTTAATATATTTCTGTGAAATAGAACCCATCACTCTTCTCGCAACAAGAGAAAAATTCAGGGAATGTTATTTGGCAAAGGGTATATTTCCTCGCTTCTGCTCTGCAAAGTATTACTGCAGGTAACGATCAGATTTCAAAGCACAAGGGATCCCAATGTAATACTTGCTTATTGTGAGAGCAAAAGCCAGCAGAGAGGAGGGGCTCTAATGGACAATGATGGGGAGGGGGAACAAAGACAGTCTCGAGTGGCATATTTTACAGAGGCACATTAAGCAGTGAATAGGGTTTAGGAGTCATGTGGAGAGGGTATGTGAGAGGCGATGCTTTCTTGTGTACATATAACATTTAGGAATGACTTCTAAAATAAACTGGCAAATTTTGTTATTAAAATTAATTTACAACTGACAAATTTTAAATTGTAAAAGTATTTCATTGTTTAAAATTTCAATAGCTATAATCTACACACCATACCTAGTACAGTGAAAAGAATCAATTATTTTTCAACAGGTTTTGAGTTTTTGCATATCCTTTTTACAAACTTACAAGCTCATACAATCACAATTCAGAATTGTGCTTTGTCCTGTCAAGCACCATCCTTTTAAAGTGTACTCCGTCCCACCTGCTGTCCAATCTGCCATTTTGGGTCAATGGAAATGACATGTTAAGCTGGTCTAGTAGTTAGCACTCACACCTCTGATCAGAGGATTGTGGGTTCAAACTCCAATGGGACTTGAAGTTCATAGTCTTAAAAACTGACATGACAGTGCGATGCTGAGGGAGTGCTGCATTGTTGAAGGTGCAATCCTTTGGGTAAGACATTAAGCCAAGATCTCGTTTGCCTGTTCGAGTGAACATTAAAAATCCAATGGCATTTTTAAAAAGAGAGGGGAGGTTCGCCTGGTGTCGTGGCCAACAATCCTCCGGATAAAATTGATCATTCATTTCATGGCTGTTTGTGGAGCATTGCAATCTATAAATTGGCTGCCACATTTTCTAAAAATACAGGCACTACATTCTATAGTAAATCCTGTGAAATACCTTAGGTATTTAACAGCATAATAAGGAGTTATATCAAATGCAAGGTTTTTTTTATTAAAGTACGAAACAAGCTAAAAGTCCTTTGAACAGCACGTATTAACTGGGGCCAATTAAGCCTTTTACCTTGTTAACATCAATATTTTAACCCCACAATAAAAAGACCTGTGGAATTTCGTAAGGATTTCAAGACTGATTGCTTTATTTTACTCTCAAATTCCATCATAATTGCACCTAACTTTATAATGGAGGTTCACGCCGCTAGGGAGCTGAGTGCATTGATATAGCACAACTTAACTCACGATGGGGAGTCCTCACTGTATATTGTGGTCGATTTTACCAGCATTACAGTTTATCAGCTGCAGCCACTGGTTGGATGAATCCTGGGTGTCTTGTATTGAGAGGTGGCAGATCAGCTGTTACAGCTACAGCTAATCTTGCTGGCTGATGTAGTGGAAATGAGTGTAGTGTGAGAAAATTAGTGCTTTCTTACATCTTGAATCGCACAGACTAGTTGTGGAGATGAATGCTGGGCTCTGGGTGAAAATAGCAGGTCGCCTGATGATCTCTGAATCAATACTCAGATAGATATCTGGGTAGATGGGAGCTTTGTTTTTTGGGTTCTAATTTTCTGGATCATCCCCTTGTTCAGCTGCTCTTTTGAGAGTCAGTGTATCAAATCACTGTGGGAGATGTTCTCTTTTCTTTAGTCCCATGGGGATAATAACCATGGAAAAAATGGTGCTGGAGCCTGGAGCTGTCTGACTGGGTTCCAGGTCACAATGTCACCAGCAATACACAGCAGAGCAGGTCTCATTCAGGAATTGTTCTAAAGGGAGGCAAACATGTGTAAAGACAACCTTACAACAGTAATATATGTTCATTCATTCATAGTTCCACACTTGTGGAAAAATACCTCAGTAATGAAGATATCATTAGGTGTAAAGTTGACTCTTCCAACCTGAAACGAGAGAAAATAGGATTTGACATAGGAGGCGTGGGTGAACATGGGAAGCGATCACAGAGTGTTCACTCTAATAAATCAAAGATATGTAATTAAAAACCTTGCAGCAATTCTGTTGCACTCACTCGGTTATGAATCAAATGCTTCCACTGATGATCTCTGACTGATGAAGAGTAGGCGAGAGTATGAATCTGTGCAGCCTTTTTTTAAAGATTTGTTGCAGCTCCGAATGATGTAAGTACTGACTGAACAGATTAGTCATTACAGAATTTTACATAGACACACAGAATTTATTAATCATTCCGATTTGATCCCTGGAACATTATTGTGATAGTTGTGTGCTATATATTAAAATATGTTCTCCCTCGTTTTATGTGTTCAAATATAGTACAATCACTTGCTCACATGCTTCGAAAACGTTAGAAAAACTTGCTGCAGGTCACACTGCTGGCAACGTCGGCTTGATGAACCCAACAATGCAAGGGAGCTGAATTAGCATAATTATAAAGTTGAAATGGCATGATTGCTGAACCTTGAGTAAATGGTTGACGGTAGTAGCTCACACTGCCAGGCTCAGCAATTTCTCAAAGCCACCTTTTTTTTTAATAAGGAGAATAGATATGATTTAAACATTTTTCCGTTAATTTTTTTTGAATGATATTTGAAAGCTGCTGAGGCTCTTCTGGCTGCATCGTTGTTTGCATCATTTGTAATCCTGTTTCCTCCTCTGCCACTCCATTTATTTCACTGTTTCCTGTGATAAGAATGTCCCAGTTTCCAGCTCTTCGGAAACAAGAGTGTGGGAAAATAATAATAATAATCCTTGCATTTGGTACAGCACTTTTACGTCAGGGGGGATTCCTCCCCGATCCCGACCCCCAGCTCGGGTCCAGTGCCTTGGGATGTCCTCCTGACGTGAAAGGAGCCTCCTGCTGGTCCCTCACATCCTCCGCCCCACCATTGGGCGGTCACTATTTCGGCCACTGCGCCCCGAGACTCTGAAACACTCTCCCTCAGTCCCTCTGCCTTGGCCCCTCTCTCCCCTTTTTCAAGTCCCGCCTGAAAAACCTTCCTCTTCGATCGTGCTTACGGCCACCTTCCCCCACCCCGCCCCCGCCCCTCGAAGTCGGGCTCCGCCACTGCGAAGCGCTCCGTGCCGCTACCTTGCGCGGAGGGCGCACGTGGTTGTTGTTGTTGGTGTTGTTGTTGTTGAAAGGCGCGATGCAGGTAGAATTGGTGTTGCCTCGAAGCGCTTCGAAGGTGATGGGAGAAGAGCTGGTCATCATCTGGAAGAGGCTGGACGGGATGAATGAATGACCCTCCCACTTGCTGTGCCCCTGCCCCTTGCCCTTGCCCCTTGGTCCCCAGCTGCTTGTGGCAGGACTACATCCCCCAGGGTTCCGCGCGGTCACGTCACGTCACGCACGTCACGTCGTGCGTGCGTGCGCCTTCTCGCCGGCCGTCTGACGGCGCTCGTTGTTTATGCGCGTGGGAGGGTCACGTGAGGAGGCGGCGGCGGCGGCTGCGGGACAGCAACAGGCGGAGGCGGGAGGTTCCGGGCCTGCGGGACGTTGAGAGGCGTAAGTACCGTCTCCTTTTCATTTCTCCTCACGAGCCCATCCCCCACACCTTCACGGCACTTGTGCAACTGATGTTTTATTTTTTGTTCGTTCGGGGGGAGGGCTGCGGTTCCGGTGTTAACTGTGTGTTGGTCAAGTTGTTGTGGAGCTCAGGGCGAGGCCTGAGCTGCTCCTCTGACTCACTCTCTCCCTCCCTCTCTCACACACACACACACACTCACTCACTCTCTCCCTCCTCCTCTCCTCTTCCTCCCGGTGGTATGTTGGGCAGGTGTCAAAGTTGCGCAGCAGTTTCGAGTCGGGGCGGGTAAGGACCGCTTCGTTATGTCGGAAGCGCTTCAAGCTCCGGTGCGAAGTTACACGCACTTCATTGGCATTTCTAACCCCCTTTCCTCTCCCCCTCTCCCCCTTTCCTCTCCCCCTCTCCCCCTTTCCTCTCCCCTCCCCTCGTCCCCCTTTTCCTCCTCTCCCTTCCCCCCCTCTCCTCTCTCTCTCCCCCCCCCACCTCCCACGTTTCAGCGCAGGATTTCTCAGAACTTCATGCGCCCAGAAACACAGTGGTTTCCCGGTGGCCTGAACACAAACACTCTTTTACGTTGCGATGGGCTTTTTTTTTTCCCCCACCTCCCCCTCCCCTGGTCCAGCGTGTGTGTGCCTTCGTGGTCGCTCCCGGGTCTTTCGAGCCACACTGCCCACCCATCTGTGGCAGCAGGAGACACGGGCGGTGTGCTTTATTTAAGTGGGGGAGGGGCTCTCAGTGAAGCGCTCGTTAGTTGCCCCCCACTGCAGTTAAGTACGAAAGAGAGCAAAACATGAGAAGCAAAACCCTATGATGTTATATGTCATACATGCAACGCACAGACCCACTGGATAGTAAGGTAACAATGACGTTTTGTGTGCCAATAACCCGAGGCTCATCTCACCACTGGTCAGGGCGTGGTGTTAATGCTCCTCTTTTTGTCATGTGAATGACATTGTGAGCTTGTTGCTGGTTCCAGTTTGCCCGTTCCAACAGGTTTTGTCTGTTTTCAAAAGTGATCCTTCATCTCAGGAGCGGAAAAAAAAGTCTGGTCGAGCCCCCACTTTCATTTAAACCCAGTTTTAACTGTCCCAAGTGTCATTCAGTTTCGACGTGGGGTTATCTGTTGCTGCTCAGCAAACACTTAGTTCAAAGCTAGGAGTGAAACTGAAATGTAGATGAAAGATCATCACAGTGTGCGTCCTTGTCATTAAACTGATGAACAAAATTATGCCATATTTTCTGCCCTACTTTCCTGAAGGCATTTATCTCTTCCCTCCCGCTTTGTGTTCATTTCCTCCCGTGTTCCGTGCTTCCAGCACTAATCAACCAAACTCCAGTATTTCCTCCAAGTGTTTATTATTCAAGTGATTTGATTGTAAATGCTGTCATTTGTTCAACCATGGGAGAGAGGACAGGGGAGTGGAGGTTGGGACCATTATAGTGCTTCAACTTCTGTTTTAGGCTGAGGAGAAGTAAGTTATCTGTGATCGGGGTTCGAACTTAGGACTTTCCTGGTCTACTGTATTGTTGCAGGTGCAAATGTTTATTCTTTCCATGGTTCTGTGGATGAAACTGGGAAATTTGAAACATTTTGCAATGAGTTATGTTGTGAGAGGACACGTTATTGTTGATTCGCATCACTTTGCAGAGGCCTTTACTATGTTTTGCACACTACAATTTTTTTTTAAAAAAAGTTTTATTTCAGGGTACTGAATTATTCCAAGAGCAGTAACAGCAATAACTTTAGAATGATGGACATTATCTTAAGTGCAAGAGTTCAGAAAATTGTTCAGAAAATAGCCTTAGGATCACAGGCTTTGCTTCCCCTATGCTGCCTAATTTGTGTTAGTAATTTTATTTTTTATGTTTTGGAATTTGATTTTAATAAATGTTTTATGTGGATTACACTACTCTATGTTATTTTTAGTAAATGCAAATTTGTGTGATTCATTTTAGGGTATCTAATTATAATTTTAATATTTGGTTTCCTGTCAGTTAACAGCAACAATGCACACAACTGAGTAATGTCAAATGACATTGAAGCTGTAAACTAATACAACACTATTACAACAGTAACAAAACTGAAATTATATTTAGATTTCAAAAGTGGGTTTGATAGTGCCCATTATTATCAATTGATCTTTTGTCCAATACTTTGTTACACATCCTTGCTTCATATTTTTCACATTTGCACAATTCGATTCTGAACTGCACTGCAGCCGTACCGTGTCTTCTTGAGTGTTCCTTTTGACCTGAAACCATTGTTAGATGATTAATTCAGTTAATAGTAAGCATGTAATTTGCATTAAAATGTCGCAGCAACATGAAGTCAAGAATGTCAATGCAGCATAGTTTATATGTTAATCAGTTCAAAATATATTTTGTATTTAAATATCGAAGTAGTATAGCTAGGTAAATAAATATATGGTTTCCATGCGTGTTTCACCAGGCTATTGTATGATTACTTTGTTTAGATTTAAGTAAACAAGTTTTAAAACTTTGATTGTATTGGTATCTTGAATGCTTTTTTAATCACACATTGTTAAACATGAATTATTTTAATTTACGTAAATAGATTGTTTACTTGATATTGAACTATAAACTGCAAACTTGATACATTTAGCGGCAGATCTTGGATTGGGTGGAGAAGCGACTTGCTAGGCTGATTGGCATCCAGCGTGTTCCGCTGGCAACTGCGCGTTTGTGATGGTAGAGTTAAGGTCAGCTTGATGCTTCCCAAACTCACTGTTGAATAGCCTTGCTAACGCTTGTCATCTAGCCTTGAGCATGAAAGACGATACATTTGATAAGGTACTGCAGAGCTGCTGTTATCATCAGAACGCTACTCCAACATGAATTACTTTAATAGAAGGGAAAGAAACGAAAAAAGGCACAATTTACTAAGGGAGACTGGGTAGATAGGTTAGGTTTTAAAAACTCTGGAGTATTATGTTATGTTTATTTGGGTTTGGGTATTTCTAGATAGTCATTTGCAAGCGTGTGCTATTTAGAAAGTGTGAGATTTACTCGCAGCATTTACTTATAGTCCATGGATAGAAATGAGGCTTTATTTTTGGCTTTGGTGAGTACAGTAATAATTTTGTTAAATTGTAAACTAGTTTGTGGAAGACCAATCGGTAGTTTTGAAAGGAACGTGTCCTTGGTTTTCATGTACAAAAAAAGCTTCTGAAAATGACAATGAAAGTAAGCTGCTATTTTAAATGTGGATTATTTAAAATTACTGTCTTGCATTGCAGAATTGATCTAACTCCAAAATGTTGCACAAGCTGCAGTACCCCGAGAACTGCTTTTCTAATTTTAAAATTGTTGATACTACAACATCTTTAATTCAAATAACATTTTATCCCCAAACTATTGTACTGCAGTGTTGAGATTTCAACTTTTCTTGTGGACGTTGTTTTCTTGATATTTAAAAAAAATGAAAGCGATAAAGGCTTTGGAAACATTCTGTTTACTAACAACTATAAATATGTAGCTAATTGCTGCTTTATGTGTACAGTGACCTGGGGTGTTTTTCCTAAAGACAAAACTACAATTTAATGCTTTAGGACAGTATTGGTTGAAGTTGGATCAATAATTAATCTACCTGAGTAAAATGTGTTTAAATCCAATCTTCAATGGTAGTCAGTATAAACTGTTTAATTTCTTAACAGTTCAGTTTGCAACAGTAAATTGAAATAGCTTTATAGGTTTTAAGGAAATAACATTGTTCCCTGTAACTTCTCTAAAGTTGGTTCACAATTCACTCAGACTCAAATTAGAGAAGTGCATTCATTACATCTTTTCGCTTTCATTGTCACTGTCACCTCCACTAAAACAAATCATGTTTTTTTTTCAACAAAATCAATTAATTTTAGAATTACTTCAAATGCAGGATTCTTTATGCATGTCAGAGTTATGTTGTCTGTATGTTTTTTTTGAATGCTTGTAGAACATTATTAGCTAAAGTATTATTCTTGCCACATTTGTATCTAACTTCTATTGAATTGATAATGTGGGCTGGAGAAAGTTTTAAAATACCCTATTACCAAAACAATAACGACATCCTGACCATGTGTGACCAGGGCTCCCTCTGCATCCTCGTCTTCCTCGACCTCACTGCCGTCTTTAACACCTTGGACCACTCAATCCTCCTCCACTGCCTCTCCTCCCACCTCAACCTTCAAGGTTCTGTCCTTGACTGGTTCAGGTCCTACCTTTCGCACCACCTCCACTTCGTCGTGGCAAGCGGCTTATTCTCCAGCCCCCGCACCGTCTCGTGCGGTGTCCCGCAAGGTTCTGTCCTCGGTCCCCTCCTCTTCACCCTCTACATGCTCCCCCTTGGTGACATTGTCCGCAGACATGGGGTAAATTTCTGCATGTTTGTGGATGACACCCAACTCTACCTCTCTGCCTCCACCCTGAACTCCAGGATTACTGGCATCCTGACCGACTGCCTGTCCGACTTCAAGTCCTGGACGAGGGCCAACTTTCTTCAACTCAACGTCAGCAAGATCGAGGCCCTCCTGATTGGCTCGTGCTAGCGCCTCCGCAACTCAGGCACTGTCAGCATAGCCTCTACGGCTGCACACTCAACCTCACTAAGCCAGTCAGGAACCTGTGTATCTTGTTTGGCCCTGAACTGTCCTTTCTCCCCCACATCCGCGCCATGACCAGCACTGCCTACCACCACCTCCGCAATATTGCCAGACTCCTCCACTGCCCCACCCCTCAGGCTGGCGAACCCCTCACCCATGCATTCGTCACCTCAAGGCTTGATTATGGGAACTCCCTCCTCATCGGCCTTCCCAACTCAACCCCTCACAAGCTGCAGATCATCCAAAACTCTGCAGCTCATGTACTCTCACGCACCAGGCTCCATGACCCCATCACTCCCACCTTCGCCTGACTCCACTGGCTTCCCATCCCCCAGAGGATCGAATTCAAGATTCTCGTCCTCACCTTTAAGGCCCTCCATGGCCTTGCCTCCTCCTACCTCTCTGACCTGCTGACTCCCTACCAACCTGCCCGCTCCCTCCGTTCATCGGTCTCCGGCCTGCTCCGTGTTTCCCGCCCGACCTGCCCTACTGTCGGTGGCCGGGCTTTCAGCCTCTCTGCCCCCACACTCTGGAACTCCATCCCACAGTCCCTTCGCCTCGCTCCCCCATGCTCGGGCCCCGACTGTTCAGCGCTTTGGGACGTCCTCCCGACGTGAAAGGAGCTCTATAAATGTAATTTTGTTGTTGTTGTAGCTGGATTTGCAGTTGCATCTGTTGCTATTCGAAGTACACAAGAATTCCTAGTGGACGCTTGCTGAACACTGATTATGGTCCAGTTTACAACTTGGATGTTCTAGCATAAAGGTTGAAATAGCTGCAGCTGTTTAAAGGATAATTTTACCAATTGGAGGTGTAAAGCTGTTCAGTCGGTGTGGTTGCTTAATGCTTTATGTCCATGATTCATTAATTTTCTTGGTTTCGATTCAGAAGTTATCTAAAAACCTCTCCATTCCAACCAAGTAAATCAACAAATCATGAACAAAGAGCGCCGAGTCATATTGTTCATATATCAACAGCTGTAGCTTCACAGACTTCTGGTGAAAACAGTACTGTCATAGTGTAGGAGTCGGACATGTCCATCTAGCTGCTAATCCATCTTCCAAAAATATATATGACAAATCTGTTACATCACCCTGAACCCTTATTTCCAGAATTTTAAAAGTTCCTTTTGAGCATCCTTATTCATCGTGGTGGAGGACCTATGCCCAACTTGATATTTTAAAAGTCCAAGTCCAATCATTATATCAACAGTTATAATTATTTACTATGTATGTAGAATTTTACATCGTTATTTCTAGAATATATCAGTGTGTATTGTACAATCAACTTTGATATAAAATGTTATGTCTCAGTTTTTTTTGTTATACCTGTATAGTGTAAAAGTATGAGCTACTTGGAGAACTGAAAGGGAGATAACTGTAGATTTGTGCAGCACATTATAATTATTTATGAAACAATTATTGTGGACAAATACAGATGCATAGTTATATAACTTTTAAATATCTAAATGGATTTGGAAAATACTAAAGTTTCATTTCATAAGAGAGCTATCTGCAAACCTCAGGAAATTGCGGTCATAAACTACTGTTGCTGTCTTTTTTTTATTGTAGCAGACTTTACTTCACCTCGAAGATCCAAGTAAAATATGGCTTCAGCATCCTCTCCAACGACAAATTCCAATTCTACACTTACCAAATCAACAAATAGAAAGGTAATGTATTGTGAGTAACATTTAATTTCAAATTGTCTTCCATTGTGTAAGACAAAGTGGTTACGTAGCCTACCAGTTGGCCAACAAAATATATTTTCAGGAAGTATTGAATCAAAAAAAACCTGTAAACACACCACCGATTGAACCCAGATGAGGGCGAATGTTCGGTAGGCCACTTCTTTTAAATAATTTTACAGTTTTTAATTACTGTTCTAGTTACCAATCAACTGATACCTTCAGTAGAGCCAATGCACTAATGAAATTATTGATTGGTTTGGACAATCCAATACCAGTAAATTTAAGACATTAGTAAATTTGGCGTTTATTAATGGAAGAGGCTAATTGGGATTTATCTTATTTTCAGGCACATCAAACAGAAGAAGTACCGCTATTAGAAGGAGAAGATGTCAAAAGTATAGGTAGATAAGATGTTGTTGTCAATTTTAAAGTTATTCTATTGTATTTTGTTTGTAAATAATGACATTTCCCCAGGTAATAGTGATACTTAAATGTTTTTGCTATCTTAAGGATTTGTTATCTGAGTGAAAACACTTTGTGTATAGTTTGAAGATGTTTTATTTTGAAAATATGTTATGGTAAAATCTGAACGATGTACGAGAAATGTTATACCAGTTTTGTAAATTATGGCTTGTTGTAACTAGTTTGATTTTTCTTTTCCCCCCGACCTCTCCTTCACAGAAAAAGATGTGATCTACATTTGTCCTTTCAATGGACCTATAAAAGGAATGGTGTTCATTACAAACTACAGACTTTTCTTTAGACGTATAGAACTGGTAAGGACTGATTACTATTTGTTTAAAAACAAATTTTCTCCCATGAAAATACTTATCCAAGATGTCATCGTTCATGTAATTGGTTGATGGTGGCATTGAAGCAGATTTCTTTGATTTCTTGTAATACAGTAGAGATATCTTGGGTCCACTGAGGAATTGAGAGTAATTCATCAATTAGTTGCTGAAAATTAAATCTGCACCAATAATGACCGAGCCATGGGGAAATGAGGCTGTCATTTTTTAAAATGTAGATTTAGATAGTTTTTAATGTATAAATAAGTGATTACTGATGTTAAACCAAATGTTACTGTAAGACTTTGGTTAAGTAAAAAGGCCTTAGTCGGTGCAAGAAACCTTAATATTTGGATAAGTGGAATACGCTGTTGCAAATAAGGTCTGTTTTGTGATTTCTGCAGAAAGGTTTGGAAATGGACAAGAAATATTGCTTTCATAATTTAGACAAAGTTGCAGTTTTGTATGATGTTGCTGTGGTTTAAACGGCAGTGGTCTGTATCCTGCAAATATTCAGCTGCAAACTTGGACCATCTTGAGATTATATAGCATTTGTAAATGTTTAAACTTCTGCTGAGTACTTGTTCTGGAATGTTCAAATCAATGATTAAAGCAAATGCAACGTTTGTAAGAATAATTTTGATTCATTAACAAGAAAAGTCACCAAGTTGTCAGTATTATTTTTCCCTAATATGTGAAGATAGTTTTTACTGTAAATCATCTGAGAACATTTTCACCGCCAGAATTCTCATTGAATAATTGTATTCACAATTAAGGAGGATTCAAGTGGAATTTTGCTGTTTTATTAATATTGCAGAAACAAGTCCCACAATATTTGACCAGCATTTAAAGTGCGGTAGTTAAAGTCTATTAATAGTGTGTGGTTAAGATATGCTACAGTTGGTAAAAAAAAATTCTGATCAGCGTTTTCTGCAGTGCCTTTAGGGTGCGCAATTTTAATTGGTAAGTGCATTAAAAAAGACATTCTTTTGTAAGGCAATGCCCTTAACACTGAACAGAATTTTTACCACAATATTTTTAAAGTACAGATATCATACCCTTACGTACCTCGGTTATTTCCAGCAATCTTGTAAGGATCATAGGTTCCAGCTACAGTGACATCAAATTTAACTTTATTTTCTACAAGCTCATTTCTGAAGGAATTTCAACTGATTGTGTCAGACTTACAACTAGTGTCCTTCTTCATTTTAATTTTGAAACCTTCATTTAAGAGATGTTGATGGCTTGTTTGGATGCGTGTGTTTTTTTGGACATGGATGTTCCTGGAAGAGCCAACTCTTTAAAAAGACGTGGGTTCTCGGTGAGATTGTCTTTATCCAGTGTAATTGCCAGTAACTTTTAATAAAGGTAATTTGATAATGAGAAACACACTCTGCATCTTCCTCCTCCCTTATCTTCATGAATTAATTTACCCTCATGAATTTCTGGAGCAGTCATATTTCCCTTGATATTTGACATTGAAAGAACATGATGTATGCTGGAAGGGAGACATCTGGCTTGTTGTGTTTTCCGAGATTACATTTGAATTGCTGCAGTGTAAAATACATAGTTGCACCCAATAGAAATTCTTTAATACATTTCCTCTAATTCTAATGTTGGAATATTTGTTCACTGCTTTTGTTTAGTTATGGTGATGATATCTATCACCTCTAATGGAGTGAATATCTCAGTAATCTGCTTTTTTTAAAAAAAGGTTGGAATCTGGTTTTCCTATCTTGCCAAACATGATGATCTTCGACTGTGATCAAACCTGAATAATAAAGCTTGCTGATCATAGCAGAAACAAGCAATCCTTATAGTAAAATGGGAGGTTATACTTGTTATTGATAATTATCTTGGATTTAAGGATGTAATAGAAACTTGAATCAGCTAAATTTGTTAATCAGTTAAATGTTGCTTTGTGGTGTTATTTTAACCCTTGGGTTTTTAGCGTTAAAGTACACTCAAAGCTTAATGAGAGTACAGATGGTGGTAGTTACGATGAGGACAGATACATTGTGCAATGACCCTGTTGGATTCTGACAGCAAAACACCCAGGGGAATTTGTGTTGGGGTGCTAGTGGATACGTCCAGGGCATTCGTGGACCAAAGTGAGTATTCCCAACAACTCTTCACAGGAAGTAATGATTAGATCTGCACTTCAACTTCTCTGAGCAAATAGAAAAATATTCTGGCAATGACATTAACCAGGAAAGGAATATTTTGCCGTTTAGTTTGATTCATTACCAATTTTATTTTATCTCTCCTAAAGTTGTTGATTCATACTGAGGTATGGTTGCATTGATGTCGACCACAATCTCACTCAAATGTGAGAGAAATCTCTTCATGTGAGAGACTGTTAAAAGATTATTTGATCCTGAAGGTTCCACAGCCAGGTTCTCACTGGACTCCACAAGTATACATGTTGGATAATGATCAGGATAGGGAACTTGCCTGTTTTTTTAATATTGACACTTGCTAGTATTATATGGAATGTAATAAGCTGTGTATTTTCATACACCATCATGTTTGGTGTATGAAAATACACAGCTTAGTCTGTAAAGCCATTGATTAGAGTTAAATTGAGGCGTACTGACCTGAAGGGTCACGGGTTTGATCCCTGCTCGGTACTGAGTTAGCTTTTTTCGGCCACAGTGCTTTACAGTTAGATATAGCCAGATTGTAGCTGTGGAGGAAAATAATAAACCAGAATTCCTTTTTTGAATGTTATCCAGTGATCCATAACAAGAATAAAACAAATAATGTCACCAAAAATTATATCAGAGATTGATCTGTTGGTTATTATCTTTCTGACTTGCAATTGGATAAAGAGAGTCAGCTGGGAAGATGAGAAGTTCTCTGGTGGCAGCCTTAGAACAAATGTAATCTCTTTGTTTTCATACACCAGTAATAACTTTCGGCAAGTGTTGGACTGTATAAATTAGCTATTATCTTTTCTAAAATATACACAGGATCCTACGATGACACTTGATGTCCCACTTGGAGTGATCAGTCGTGTTGAAAAGATCGGTGGTCAATCGAGCAGAGGTGAAAATTCTTATGGACTGGAAATTACTTGCAAAGTAAGGCTGGTATAGTAGAAAGACATTCTGGAGTGTAGTATGGAGGATTATTCTATGTATTATTTTTAAGATTATTCTAAGTATTTATTTAAAAGAACAAATTCCAGAGTTTGATGAGCAGCATGTTCTGGTGACTCCGGTTATGGCTAGTTTGCTGTATTGAGCTAAGTACAGAAGCTTGACTTAAATTGCATTTATTACTCAGACTGATAATGG
This sequence comes from Callorhinchus milii, assembly GCF_018977255.1. Classification (NCBI taxonomy): domain Eukaryota; kingdom Metazoa; phylum Chordata; class Chondrichthyes; order Chimaeriformes; family Callorhinchidae; genus Callorhinchus; species Callorhinchus milii. The sequence continues at coordinate 13,490,014 of NW_024704756.1, read as the reverse complement.
AGCAATATTTAATGCACTTGTAAGGAATGTGATATTTTCCCACAGCTGCATGTGGAACTTAACACAAACGCGTGACAAATATTTTGGAGGATTGTTCGCCTGAACACTAAATGACACATCTTAGCCATTTTAGCTAACAACATTGGGAAATATCACTTCATAGCAATTGTAGTCAGTGCATTTTAATCACATGCCTGCCACAAAGCTCAACTGTGTATTGTCAATGAACAAAATCTTTGGAATTGCTGAAGTGACATTTATTACAAAGCTATGCCAGGAATTTGAATAGAATTAGGAAGACTGTCAGCATTTGCTTGCAGTGCCTCAACTGACTGAATTGTTGTTGTTGAATAGTGCTCTTTGTAGCACAGCTGCAGTGTTTTTTGATTTTTAATATAATGTTCGACATGCAGAAATATTATGTTACTCCCAGAAAGGTCACCCATGGGCTATTTAATGTGTCTCATTATAGCATCTGTCGAGAGGCGATACAGTGTCCTAATGGAATCTGCCCTTATGTCATAAAACGTTCCAATAGTTCACTTGAATAATTTGTACTGACAAGCCACACAAACAGCCTACAACTATGTAGCACTGATATCCATACCCTGCAACATGCTGAAAATTCTCCTTTGAAATGTGTTTTCTGCAATCCATACAAATTGCTGATGCATTCTGAATGTATTGGTACTCAAATTGATTTTACGCACCAAAATCACATAAAAATTACGTTATTAGGCTAGAAAAATATTTGTGTCGTGCTACTTTTGACTTTGCTTTCCCAAGGAGCTGTTATGCTCCGGATATAAAAAGATGTTTCAAAGGCATAAAAAGACATCAATTATTCAAGATTATAATTTGCCTTGAAATTGAGCCGGGAGCACCACGACTGAGTAGTTGACACAATTCACGAACCTGTGTTTTTTTTAAAAATCCTTAGATCTAACAGAAGGTAAAATTAACTTCACTTTACATCCATTTGTGGGTATTTAATATTTGGAGGCTCTCTTTGGGAAAAGCTGCGTCAGATGGTTTCTGTAAGGCCGAGGCCCTCCGGCTTGGCTCGCATCAACGCCTCTTCACCTCAGGCAGTGGCAGCATCAGCATTGATGGATGCACACTCCACCTCACCAAGCCAGCCAGGAACTGGTGGCGTCTTGTTCGACCCTCAATTGTCCTTTCACCCCCATATCCGTGCCATGACCCGCTCTGCCTTCCCCACTTCCACAACATTGCCAGACCCCTCATGCCGCAAAACTCCTACGTCTCTGACCTGCTAACCCCCCCATCAACCTGTCCGCTCCATCCATTCAGCAGGCTCCGGCCTGCTCCATGTCTCCCTCCCTACCATCGGCGGCCGGGCTTTCAGCCTCTCTGCCCCCACCCTTTGGAACTCCATCCCACAATCCCTTTGCCTTACTCCCTCCCTTGCCTCCTTTAAGGCAGGACTCAAAAATCTCCTTTTCGCCCATGCCTTCAACCGCCCCCCTATTTCTCTGCACTCCCTCATCCCAACCCGCCCAGCCACGCTCCGGTCCTGATCCCCAACTGTTCAGTGCCTTGGGACAACCTCCCGACGTGAAAGGCTCTTTACAAATGTCATTTTATTGTTGTTGTTGTTGTAATCGGTATTGCATGATACAGCAGCTCCAGATTGCATTAATGTTAACTCATGATTGTATTGGCCTCCATTTTGCTAACTAGTGTTAATTTTAATCCTTGCATCATCATTTATGACATAACATGTTTGATAAGCAAATTAATCATGATATGAGAGTTTTTCCAGCAAAGCCAGGTTTTTGTGTCTTTCAGGGTCATGGCGAGAAACATTAATTTTATAGCATAGTCCTTCTCTGTGTCTTAACAAGGATATTCCCCTGATTATTTGTATTTTTTTATGTATTGTTCACAGGATATGAGAAACCTGAGGTTTGCTCTGAAACAGGAAGGCCGGAGCAGAAAGTCCATGTTCGAAAATCTAACAAAACATGCATTTCCTATTTCAAGTGGCTTGGTAAGGGAATGCCATTGTTCATATCCTCTGCCAATAATCATACTATAAGATTAACTAAGTGTAAATGGAAAAACCCTATATATTTAAATTTGTTGATGTCATTTGTGCAGTAGGATGAACCAGAAAATGAAAATCCTATTGCTACATATTATTGCAGCAACGTCACCAAATCTGGATAAAACTTGTAGCATTTGTAGTTGTTTTATTTTTGTTTCCATTTCAGTAATGATTAAATATGGTAATATAATGTGACAATGGGATGACAATTGCAATGTGTAATATGTTAGTAGTTGTGAATCGCAATGGTTAGGTCTAAAGTTGCTCACAGCTGCCATTGAAATATTGGCTCCCCACTTAACTCTGATATTTTTGGTGTTGAGTGAAGTTGGTATCCCATGATCTGGCAAGCCCAAAGTGACTGTGGTTGCCTTGAGACCCAACCAAGGGATCACACCGGTATTATTATCAACCGTCTATCAATATGGTAATTACTAATGGTCACATATAGCAATACTGGCTCCAATTACTTTTATTCCATTTTATCTTACTGCCTAATCTTTTAAAGACGGTTTGAATGGGAAATGATTATTTCCTTACATTAAGACAGTTTTGCGAATTATCTAACATGTCTTTAGCTTACGACTGAGGCTTATCTTCCAAAAAAATCACTCACATAGATTTTTGCTTCTATCAGCTGGTGCCTGTAAGTGTGCGATGCCCTCTTGAAACCCATATTCTTGTCTATTATTAACCTTGCTCCTTCTGAATAGAGCAACTTCTTTTCATTCTTATAGGTTAGACTGGAGTGCGATACTTGACATGATTATCTAAATAAGGTCGATGGCTAGGTTAATAAATAAATGCACCTTTTCCCACAAAGTTTAAGTAATGTAACTATTTAGTGGCTTTTGTATAGGTCCTGTTTTGTATAAGAGGTCGTCTAATTTCTGTTTTTCTTAGACCAGGCAATAAGATTTAAAATGTTGTTGATGTGTCAGCAATGTCAGTGCTGCTTCAGAATTTAATCGCCTTGTGTTTAATGATGTCATGGAGTAAGTTAGCTTGGCAAATAAAAGAGGTGTTGTCTTGTAGAATCCCCACTTAAAAAAAAATGGAGTAATTTTCTTGTTAAATATCACACATTTTATTGTATTTTAATGTTTAAATTTTTCCACCTGTTAAGGTGGATGTTAAAGATCCTGTGTCACTATTCAAAAAGAGAAGATAGTTTCTCAGGGTGTCCTGGCCAACAATCCTCCAGATAAATTCGCCATTCACATCATGACTGCTTGTGGCATTTTCTTTGTGCAATGTGTACTGGCATGTTTGCTTACAAATGCATTGTTACTACTACACTTGTCAGCAATTACCTGCAAAGCGTTTTGAAATGTGTCATATGCAAGGATAATTACTGTTACCACGGAGGGATGCGCATAGATTAGACCTTCTTAGGTTCAAAATATTTGTGCATTTTTCTATTCTGATTGTAGGCTGACTGAATAGCTGCAAATGCTTACTGTAAATAATTTTCAGGGCAAATTTTCCCAGGTTTCCAGTTTGACATGGCTTGCACAAAAACTTTGTAACAATGAATCACTTGGTTAATAATTTGTCTTAAAGAAAATGCTTCCACAGTACATTAAAGCACAGGCAATATATGCTTTCAAATGCAGTTTGTGCAATGGTTGGATTCTGCAAGTAGTTCATTCACATTCTTTCAGAAAATTAGCAAAATACAGGTTAAAGTACTCTGAAAACTTTGGGATGATTCTAAACAGTTGAATTTTTCCCAAGGACTTGGTCAGTAATGGGTAATGAATTGGCATTTTCCCAATGAGGCCAAGCAAGGGTAATACAGGAGGGTCAGGAAAGACCATACGTTTGATTGTGGGCAGAAATGCTACAGTTGCTAATTTACCAAACAGATAAACCCATTGTTTACATGATTTTCAGTTTTCAGAATTTGACTTGTTCTTTAAATTCTTTTGTTTAAGAAGGCTGCAAAATGTATGCTTAAATAATATAAATTCGTATTCTATTAGCCTATTATTAGAAATTCTAATAAGTAGATTTATAGTATAATCCATTATTTATAATTTAATGAATACACATGATTTCTAACATATTTTAAAAAGTTTTCGGACAGCTTCCTTTAATTGAGCTATTAGATTTGTTAGCCAGTAGACTGAGTCTAATTTGCAATTTAAAAAATTAGTATAATTTGTTTGCAAGTTTAAAGCATGAATTCAGTTCTTCTATGTATGTTTGCACTGCATAACAATCTATGTTTACTTAGTTACACAGTCACACATATAGTTTTGTCTATCACCATTTCTATAAACAGATTAACTTGTTCCAGTTTCTCTAGTTAATGGGTTGAGTTTTGTACACTAAGTGCCGTTCCCAACAGAATCTCGAGAACACAGTTGTTGGTGTCATCCTAACAGCTTTCAATGTGAATCTTGCAATGGTTATTGCAACATTGTGTTTTTTAAATTCATGTTTTTAAATATAACTAGTAATTAAATGTCTTTACTTGTCTTTTAAAAATATGCCTTGCCATCAGTACTATCTGTTTGGTTTTGATCTTATTTGCTTGTTGGGCAAATATATCTCCCTCTTCCCTGAAAATATTAGACCACACAATGACACTTCAGTCATGGTAGGCTATATTGTACCTTTAAAAACACTAAAGATTGCCTGTCCTGTTTTATTTGTTGTACTTCATAAGACAGTCGGCTCAACCAGGAAATATTTGAGAAATGTCTGTTCCTTTAATAGAAATTAGGGAAGAACCATGTGAGTTTCCTTATGCATTACATGTAAGTCCACATTTAGGCATCCATCTACAGCTATTTTTGCTTGTATGGCAAATTGTCTGTCATGTGAGAAGCCTTCGCTGCAGTCTATAAATTCTGTCATTTCAAAAAAAAATGGGAGCAAGAATGGAAATTTTCTGTTTTCTTCAAAAATGAAAAGTACAATGCTCTATTACTGACTGATATTTCCTTCCTCTGGCAGAGAAATTTCCTGTGTACATACTTATCTCAATCCTTCTGGTCCCCAAGTTCATGGCATTGATCAGAAGTGACAAGACCAGTTTGATGTTAATTGCACCAAACTGGCCATGGAAACTCTGGTTGTGTGACCTCTTTTCCGTCCTGGGGGCATGGCCCTGATTCCTGTCAAACATGGTGGATTGCCTCTACAGCTTCACTGGCCTCGCAGGGAATGAATCTTCAGTTCATACAGAATAATACTCAGAATTTTTTAAATTCCACTGAGCAAACTGAACTGGTTTACACTTTTTGGCTCTGAGTGCTTGCCTTTGAAGATCGTAAATCTTCTGCCTTGTTATTTAGTCCAGGACCACCACTACCCATGAGATCTACTAGATGGAAGTCATATGCGGTAGCTGTATCTGCTTTTAATCTGTCTGTAGGAATTTCTTTGGATTACATCCCTTGATCTAATGATTTATGAAAGATGGTTAACACATCAAGCCCCACAAAGCTTTTGGTCCCAGTATGGAAACTTGTTCTCCACAAACATCATTTTTTACAGACCTTCCTCTTTGTATCTCTAGATTGGGACTTCATAAAGGCCTCTGAAGGGCATCACAGTTATGGAGCAGAGATTCACTAGGGCGATGCAAGGGATGTAGCGTGAAGAGAATTGAAAAAGTTGGCATCAGAGTAGAGATGGTTAAAGGGGGAAATCTAAACTATTTCCACTTACTGGTGAGTCAGCAGCAATTAGGAATAAATTAAGGATTATTACCAGAAAAAAAAGGGGAGAGGTTAGAATTTTCTTTTAACATAGATAGTTGTTAGAATGTGATGCCCTGTCATCATAAATGTTGAAACTGAGTATTTAATGGCATTTGAAAGCAAATATATGAGGAAAAATAATAGTGAAGAATACAGCAGTGTAAAAGCAGGGCTTTCGCTGACAAATGCCGTCAATACACTTTACATTATATCCTGTGAAGCACTTTGAGACGCCTCAGTGATGTGATAAGGCACTGTATCAAATGCAAGGTTTATTATTATAATGATAAAATACTCATCTCGATTGTGGGAGCCAGTACTGGCCTAAAGGCCTCATTCGGTGCTGTAAACCTTCTATGATTCATTACTGAGTTATTCAGCAGTCTCTTGAATAAGATGCTAAAATAAATGATTAATCTTTGTGGATATGAACATATAACAAAATGATCAATTGGAGAAAATCAGTTTATAAATTGTTTTTTAGCGAAAGAAATTACTGTGACACATGGGAAACTAAGACATTTCATTTCTTGCCAAGCTCTGACTTTGTAAGTTATAATTTTCCAGCATGAGAGCTAAAGCTGTTCTGTTGGTTGGCAGCTTAATGATTCATTATATAGTGGAGGTATCAGTGCCGCGAACAAGAAACAGAAGAAGTCATTGTAACTGCTGCAGCCCTGCTTGCAGGTGTTCTATCAATGCTACCTTTTGTTTTGCCATTCTCCTGCTGTGCATAGCCGGCTTCAGAGTGACTTGGTCAGCAGAATAGTTAAAATCTGGTTTGAATTTACACATGGTTTGAAAGTTTGACATGTGTTCTGATGCACTTGTCTACATATTATTCTCTAATGTTGCGCCTGATAACTTTAGTGGGAGGAGTATGATTTTTTTTGAGCAGCACAATGAATTGCTAAATTAAGTATTAATAGTGAGGTGCTAAATAATGCATTAATAAACTCTTAAAGTTTTTTTATAGATATTCAAATTGATTTTACTGTATGTTGAGATTTTTCATGGATTACAAATTGATTATAGCAACAAGATATGGCATGCCACTGTAATAAAATGGCCTTTGTAACTTCAGCCTGGCAAACGATTATTTTGGATGGTGCCCTTTTTTCAGAGGGTAAATCATTGCAGAAATGGAATACTGTGTATTTAAAGATATAATTACACTTGCAATATAAATCATATAGGTATATTTCCTTCTGCCATTTAGTTAAAGAACAAACAGATATTTTTAAATCACAAGAATGGTTTGGATGAATTGCAGCATTGTAGACCGTTTGCTCTTACCCTTTCAGAAAACCCACTCTACCTTCTTCGCATTACAGCATCAGGTTTTTTTTATTTAGTCCAGTGTCCTGGCTTCTACCACCCTTCCTAGTAACCCATTAAAACGTTTGATCACCCTCTGTGTACTTCCCGGTATTGGCCTTAAACAGCTCAACCCAGTGTTTTGGGTCCATAAAGTTAAATTTAGTGTTGTAATAGATCCACAATATAAATATGGCTGCCGATTCTGCTTTTGGGTCATCATCAGGTCACCATTGATGTTGCTTCTGACACCTGCCGGTCTCGCGACTGCTAGAAATGCTTGTGACGGTGGTCAAGGTTGACTCCTGTACTCTGCGCAGGAAGTCAGAGATGGAAGTATCCTGCACTTCTAGTACACCCATGCTTTGATGTGAATGGACTTGAGCTATAACGAGTTGCTTTCCAATGGGGTCACCATTTAATGGTGACCATCACAATCCTGATCTTATATCTTTTGACCTGGTACCTGTATAATAATATAATAATAATAATAATAATAATAATCCTTGCATTTGATATAGCGCTTTTCACGTCGGGAGGACGTCCCAAAGCGCTTCACAGAACACACTGTAAAGTGAATTGACTGTATATTTGTGGGTGAACGCGGCAGCCAATTGCGCACAGCAATGTCCCACAAACAGTCGTAGATTGAAAATGACCAATTTATTATTGTTTTTGGTTTTGGAGGGATTATTATTAGGCGTGTGGAGTAAGGAAACTTGCCCAAGGTTTCGCCCTGACATGCCTGGAATGATATTTGAAATTATTGTTCTGAGTTTCCTTTCTCAGTTCCATTTATTATCCTATACACCTCAATAACATCTCCTCATATCTACTTTCTCTAACACTGGGTAACAGCTTTGCTGCTCTCCTGGACAGCCTCAGGAACAGGCAATCATACCTGTGAACAGTACTGAAAACAATGTGAATACCGCTGATTTGGCAAATTGGCTTGTTCTTTGCCTTGTTTATTCCTGCTTTACACTGTTTAGCTCTGGCAAGCAGCTAACTCCTACATCTCTTTTAACTTCCTATGTGGTAACTTATGTCCAGTCAATGGGACACATGTTTTCTATTTTTACTTCCTACATGCAGTACCTTGCATTTACCTGACTCCTCTAGTCCCTAAATTGGGGTAAAGAGTCAATAAACGTTATGATTTCCATGCATATTTTACGGGAGAACATGCTAGGTAATTATGATAGCAGGAAAATCAAAATGTAAAGCAATTGCCTAATCGTTATTGGGAGCAATGGGTCTGACCCAAAAGATTCAGATTGACAAGTTTGTCAATGCATTTTCTTTATAGTTTTGACCTTCAGAAAAATAGAACTGCTATTAAAACCAAATGATAACCATGTGCAGTGCAGTACTGCTGTATCCAGGCGTAGTCTTTTAGTCTGCAGGGGAAATGCTATTCGTTCCTCGGGTCTGGCCGCCTCCTCGTCCCCCGAGTCCTCCGCTCCACCCTTGGCAGCCATGCCTTCAGCCACTATGCCCTGAGGCTCTGGAACTGCCTTCCTCACTCCCTTCGTCTCGCTCCCTCCCTTCCCATTTTCAGGTCTCTGCTGAAGACCTTTCTTTTCTATCGCGCCTTTGGTCACCTTCCCCTCCCCACCCACCCCTCCCCCTGGCTCGGTCCCGGGATCCGTTACTGTAAAGCGCTCTGAGACGCAGTATGGAGTGGAAGGTGCTATATAAATCCAAGTTGTTGTTGAAGTGTGGTGCGAGGACAAAATATTCAGAGAAGAGCACTGCATAGGATAAGAATGTAAAAATACAATGAAACAAATATTGGCCCGCCAACTCTGCTTCTAGACCATCTACCCTACTGTGGATTTTACCCCATTCATTTAATCTTCTGAGGAAAATTACTGCAGAATTTCTCTCTATCCTCTTCTCCCCCTGAAAGCTCAGAACAAGCAAATAGAATGCAAAGAAATCGAGAATTCTCGTAATATGTTTCTTATTATATGCAAACAAATTTTCACAAAGTTATTCAAAGTTCAGTTTTAATTACAAAATTGGCATTTTTTGGATCATCCGTAAAACCCATTGAGACACAACCACATACTGTTTCACACTATATTACCTCACATTCTGTATCATTGATGATTCTGTAATAGAAATAATTTCTGCTCCTGTGCTATGTAGCAACGTCTTCACCCTGACAGTTCTAGGCTGGTTACAAAGCTGTACAGATGTTTTAATAATCCTTGCATTTTGTAAAAATATGGAAAGCACCCCTTAGTTTCTGATCCTGGGAACTGTTTCTATTTGGTTAATATTTTTGATTTAATATCTATCTGTTTTAAAGATTGAAATTTGAATGTAGGTTATTGGGGGTAGGGAAAAGATGCCAAATTCCTAAACTCATTGTGTTCCTTAATTAATGCTGTGGATAATTAAGGAACGTAATATCAACTGGGTAGAAAATTGGATTAGAACATTGCCATACCACGTAACCTGCACGTAACAACAGGTCAAGGGTTGACTTCTGGACAATGTTTGCTCCATAAGCTGTTCAAATTTCACACTCTCGCCATGTTTTTAATGTTGATGGCAGACTTTAAAACTAAATCTTGTTTAGTCTCTACTCATTCCATTGGAAAATCCTATGTGAAACAGCACTTTTGAAATGTGCTAGTCTTTGGTTTGTATTTGGTTTGTACATTATCATCTGGGGTTGATTTAATACTCTGACTGATTCCATGTTTATATTGGTAAAGTGATTTAGCTTCTATTTTCTGTGGGTTTTGTTTTATTCTAAGTTTTGTAGTTACTTTATGTCAATATCAGCACTGGAAGATCATGTAGTTAGTTATGGTGTTACATTAACGTAATTACCTTATAACCATTTACAATTGGCCTGGCCTCAGAACTGGTTCATTGTAGATCAAGTAAGAAGTTGAAAAGAAAAATCTAGAGGAACAAAAAACCTACTTGCATGTAGAAATGGGTGTGGAGCTTATTGGGCAATTCTGTTTCTCCCCGCCCTCCCTGCTCACATATTTCCACCAAATCAGCCCAGGCCAAAGTCCAACTGAAACTATTTGAGATGAAAGTTAAGAGGAGGATGGTGTCACCCATGTTTTTCTTCCTTCAATTAGAATGCTCCAAATGCTGAGCACATTCCAATGTATGTTGAAAGCTTATACTAAGTGATAGTTTGCTTATCTGTTTTGTACTTTTAACCAGCAGGTTTGAGAATTGTCCCGTTAGAAAATGAAACAATTGCTCTGCCACTTGTAAAAATTAGCACAATATTCAGATTTAGGTCCAATCATTACTTTTTTTTGTTTCTTGCAGCAATTTTTCGCATTTGAAAATAGGGAACAATATTATGAAGATGGTTGGAAAGTTTATGAACCAATTGATGAATTTAAGAGGCAGGTAAGTTACCTTATGGATTGAGATGATTGGTTCTCCTCCACTGCTATTTATCTTGTGTTCTGTGAGACTTGTAGTACTGCTTGTAATTCTTTTATATCTTTCAACAATCAAGCATGTTTAGTAAGATGGCATTCAGTAACATTACAACATTTTTTAAAATCAAATTTATATTAATTTCATCGTTGTGATGCCGCATCAGTGAAATTATTTTCAATACCACTGGTGTTTCTTCGTGTGAGTGGTGTGACGAATACCTCAAGGTTGACCGTGTTTTATAGTTTATATTTATTTACCAATATGATCTTAATTTCACTGTGAGTTATTCGTCATCCTCACGGCTTTATTCCTATCAGTCAATTGCTGCTGTAGCCTAATTTTCATTAACCCAGCCGGCTGTGCGGTTTGTGTAAGAGAGTGACGGAAGATCATTTGAATATCCCCAAAAGTATCATTTTAGCCAAATTGGTGAAATGCATATATGAACTTAAAAATACAAGGATGATTTACATCCAATCTGAATAAGGTGTTTTATTTATTGCAAATGTATCCTATTCTCCTTTAGTTAGTAAACTTGTCAACAACTTGCAAAAATACCATTGTAAGCTTCCCCATTAAACCGTGTAGTTTTCCCATAAATGTACACCACTTGGAACAGGGGTGGGAATGGAGGAAGTGAGTCTGAAACAATGTAGAAAAATTGAACATTCCTGACTATACATAAAGATATATTTTGTAGCTATTTTATTTTCCTCAATATCTGGGAGAAAGTACTCGCCCTGCCTTTTCTTTCCCCTTTAAATTAAAGCTTCGGAAGGCAAAATCCTGGTGTTTTAGCATTCTCGTGTGGTCAGCTGACGTAACTACAATTGAGTTTCCTTTACAATTCCAGATAATACACTTGGTTTGTAATTACAGTATGGGTCCAAACATTTTCTGAATGTGCTATTTTTATACAGTATATTTGAAGCTGGTTGGATGTTTTCTTAATGCAAGCAATGAATTGAAATTAACTGAGCCATTTATTCTGTTTGTGCGATGACCATGAAAGTGGGAGGGAAGAGTTTTTCTCAAATTGATTTGCACATCAGCTCCATGGAGCACTTGTTTCAAGCATTTGTTGTCATCATGCTTTTCAGAACAAATTATTTAGTTTTTAAATATTGAACTGTATTTATTGCATAAACGAACGATGGTCCGTCCCTCTTGTTACTCATTTTCTATCCAATTTAAAAAATCTGCTATTTGTTATTGTTTCATGATTGCTTCTCTTTACTCTGTTTGTATTTCACTCCGGTAGGGGTTATTCAAAGAAAAATGTAAGTGGAAAATCACCAACATAAACCAGAAGTATGAGCTTTGTGACACTTATCCACCATTCCTCGTGGTTCCAATCAATGTCAACAGTGATGATCTGCGCAAAGTATCAGCTTTCAGATCCAAAGCCCGGCTGCCGGTGAGTGTAGTAAAACATCCACATTAGCAATGCCTTATAATGAGTTTCCATTTGTGTTTCAAACTGCAAATTTTCTTTCAAAACTTCATGAGAAAGTAAGCAACCTTTATATCCTTTTTTTAAAAAAAACGTAATCTTTAGTAAGGTCCTGTTATTAAAATGTGCGATCCTAGTACTCTTCCCTGATTGGCCTTATTAAATGGTACTAATTACAATATCTGACATAATGTAATCTTTTTAAATTGAGTTCAGAGACTGGTTGTATTCTATGGGTGTTAGTTATTTCCTGATCTGTAATGCAAAACATTGTACAGATATACTTTTCTCGTTTGCATAAAATTGCTGACTTTATTTGTTTTAAGGTGTTATCCTGGATAAATCCAGAAAATCAGGCGGTTATTATTCGCTGCAGTCAGCCACTGGTTGGCATGAGTGGCAAACGCAACAAAGATGATGAAAAATACCTTGATATTATTAGAGAATCCAATGGCCAGACGCAGAAGTTAACCATCTTTGATGCAAGACCAAGTGTCAATGCAGTGGCAAATAAGGTTTGTAATCGTATAAACCAAAGAAAAGGGATAATATAGAATCTATTGTAGATTTCAAGAGTGTGTTTTTGCCATCTCGTATAGAAAGCTTTAATTTTTTTTGCAGGCAACAGGGGGAGGCTATGAAGGTGATGATGCCTACCAAAAAGCAGAACTTGTCTTCCTTGATATTCATAATATTCATGTCATGAGGGAATCACTGAGGAAATTAAAAGATATTGTTTATCCTACTGTGGAAGAATCCCATTGGCTTTCCAGTCTTGAATCAACACATTGGTTAGAACATATTAAGGTAAGAAGTGTTATGGATCTACTGATTATGTGAAAGGAATAATGAGCTTATTTATTGCATACATTTATGTGTCGCGTCGGTCACTGTGGGAATAAAATAAATGTCCCAGTGAACTTTTGACTTTAAGATTGTAAGCCATCTAATTATATATCTTGAGCTTTTGTCAAATGTCTGGTTCTAATCATATGACAAAATGAATGTTGCAGTTTGTAATTAGTTGTAGCTGAGCAAAAATTTATGGAAGCTTTGAAATTGAAGTCAAAGTTTTATTAAATAATTTTGAGACTTCTGATTGTTATTTAAAACTTTAGAGTTAACTTATAAGTGGCTTGATGACAGGTGTTTGAACTTTTAGTGAAAATACATGATGTAACTTTTCTTATTTTATAGTTTGTTCTGACGGGAGCAATTCAAGTAGCAGACAAGGTTTCATCTGGGAAAAATTCTGTATTAGTGCATTGCAGTGATGGCTGGGATCGTACTGCACAACTTACATCACTTGCGATGCTAATGCTAGACAGCTACTACCGCACTATAAGAGGTTTTGAAGTTCTTATTGAAAAGGAATGGATAAGTTTTGGGCACAAATTTGCAATGGTAAGAATTTCAAAACTACCATTAAGCAGATATGATTTGAAGGACACAATATTCAGGGATTTGTGTGCAATCTACATTTCTATTTACTAAAAGTTGTTTGTTTACTCAGTATTTTTTTCCAAATAAAATAAAGTATTCTATATCTCCTCTGCAGTAAAATTTACTCGGTACACATTCATATGGGAGGCTTGTGATAAATTGAACAATTTTAGATGTAACAAGGAGTTGAATTTTACCCAATAGTGTTTATTAATAGTACATTAATTTCATTTACAATTTGAAACCTGAGCGAGTCTACACATCTTTGCAATACATTCCTGACTATATACAGGGAAACTTTTTATAGTAGCTGGATCCAGCGTCTCTCAAAGACCATGTTATAAGTGAGGCATGAAAAAATGTCTTAACTTATGAATTATTTGCAAAGTGATATCAGCGTTGACCTGATAACTCAGGCATATTTTAGTGTGGGAACCCAGGTGTATAAAAGTGAGGCCGTGCCTTATCAAAGGATGCTTTGACTGGGTTCCCCAATGCTACGTACATTTTATATATTTTCTTTCCTTGCAAAAGCCACTATTGGGTTAGGATGAGGTGATGACATATGTGAAGTGACCTTTGATGAATGGTAGACGGGTGTAAAATTGGAATAATTGTTTTATGAAATAGCACATTTGTAGAAAAATCTACATTGTGATGTAAGATGCAAAAATATTGCGGATGTCTTTCAACTCTGCTGATGGTGCTACTTATGAAAATAGTTTTCATATTGATTGATTTAGGGGAAAAATGATAAAGATAATGCATGTTGAATCAAGCCAATCCTGCCTTCCTCTATTGTCTCCAGATCTGATATAGTGACCCACGGTAGGAAGCTGTCACATCTGTCTCTGAAATGCACATTGCTTAAGGCGCAATGAATGCTGGTGGTCAATAATAGTAATACTTGCATTTGATATAGCACTTTTCATGTCTTCTAGATGTCTCAAAGCGCTTCAGAGAATATAGTGTAAAGTGAATTGACTGTATATTTGTGGGTGAAACATGTCAAGAATGTTTATGATACTTGCCATAGACCTTTTGTGGCAATAAATATTCATTATAGATTATCTTTTTATCTCGTCTCCCATTGCTCATGACATAGAGGTGTCAAGAGAAATTGTGTCAAGAGCACAATCTAAATCTCCTTACCCTATCCTATTTCAGAATGGCTGTTTTGACAAGGAAGCAGTGATTTTAGTACAAAAAGGGGGTTTAACTTCATATTAACCGATAGCTGTAGAAATAAGGTATTTGTGATTCCATCATTAACATACATGTTTTAAGAGGAAGGTAAATAACGAATAAAGTCAGGTTCATGGAATGTCTATCTACACCTTATGTCAGTAGTGGCCACTCTTTGTTTGGCCAACAAAATAAATTTACTGATTGAAAATTTCTTGATATACGACATAAATCTTTGCTGTTGTTATTCCTAGGATTATTTTGTTGTCCAGCCAAAAAGGTTGACTACCACTGCCTCATGCTCTTCATTTTACAATATTATATTTTCCTGAATACAACTTTACAATATGCATAAATCATTACCGATGATGCTATTAGAAAGTGACTATCTAGGCATATCAAAGATTTCTACAGTTGAATTATAACAGCTCAAAGTTATTTTTCTAATTGCTACACTTGAGACTGTTTATGATACCTGCCAGAGACCTTTTGTAGCAATAAATCTTCATTATATATTATCTTTTTATCTCGTCTCCCATTGCTCATGACGTAGAAGTGTCACAAAATTAATATTCAACTATTAACATAAGTGCGGAATGAGAAGTAGAGCAAATATTGATCCTAAAAGGCACTTGAAATATTTAAGGTGGATTTGATTTACTTATAATCAGTTACAATCAGTAATTTTGCATTTTGAAAAATACAACTCACAAATTGGCCATTTTTAATTCATCTACATATTCACATGGTTGATGAGACATATGATCAGTTGACCTGCTATAACAGTGTTTCCCTATATATAGTCCAGAATGAATAGTAAAATATTGTTCTTGGTTGCTTTCTCTATCCCTATTCTCTAAATAGCTGAATGTAAATACACTGTTTAATTCAGTGACCATATGCATTTATTTCAACAAACTCCATCAAATGTTTTTTTCAAAACACCGTTTGATTCACTTTCTTCAGCGAATAGGTCACGGTGATAAGAACCATGCAGATGCGGACAGATCTCCTATATTCTTGCAGTTCATTGACTGTGTGTGGCAAATGACAAAACAGGTAAAGGATTACATTCGCTGAAATGCCAAAGTTGCGCATTAGAATTTGTTAAGCACACTTAGATTTCTTTGCACTAGTCATATTAATCATCTAACTCGTATCGCTGCTCCTTTATCCTCCATTACTTTTGCACTTACCAGCTGCCATGAATCACAAGAAATGATGTCATGACCAGTTGACGTATGGCGCACTTACCGCCGGGCTGCATTGAATTGCGGGAAACGTAGTCTTGACCTGTCACCGCATGTGCACTTACCAGCTCCAGTGACGAAGCACCACGTGCATACTTATCGACTACAATGAATTATACATGCGCAGTGTAGATTATTGATTAAATCAAATTTTATATGACTTGTACAAGTTTGCCTGCAACTCTGACTTCACACAAGTCATGTTAAATGTTATGATCCTGACTGATACGACTTGCGTGAGTTTTACTGTAGTATGGCTCCCTAGCTGACCACTAGGAGATGCCCTTGTGTAATGTGCATGGTTCCTGTCTTTAAAAGTCAAGCAGCTTCAAATCGGCAAACTCAGCCCTTGGTTGACGTTTGACCCCATCTTCGTGAGGCATTCTGAAACATTAACCTAGGTGAAGTGCGCAAAAAAATTTATGTTATTGTACTAAAATGAAGATAAAAGATCTGCATTTCATTATCTTTATCTTCTGGTTTTAGTTTCCTACAGCTTTTCAGTTTAATGAGCATTTCTTGATCACCATTCTGGATCACCTCTACAGCTGTCGGTTTGGAACCTTCCTTTACAACTGTGAACAACAAAGGTTGAAGGAGGTTTGTGTTCTGTGATGTGACTCTCGTTCACTTATTCACTAAAGTACTGTTGTGTACCATTAGTGCACATATCCCACCAACCATACTTCAATTTGGTATTTTCTATTTCCCGCTGTATAATTCCTCTAAACCACGTGAGTGGGAATGCATGGGGGAAGGGTGTGTGAGAGAAGTATAGAAATTATTAAAAACTTTCCATACATCTGTGTTCTCATTCCCTTGCATGTTTGATTATTTTAAAAATCAAAGGCTTAACTGTGATAATGCTAACTCTGTTTACATTAAAACTCAAGTGTGTTTGTTTTGCTTCAAGGAGGTGAGAAAAGGAACTGTATCCTTGTGGTCTTATACAAATAGTGAACTTGAGAAGTACACCAATCCCTTCTACACAAAAGATCAGCACAATGTACTGTATCCAGTTGCCAGCATGAGGCACCTGGAACTCTGGGTCAATTATTACATCAGATGGAACCCCTGGATTAGGCGACAGGTAATGATAATTAATTTTTACTTCCATACAGATAACACTACAGATATGTAATCTCTTGAGTCAGAAGGTTATAATAATAATCCTTGCATTTGATATAGCGCATTTCACGTCTTCTAGACGTCTCAAAGCGCTTCACAGAATATGCTGTAAAGTGAATTGACTGTATATTTGTGGGTGAAATGTGGCAGCCAATTGCGCACAGCAGTGTCCGACAAACAGTCGTGGATTGAAAATGACCAATTTATTATTGTTTTTGTTTTTTGGAGGGATTATTATTAGGCGTGTGGAGTAAGGAAACTTGCCCAAGGTTTCACCCTCTGCCTGGAATTGAACCCAGGTGTCTCGCTTGCAAGGCGAGTGCTCTAACCACTGAGCTACAGGACTCCACATGTTTGTCCCACATTGGGACATTAAGCTCAAAAGCTGACACTGCAGCGTTGGGGGAACGTTGCATAACTGAAGGTGCAATTCTTTGGATGAGGTGTTAAAACCCAGGTCTTGAGATGTCTGCTTATTCAGATAGAAGTTCAGCATCCCATGGGACTATTCAAAAAGAGAAGGGAGTTTCTTCCAATGTTCTAGGCATCAGACCTCATGGTTGTTTGTGGGACATTGCTCTGTACAAATGTCTGTGATTATGTAAAATTCGAATTCAAGATCCTCATCCTCGCCTACAAGGCCATTCATGGCCTTGCTCCTTCCTACCTCTCCGACCTAGTATCCCCTTATCTACCTGCCCGTACCCTCCGTTCCTCTGGCTCCGGTCTGCTCCAAATCCCCTGCCCCAATCGCCCTACCATCGGTTGCCGGGCCTTCAGCCTCTCAGCCCCTAAGCTCTGGAACTCTATCCCCCAGTGCATTTGCCTTGCTTCCTCCCTTTCCTCCTTCAAGGACGGTCTCAAGACCTTTCTCTTTGACCGTGCCTTCAGCTCCCCTCTCAACTCTCTATCCCCTCCTCGCTCCCTCCCTTCCCTCCCCTCACCCTGACCATCTCCCCCCTGCTCGGGTCCTGACCCAACTGTCCAGCGCTTTGGGACGTCCTCCCGACGTGAAAGGCGCTCTATAAATGGAATCTTGTTATTGTAAAATTCTTGCCAGTTTTACAACTGGACCAGCAATTCGCTGCTTGGTAACATTAACACTAGTTCGTTTGGCATTTTCATTGAATCTTATTGGGATAACTATGTTTTGAACATTCACTCAAAAATGGTATTTAAAAAGAACCAACTTACTGTAGTGGAACTGCATTATTAATTGTTCACGCAAAAGTAAAATCTTAATCAATTGTTCCCAAAACATGAACCATATGTTTTTTTTCTATACTTTCTGTTTAAGCAGCATGATCCAGTTCAGCAACGTTACAAGGAGTTGTTGGCTGTAAGAGAGCAGTTACTGAAGAGACTAGAAGAACTGGAAATTTCAGAAACTCCCGGACAAATTCTTCCACACATTTCCAATTCTACGGCTTCGCCTACTCCAGTGCCAGTATCACCCCATTCGCAGACTACTCTCTAATAAGACATAGATTCTCAAAGAATTCAGAATGCTTATAGTACTGAATACTTTATAGACTATTTGAGGAATTAATATGTATTATACTGCAGCATGTTAAAGAAATATCTGGATAGGGATTTATTTGCATGAGTCAATGCTATAATGCTTCTTTATGCAAAAAGTGAAATTAATTAAAACTATTTTGATAAATTACATTATTCTAAATCATGTTAGTGCCTTAGTTTAAATGGTAGCAGGCTACCATTTAAGTAGGGATGATGTCCTGTTCCAAAACCTTGTCTCTGCAGAACGGTGGTAATGTTGATGTTATTAATCACTGAATGCAAAAATCTCTGGAATTGCTCATCTCCAATCTATGTGAGTAGTGCAAACCAGATGGACAGCTATTAAGCTTGTATAGTTTACTGGAGAGCTGACCTGGAAATCCTGATTTTAAACAGAAGGTTAATGTAGCTTGCACTGTAAATTGCTGATTACAAACTACTTCCTACATTGAAGGCAGTGCCAAATTAGTAGTATGACAGTACTACATTGTACTACTAATGGAGCACCGGGGCAGGCACCAAACAAAACGTACACCAGGCTAAAAAAATAAAATGTATTTTTCTGCTAATATAGATAGATGGTCCGTTATTTTTGCATTATTAATTGTCATCTTGTTTATCAAAATTGAAAACTTGAATCAAGATTTGATCAATATTTCTATCAACCTATTTACAATCTGAAGTCTGGCACATTTTATGAGTAACATTTCTTTAAATGTATCAATATATCAGGAATAACCTGGTACTCTAGGAATATCTGGATTCCTAGTGGATTTTAGTTTTAAGTTCAGCTGCAATTTGCATAAACAGCTGGAATGTTTCCCCCATCCACTGTGCATTGTTCATACAAGATGAAAAAATGTTATGTAGAATTTAAACAGCATTTAAATTCAGTTTATTTCCTAAATTGTCAGATAATATCTTTGAAATGCTCATTATTCTCCTGAGCTCCACTGTTGCAGCAGCTGTTCTCATTAAGACTAATCACAACTAGTATTCTGTGCAATGTACCGTTTTGCACAAATGTTGATGGTCTCACAAACTAATGTTTTATTTTGAACATCAGAAATAATTAAGTTTTTAGCAGTTACATATCATTGGTCTCCATTAGTTTGGGTCATAGCAATAGATCTGAAGATAACTGCATTGTCCTCAGAAATTTTGGCCTTCATATTTACTTTACTGGTTCACGCACATGGCAGATTTCTGTAAGGTAACCCACAATGTATTCAGATTAATGTTTTCAGTAAAGTGCAGTACACCTGTTTACATTATTGGACATTATTATTTTCAAATTTCTGTATGATGTTGGGTCAATGTTTGATCATATACAAATGTTGTAAAATGAGGAATTGTCATATTATTTTACAAAAGGACCATTAAGTGTGAAATTATTATGAAACTTCCTGTATTGCCATTATCTTAAAACAGACTAGCACAAAACAAAGGGACATTTCTAATTTACGGTTCTGACTTAAATTTACATACAATGGAATTAGGTCAATGATTCAAATGTGAATATTAGCCTGTTTTCCTGCAGGAGCAAATTTGCTTCAAATGGACTATTCTAAATGAATTCAATTATTTTCTTGGTCCTTGCCATTTATACCTTATTCCATTGGGCCAATGTTTTTGGTTCAGATCTGTATTTGTCTAGGGATTATACGTAACTAAGGTTCAATGCTTCATCCAAGCAGGTGAATTGTTTTTGCTCTAGCTTTTAAATGCAATGCACATGTGTATTTAAATCTACTCTTACATTGTCTTTCAATTTGATCTGTTTGTTGTTACGATGTAAATGGAATTTTGTGTTTTGTTGTTTATGTTGTAGTTCTGAGTGTAAATATGCCTAATTGTCATTAATCTGAAACTAAAATCAATAGATGCTTGTCAGAATTTAAAATTGATGTTAGGACACCATTCTATTAGTCAGATTTAACCAGTGGATAAAACAATTGTAGCTGCTTCAGACCTGAACATTTAGATTGGTGTAAATGGTAATTTGTCATGAAATGCTTTATCAGTCAGATCTGTGCCATTTTGATCCATCTGGTTGTAAAGTATGTTTTCAGCCTTGATTCTCTGGTCATGCAATTATTTGCAGGATTTTAGTGTTGTTGGGCCTGCTGTTAATAATTACCTCAATTAAAAATATAAAAATGCAATTTTACTTCAGTGTAAAATTTTGAGATCAAAACTTGATACTTTTACATATCTCATAACGAGTGTTAGATTTGGATAGTCACTAATATTGTTCTTCGGATAATTAAGGTGGTGTATATTGTTAGAACATTCCATTCTTGCAGTATTAGTCACTAAATGACAGAGAAATCAACACTCAGCAAACCATTTTTACTTCTTATTTCTCATTTAATTAGCAGGTTATAGTAACCAAAGAAAGGCCTTTGATCTGTGAGCAATGAAGCATTAGTGAAAACTTAATTAAAGGGAAAGATATGTGGTGATAATTTAAATAGTTACATTAAAGCTGATGCTTATAGAATCTATTTATAAATTGTATCTCATGGCCAAATTGAAACTCTTACCTTGTGTTCAAACGTCTCTCCAGGTTGTTGCTGGTCTGAAATGCTGACCTGCTGTACACAGTATGACCAAAATGAAGTATTTGAAAAATTCCAATATATTGCCTTGTGACTTTGTGTGTCCTCCATTAAACACCCTTTTATTTGAAATGGATGTCATCACTTTGACAAAAATGTATTTAGAAACTACAAAAATGTAACTGGATAAACATAGAAGTAAATTATAATTGTAAAGGGTGCTCCATGGAGTTTGATGAGATACAGTATATTAAGCAGGTGTGGAAGATTCAGTGGTTGATTTAGAGTTTGAGTTGAGTATAACCCATAATTAAACCCCAGTGAGCCTTCTGTTTTTACCATAAGTACCTTGTATATCATTTCATTGAAGATTGTGGAATTTAACACTGATATTTTTATTTATCATCCCTTGAGCCGGTATGCGATAGTTGCTGGCTATAATACAATCTGTAAATTGCAGCCTTTATAGATTTTCTTTGGTACTAATATTATCATACCTTACACTAGGGGTTTAAATATAGATGGGGCATATTTGTTTTGTTTCACACCGTAGGAATCTTTCTCATCTGTTTCTGTACTTGACTTTTAAGACTGCCATTGGAGGGCAAAGCAGAACTCACCTTTGCATCTTGCTGCCAGTGCTTTTTAATTACTTTCAAGATATGCCCCAATATTTTCAAAGTTGTGCCCTCACCCCCCTGCCCCCCCACCCCACAGTTTCTGAATGTTCACCAATTTTGGGAAGGTAAGCCAGTTTTAAGATTTAATGCTCTCGATTAGTGCCGCGTTCAAAGACGAATGATGTAAGATGAATAGGCAGTTTCTTGCAATGGAAGATTTTTGGAAACTTCATCTGTCATGTACACATTACCGTGATAAATGGATGTTTATAATTAACCGGGTGTAAAACAGATCTCTGTCAATGCCAGTGTCTGCCTTTCACAGTCAAATGCAATGTTTTTGTCTGGCCGTTGTGAAGATTAAAAAAAAAAAAAATTCCTACTGTATTTATTTTGTTTTGCTATAAAGTCTTAAGCGTGCCCGTGCCTTGTACCACTCTCAACAGCGTGCCTGTATTCTTTTGAATAGCAATTACGCAGCTATTCGGGCCGCGACGCGAGGCAATTAAACGCATCCAAACGAGGGTTTTTAAATGTAGTGTATTATCTTTGAAGAATGAAAAGAACAAGAATCTCTCTCTCTCTCGCTCTCGCTCTCTCTTTCTCTCTCTGGAATCTCCGCGTGCGGATGGGACGCGTGGAATTCCCAGTTTGCTTTGGGTAGACGCTCTGTAAGCAACGGTGACGGGGCCTTCCGCACGTCTCAAAAGACGCCCGGGCCGACCGACCGAGCAAACCCCCCCCCCCCAAAAAAAAAAAAAAATTATTTACAGTGCAATAAATAAAACAGAAGTGGCAGCTCAGAGGCCGCATCTGCAGTGGTTTTTGCCTTTTGCCTCTGATGTGAAGTCACCTGCAAACAAGACCCCAGTGACAGCTGTCAGATGGGAGGGGGGGCGGGGCGTCGGGGGGAGGGGAAGGGGCCGCGCAGGCGCAGTTGGCTGTGCAGCGAGGCATTGTGGGAAAAGGTGACGCCATGGCCGCCGCTTGAACTGGACGGTTGCCGCGGTGGCGGGAGGGAGGGAGGGAGCGGCTGTTGGTGACTGGAAGCGCGAGAGCGAGAGCGGGTGAGGGAGAGGGCGGCGGAAATTCCACAGCGACAATAACAACAACAACAGCCGCCGTCGCCGCCGCCAGGAAAGGACATGGAGAAGTTCGTCAGTTCCGAGAACGCGGCCTCGGCCAAAGCTTCCAAGTTTGTGAGCGGCTCCAGGCAGTCGAGTGTGGATTCACTGGACAGGTACAGCGAGCGGGCCTCGAGGGGGGGCCTGGGGGGGGGGGGGCCTGGGGGCCTCGAGGGGGCCTGGGGGGGAGCCTGGGGGCAAAGGTTCATTGAGCTACTGACACCTTGTAAAAGGTGCCCCTCCCCTCTCCTCCCCCCCCCACGAACTCCGGGGTGGGGGGGGCGGCACCCAGGAAAAGGAGCCCTGGGCTTCCTCCCCCCCCCCCAAAAAAAAAAACAACCATCAGTATCGAGCCAAAAAGTTCATCACCTTCTTCCCTGGCACCGAGCAACGGTGACGAAGACGAAGGCGAAGACTCTTTGCGTTGTGGAGTGAGGTGTGTTGTATTGTGCGGCACCTCACCCGCCACCTGGGCTCCCGGCACCGAGCTCCATGGGCGCCAGCAGCCAGCAATCTCATTCACAGGAGCCCCCTCACTCTAACCCCTGTAGCTCAGTGGTTAGAGCACTCGCTTTGCAAGCGGGAGACCTGGGTTCGATTCCAGGCAGAGGGCGAAACCGTGGGCAAGTTTCCTTACTCCACACAGAGCCTGATAATAATAATCCCTCCGAAACCCAAAACAATAATAAATTGGTCATTTTCAATCCACGACTGTTTGTGGGACGCCGCTGTGCGCAATTGGCTGCCGAGTGTCGCCCACACATATACAGTCAATTCACTTTGCAGTGTGTTCTGTGAAGCACTTTGGGGCGTCCTCCCGACGTGAAAAGCGCTATATCAAATGCGAGGATTATTATTATTATCGACTTATGAGATGTTGTTATTTGTGTGTGTGTGTGTGTGTGTGTGTTTTCCTGATTCCTCAATGTCTCTTTTCAGCATTAATTCGGAATTTGTCCCCCTCCCGCCCCACACACCACCCCACTTTTTTAAAAAAAAATCGATTAGGAATCTCAATGAGAAATAAAGCTGTTTTGTTTAGTAGAAGCTTCATCGTTTCTACCCTTATAAAGTGTGGCTTATGAGTCATTGAGGGTTGACGTTTGTATAGACATTTTAATGCGATGTTACCGCAAAGCCGCAAAGTCCGTGATAACATTTGGAGGAAGCAGCCACTGAATCGAAACTAGTCCAAATTAGATTGATGTAAAGCTTCAACAAATTGGGGGAGATTCATCTGTACATGTGTCGTTTTTATTTCCTCTGCTCTCGAAAAAGTTTTGAGCGGGTGGTTTTCATTTGTGCCTTTAAACCAACTGGTAGATCCAATTGTTTTTTTCCTAATCTTGATTGTTGTAACTTATTACATGATTTATTGGAAATATAACTGAAAGATGTGTGTGCTTGTGTGGGTGGATGGGGGTGGGGGCGTGTGTGTGGGTGGGGTGGGGGGGGTGAGGTTTACAATCTCTTGGGACAAGGCACATCTGATTGCATTCGTGTTAGGGCAGAAGAGGATTTGATTCCATATAGTGTTTTCAACTTGAGCGTACCTTTAAAACAAAAGATAAAATTAGTCATTCATTTCATGGCTGTTTGTGGGACATTGCTGTGCGCAAAATGGCTGCATGTTTGTCTACAAAATGCAGTCACTAACTTTATACCCCCCTCCCCCATGTTCGGGCCCCGACACCTGACTGTTCAGTGCTTTGGGTCATCCTCTCGACATGAAAGGCTCCATATAAATGTAATTTTGTTGTTGTATACCAAATCTTGTGAAGCGCTTTAAGATGTCCTCTTGATGTGAAAATGACTATATCAAATTTAAAAATTATTTTATCAGAAGAGCAGTAAATTTGTTTCAAAACCTAATTCAACCCATAGTATATAGATAGAGATATTTGCAATTGGAGGATTGGAGAAAATATCCTTTTTTTTTAATGCAGCCCTTCAGGATCTCATGTTGAATGGTGTAAACAACTTATAGCTGCCACAATTTCAACACAGTATCCAGGTACTTCTGCAGTGCCAGAATCCGTCTCCAAAGAATATAGGGTAAGTGTTGTTCTCTTATTATATCTACATCTACTATTAATCTACTCATGTACTGTACTTCGTTTAAATATATATAAAAATATTGTTTCCTCCTTCGTTTTTTTCTCTGTCTCTTGTAAGAATCCCTCAGAATAACGCAATATTTCTCAGTGAAGAGTTCATCCCAGTTCTACTGCAACTAAATCTTGGAGGTTACTTAGGTGAAAGCAGCCAGAGTCTTGCTCTTCATTGTGCCTTTTGTTCTTCAATGTGCCGCCTTGAGGAGTCTTCTCCTGACAACCCAATAGAGATTGGAACATCTTTGTGAGGGGAAATCATGAGTGTCGATCCATATTCTGAATTGATGTGCTTGTACAGCCATCAAACCAAACTGCGGGTGTAAAGCTTATAAAATTATTGCATAAAGGGGAGGGAAGAAGTATTTCACACGTGTCAATACCCAGAAACACACAAGTGACGTGTTCCAAATGAATTGTGACCCTTTTTTTAAAGAATAGATTTATATTTTTATATTTTTCTAGTCATTATACACCCCCAGTGCTGCCACTCACCTTCAGTTGGAATTAAATCTTAATTGTTAATATTCTCCATGGGTGGCATCAATATTGCTTCATACCTAAAAGTACTTTTGCAGAGAATATTTTCCCCCATCCAAACATGAAAATCACTGCTATCTTGGTACCAGGTTCTAACCAAAGTCTAGCAAAACGTTTGTATTCTGCTCAAATACTGGGATCCTAACAAGGCTGTTTGAAGTTTGTCCTTCAATCTGTTGTAAAGCCCCAATGGCCCTTTTGTAACCACGTGCTTCAGAGCTTAAAGTAATTTACAGAAATACGGCAGCATATACTATAGTATGTGTCCAACTGTCAATATTTGTTGTTTTACTACAGTAAAATTGAGCAAATAAATGAATAATTTAATTGAAGATTACTGTAATGAGTCATAGGGTAGTTAACTGTAGATATAAGTGTTGCTTCCTTTCCTCCACACTGATCATTTATCAGCTGCAACCCAAGCAACTGCTTGAAATGACTGTCTATAGGCCTCAATGGAGGAATCGTCTTAATCAAGTTTATAAAAATACATTGAAACCTGATGATAAATGAGGTGAGCAATGAGCTCTATCAGCACCTATCAATAATTCTAAAGTTTTCTTTCCTTTCAAGCAATAAATAAACTGCCTATGAACAGAAAGTACTATAAAGTGTTATGTGTTCAGTGTTCTTTTTTAAAAATTGAGTGTGAATTATTACCAAGTGTTGAAATATTTGAACTTTATGCGATAATGGATTATTGAATTTTTATGTAAGAGGACAAAGTGCACTTTGAGAAGTCATCCAACCTTCCACACAGCTGATAATGTGGGTCAACGTATTGATTAAAGAGAAGGCTGGGTGGATAAATGGTATTTTATATCTGTAAATGTTATGAAAAATCTCTTTGTTACCATTAAATATTGCCAACACCCATGCTGTACTGGGAGGAGATGTAGTTGATTTGAATGGAGGCCTTGTCACACAATCAGCTGAAGTTTTTCTTGGTCTCAGTGAATCAGCAGTTATTGAATGGGGATTGACATCTATCATTTCTCAATTGTCATATGAATCTGATGCAATCCACAAATATACTATTGTGCATATGTCTAGTAAAATTGGCTATTTGAAAAATATTTTAACTTCAGAATTTACTTCAGATATTGGTGGAATTGTAAAAATAAAACTAAATTTAACAATCAGCACATTGATTATTTTTTAATAAGAAGCAGACTCCGCCACTGCCTCACCCCTCGGGCTGCCTAAAGCCTCCCCCACACATTCGGCATATCTATGCTTGATTATGGAAACTCCCTCCTTATCGCTCCCTCCGTTCAGCGGGCTCCAGCCTATTCCACGTCTCCCGCCCGATCTGCCCTACCTGTGCCTCGCTTCCTCCCTTGCCACCTTCAAGGCCAGTCTCAAGACCCTCCTCTTCGATCGTGCCTTCAGTCGCCCTCCCACCTCTCTGCCTTTCCTCACCCCTACACCACCCCTCCCCCATGCTCGGGTCCTGACCCCTGACTGTCCAGCACCTTGGGACGTCCTCCCGACGTGAAAGGGGCTCTATAAATGTCATGTTGTTGTGTGTCTTTATTAGGGTAATGCACTGAAAATTCAATTGATGGATTCTGATTTTTATTCTCTGGGGTTTTTCTCTTGTGTGTTATTGAAGATAAATCCGGTTTGATTTTCTTCCTTTTTTAATCCCCTCAGAGGGATATTCTTCTTAGTGATCCAGCTCCAAATTGACTTGAACTTTTTTGCACTGGTAGTAAGGTTGAGGACTTCAGTAAGTGTGGACCCGACGTGTTGACGCTTTCTAAATGGAATTGTGTCACCTCAGCAGTTTTGCTGCCAACGTTTCCATATTTTTATTTCTTTGATTTTTTTTCTCCACTGCCTTTAGATTTTTTTCCATTCACTCCATGTAGCATTCTGCTATTTATCAGGGAAGTACAAAATCTGATTCCAGGACTCAGCCAATGTCATTATCACAGGCCACTTTTGAGGTACTCAAGAGGTCTTTGGGTGACAGGTCCCTGATTTTTTTCCCATCTTTGGAAGTGAATTTGACTCCTTCTTCAGACTTCACCATATAGTGATTTAAAGGCATGAGCACATATAACGCATTGCATGTCACCACATGCGGTGGCCAGTGTGTTAAAGCTACTGACAGATCATAATGGGTGCTCTAATCAGCTATCTGCTTTTGTGTACATTGTTGCATTCTTGACCTTATTTGATCTATGGAGTAATCTTCTAAACTTTGAAGTCAATTTAAAATAATAGCGGAAAATTCAAAAAGACTGAAGCATAACATTGTGGTTCTATTTTTCTTCACGCCTTCATTTTGTATTTTCTCATGTTTTTCCCATATTTGATTTATGTCCGCCAATTTAATACAATATGATTTTGACCAGAATATCTGGCTCCTTTTATTGATTTTATGTTGATGTATTTTAACTGACAGGTTTACAGAAGGCCAGACATAAGGGTAAGGATGAAATTAATTAGGAACATACAAGACTTCTCCTCGTTTGTCTCTTGTACTTGATGCAAAGCTTTCAATGTGTTTGGCCTTTCAATGTGTGAGCCATCTTCTAGATGTTTTAACCCTCAGAACTAAACTGGGGATTCTGCAATTTGCAATGCTTGTTAAAATTATAATGTACCAAATTGAAGTGTAATTACTGGATGAGTCGAGGTTGCCTCTTGTTGTTCCATTCTTCTTCCAAACACAGTGGTTAACATCGGTCTTGACCAACCTGCACTCCTTTAAATGGAAAGCTTTTATAATAAAATCGCATGGAAAGCATATATATTTGTTGGGATAGAAACTTATTCTATATGCTTCCAGAAACTTTTTCAACTTTTTTGATTGATGTTGATTTCTCAACATATGATGACAATGCACTTAAAGCAGAAAATGGTTAACGCTTGCATAATCTTTTAAATGAGAAAGAAAGCTCTAGTTTCACTTACAAAACGACCCCAGCCACTAATTCAGAACGCTTTGTATTTGGTGAAGGAGTTAGAAAAAAGAGACAATTTCCAAAGATAAAGATTATGAGTAAATCTATACACTAACTGCTTTTTATGCAGTAAGGCTTTTATAGATAACTTGTAACTTCAGTATATGCCCAGGATCAAAATGTCATGAACATATGAGAAGAGACATTGTAAAATAAATATATTGGCTCTCCGTGTAAGAACAAAAGCAGGGAACAGGCCCACTGACTTTATCTCTTGATCGAAAGATTATGCATAAATACTCCCTAATCCCCAAAGGTAAACAAGTTAAAACTTAAGTATGTTAACTTATCTTCACATTTCTTGGAAGTTTAACCATGGATACTTACCTCCCCAAACAATATTTTCATTACCACCGATCTTCCTCCTCCCCCAGCTTCGGCAGCACAGAAATTATCTTGCCTTCTGGAGTATTTGTTCATCTCAACCAATCTATTGATTCTCCAATGAAGCTCCCAAATAGATACTTTTTCAAGGAGGTCATCAACATAACATAGGCTTGTTTTGTCAGAAGCCTGTTCCTATACTGTTTAGGGTGGGTGGAGGAATTCCTTCTAATCTCTGATCGTTTCATAATTATGCCCTCTGGGCTTTACTCTCACAATCCAATTAAAATTGCCGGATTTACATCATGTAGACTCTTCTGGTGAAGTTCATTCCTTCTCGATTTTATTTTCTGCAATAAAAAAAGTAGTTTTTACAATTCCATTTTAATATTTTGTTTTATTGTAGTATTCATTTCTGTGGTCCTAGCATTTTAGTATACATAATAAAACACTTTAATGATAAAACAGTCCACAAGGAATTTTAAACGGGTGATATTTCCTGTTTATATGACTATACAAAAATCGGTTAGTTGAAGTACTGTCATTTGTCATTGCTCTAAGAAAATAGAGTAGACCTGAGCCAGAGCAAAGGACTCTGTAAATTCACGCAACTCATTTCAGAGTGAAGCCAGAATATCCGACAGTGAATTGGGAGAGTGTCTTGAATATCTGGATTCTATATCGAACAGTAGTTGGGCTACTACTTGGTTTGTTTTTGCCTCTCTCTTAACCTACTGTAATAATGGCATGCTGTCGAGCACGGTGACTTTTTGTCTTGAGACCGCAGTGATTATCTATGAATAATTTCACATTAGTTCATTAAATAAGTTTTCTGAAGATTGGAGAAATCTGCATGTTGCTGCTGACTATTGAAATCATGAGGGTCTATGGCCATGATTTGGGGGAGTTTAGTGTGCTTAAAAAGAAATTGATGTATGGTGAGGTCTCCATTGACTAGTTTTAGAATTATTCTATAACTTTAATCGTAGCTAATATTTCTGTGAATGTGCCATTTTGTCTGATTGATAATTCTGTCATGTAGATGGAGGTTTTCTACAGCAGTCGCAGCACTTATCTGCACAATTCTATTTTCTATCAAGTTGCAAGGTTACTCAAGACCAGCAAGTGGAAGATGCATTTCTTATTGTCAACTATTTCTTGAAGTTGCCATCAAATCAATTTGGGAGCTTGTTGACAATGTAGTTGCCTTTTTTCCAACTTTTGGAAAGTAGCAAAAGTTTTCTCCCCCACAAACAGACTTGGATTGTCAGCACTGCCTGACATCATGCACAACAGTGCAAACGACATGAAATGGTACGATATTAAACTTCCCAAACAAAGCAGCTGATGTATTCCTTGTCAATGTATAGTACAAAGTACAGGCATTTACTACAATGCTTGCAATTTCAAGTCGAGCAGCAGCAGTGTCCTGACTATTCAATGTGTTGCATTCACATTGTTTTACGTTACTTTTTTTTACTTAGTCAGTAGATGATAGGTGTTTATTCTTTTATAATGGTTTTGCATTGCTTTCAAAAATTCAAACTTTTACTAAATTTTCCCTTTGATTTGCTGTCTGTGCATCACAAATTATTTCTAATATAATGGCTCTCTACGATGTGTGCTTGCTTTTCCCTTTGCTGAAGTGTTGCATGTTGACATACTGTGATTTACATTCCTTTCAACTGTTTTGTGCATGCTTCCCGTCTGCTTTTCCTCTGCTGACCCTGATATGCAGGAAAATCAGGATGGACGGAATGGGTCTTGTCATTCTGATGCTGATCCTGAGCTGGGTATACGCTCCTTGGCAAGTGATAATTCTCTTTATTGAAAGTTTTTTTAAAATTAGTGGACAGCTAACCAAAAGTCAGTCTAGTTGATGATTTGCATGCAGAAGGTTAGAAACTTATAAGCAAACTGCTCTCATTTCTGATCCAAAATACAGTAAAAATTTGCCGTGCATGTTTTACATTTTCTCTAATACTAAATTTACAGTTCACAATAATGTTTTGACTGTGCAGTGTGTGCCATTAATGTGTTTAACAACACAATACTTTTTTGGAAAGAAATGTTAATTTATTAGTTTGATCTGACACAACCTTTTTGAAATACAATGATGCAGCTAAGGGGTGAATGGCACATCTATACTTTTGGGGGTTTGCCAGCTCAGTTGGATTCATGGCATGGAAGAGTGAAGTCAAAGTCGATTGATTGGAATAAATAACTAGGTAATCTATAAATCAAAATCTCTACTCTATATAGTGTGCCTTGTTTCTGGAACTAAATGCATTCACAGAAAATGGATAAGGTTTAGAAATCAGGAATATTACAGTAACCAGCAGTTTGCATGAATTCCGCACTGGCTAGAGATCAGAAATATTAATACAGTAACTAGCAGTTTGCACGATTTGCACATTGTAATCATGTTTGGCTACGGCAACAACATTTTGCTAAGTGAAGGTAAGTGTGGACTCTTGTTCAGCATGTTTGCAGTGTTTACCAGAAAGAAAACAGTAGTTCAAAGTTGCAGGGTTGCTTTTCCCAGGTCTTTTGTCAGCTTAAAGCATAATAATAGAAACTGTATAAAATGATTGGCAGCTGTTTGATTTGTTTGACAAGCTGCTTGTTTTAACATCATATCGTATTTTTGAAATCCAGATGCCGTGAAGGATATGGACATGGCTGATTTAATTTAGAATTTATGGAAATTGCCCAACAGATCATTGGAAAAGAAATCCTGCATGTTTAATTTACTTGTGTCCTGGTTGATTAACATGGGAATTGCTCTTTTAGAGTGAGATGAACAGGTGGCTGTAAGCTTAACTGGGTTTGATTAATTGTCAGGCACTAAGGGATGGAAATAAAGTAGCTCAAATGGAGGAGGCACCGCTGTTTCCAGGAGAAGGTATCAAAGCAATTGGTAAGTGCAAAACCTACTATGCTTGCAGTTTTAAATGTATTATTTTTTATTATTTTTTAAGAAAAAAGGATAATTGTGCTTAAAATTACAACATTATACATTGTTAGCTACCATTTCTATTCCTAATATACTCAACAAATGTTAGATCCTAAGCAGATTGTGAGTAGCAGCTCAAAGGCTAACTAAATGTTTGTGGTCATTGTAATTGAGAAAGCTGTCTTCAGATAGATATAAATCTCAATGGTTTGACTAATGTTTTCTCCTCACGAACTGGCAGGAAATAATCAGTTTTCTTATTTTGAGAGTAGAAATACTGTACTTGCAGAATAGTTTAAAAACATAATTACATACACAACTTTAATGTTTTATATTCCTGAATGATAAATGACTACAATTTGTTTTAAATTGCATTGATTTAATAATATTTGCATTCAAACTTCATAGGTCATTTGTAATCTATAGTAAGAAGAAGTTTACTATTTGATAGTTTAATTTGAATGTAATAAAACAGAGCAATGCTATTGCTATCTGATAAATAATGCCTTTGTATTACCCTAGATGCTTACAGATATTTACTGTTTACATGAATTCAACCTTCCTACATTTAAACACTTGTTTTATCTGCAGCTAAAGATGTTACATACATCTGTCCTTTCATCGGAGCTATTAGCGGAACACTGACTGTTTCAGACTATAAATTATACTTCAAAAGTACGGAGCGGGTAAGTTGGTTCTGTTTCTATTAAATAGAGAAATTCTGAAATAAATGTTTTCACACCTATTTTCATTACCCACTATAATTTGTTGAAGAGCATATTCACTACAACAGTTTGCACTTCCCTTTGCACTTGCTTTTCTTGTAGGGAGAACATTTTATAGCCGTTTGCAAAGACTGAATAGGAAACTGATGTAGAAGGGTGGGAGGTGGGGTGACCAAAGGTCCGTTCGAATGAGTAGGTTTCTATACAAATTTTGAAGTTGAGAGGGAGGAGGTGAAGTAGTGGAGGGATTTGGAAAGAGGTCAAATTAGGGCCTATGGTAATCCTAATATTAATCCTTGCAATTGATATATTGCTTCACAAGATTTACTCTAGAGTCTGGTGACTGTGTACTTTGTTGGTGATTATTGTTTAATGTAGTACATACCTTTATTTTTGTTTGTAACCTAGGATCCCCCTTTTATCCTGGATGCACCACTTGGAGTTGTAAGTCGTCTTGAAAAGATTGCTGGTGTTCAAAGTCATGGAGAGAATTCCTGTGGACTGGAAATTGTGTGCAAGGTAAAGTTTCCCATTCACAATGTCTGAAACCTGCCACACAGCAAACACATTTGCAAGCGAGAATTGTAAAGAGCAGCAACAGTATAGGCATTGGAGTTAATTACTGTGCAGATAAATTGTTTTACATTATAATATTTCAAAAAAGCCTTACCGGGTGTAAACCTATTTTTTTGGATTCAATTCTCTATATTCCATGTCTGCTATTTTTATTTCGGCCATTCTCAGTGTTAGTATTTCCCTAAATGGGTCAAATAAAAGTCTTTTTTAATTTTTTTTTACTTCCTAGTATCATTAGAGCTGATATTTTTGCACTGTCTGACAGGATATGAGAAATCTGCGGTTTGCATATAAACAGGATGAACATGGCAAGTTGGAGATATTTGAGAATCTGACGAAATGTGCGTTTCCTCTCTCTCATGGCTTGGTGAGTCCTTTTTACAGACAAATACATTTTTTACATAATTGTGACAGAAGCGTGATGGACATAGCAGCCCTCGATAATAAACCATTTATTGTTAAAAAAAATTCTAAATGAATTATTGCTATGCACAAATTGTTTGTGGTCCCAGTGAACAGGAGCACGTGTATCTACATCGCCAGAGTTGCGCTTTTGTAATAAGTGGCTGCATGTTTACCCACCTCCCCCCCCCAAATTAAATGGTCATTTTAGTTCTTGAAGAATAGCATTTTCCTTGCCAAGAATAATGGCAAAGCATAGTTTAAACCTGGAACTTGGTGGTAGGAATCTACAGATAAAAGACCCAGCAATTTATATAGGTTAAAGGATCCAGTTTGAAAGCAAAATTGGTGTTTTTTCAGATAAAATAAGAGTTGCACAGCACATAGGTTTGGAAGAAATAAAATTGTTCAATGAAACTTTAGTTGAGGTACTGTATAATTTGACTTTACAATCATGCTTCCATATATGAAAAGTTGGTAAGCTGTCATGGGGATTTTTACTTGTAAGAGCATGTTTTTTTAAAAAAAATATTAGTTCCAATGAACTTGTCAAAATGTGGGTCATGCAAGGCCTTGACCCTAGGTTATATACTCGTCTGGGATAGAAATGGTCTGTGTTCAAGCCTTCATCATGTCAGATCCAAGCATTGTATTTCTTCAAATGACAGTATCTCAAAACTGTTTTGTTTGCTCCTCCTTTAGCCACTGTTTGCATTTAAGTACAAGGAAAACTTTCCCACTGCTGGCTGGAAAGTTTATGATCCAATTGCTGAATATAAAAGACAGGTGAGCAATTTGTGGAACTGCAGAGCACATGTGTATTTTATGTAGTTTAACTGTGTTTCTATCTGAATTATGCTAAATTTTAATTGAGATTCCTCATTTTCAAATTACAATTGTGTTATACGTGGGATTCGTAATAGAAAAGTTTCCCATAACTTTTTGTGTGATTTTACTGATCCAATACCCTTTTTATTAACTTTTTTATGACACAGAAGTTTAACACTTCTTTTCCATTACAGGGAATTCCTAATGAAAGTTGGACAATAACTAAAGTCAACAGCAACTTTGAGCTCTGTGATACGTACCCTCCAATTCTGGTGGTGCCAGTTAATGTGAAAGACGATGATCTTTCCAAAGTAGTAGCATTTAGGGCGAGAGGACGAATCCCGGTGAGTATAAGCTGATGGATCTGTTTTATGGCTGACACCAGGTCTGGGAGAAATAATAATGTTATTTATACACGTACACCATTTACAGCAGCCCAAGAATAATATTATTCATTCTCCAGCCAAATTATTTCTTGCTTTCCAAGAAAATTTTCTCTTGTTGATGGATAGATCTTGTTGGAAAGGAAAAGTAAGTAGGTTAGTGTGTCAATGTCTAAAGCAGTTTAGGGGTATTTGTTTCTGTTTTTTTTATTTTGTGTGATCGTTTTATGTCAAATTACTTTGCGATCTGTATTGAATGGGAGATTTCTAAACTCTTTAAACTTCTTCCATAGGTATTGTCATGGATTCATCCAGAAAGCCAAGCAACAATTACTAGATGTAGCCAGCCCATGGTTGGCGTGAGCGATAAATCGTGCAAGGAGGATGAGAAGTACTTACAAATGATCATGGATGCCAATGCCCAATCCCATAAATTAATCATCTTTGACGCCAGGCAAAATAGTGTGGCCGATACCAATAAGGTACTTACTGACCAATGCAGAAGCTACAGTGAGAATAATTAACTTCACTTGCTTTACATGGCTTCCTTATTTAAAGATGTGTGTGATGTGAGCTTGTAATTATAAACCACAGCAACAAATTCAGATTCCAATGTTGTTTTTTGCAAAGTGTATCCATGATTGGGAACATTAACTGATGTGCAGTTTCCCAGCTTTATAATATTCATGTCAAATGTTCAGGCATTGTAAATTATTTGTGTATTTAAGAGTGAGTGCTAAAATTTTGCATCACAGCCAAGAAAGTAATGGAATGATTTCTGACATACAGTAAATCATCACAAGCATTATAAATATTAAAACTGCAAGGGAGGAATAATATATTCTTTCTGCAAATAACACTAACTTGGCGATGTTTCCCCCTGATCATTATTTGTGAATTTGTTCTTAGGCAAAAGGTGGAGGTTATGAAAGTGAAGCTGCCTATTCCAATGTTGAGCTTATTTTTCTGGAAATCCATAATATCCACGTCATGAGGGAGTCTTTGAGGAAACTGAAGGATTTTGTGTACCCGGTTATAGATGAAGCGAAATGGCTATCAAATATAGACACGACACATTGGTTAGAATATATAAGGGTAAGACAACTTGTATTAATTTATTTAAAATAACACGACCCTTTGCCTTCATGCCCTTTGTGGAGTCCTGTAGCTCAGTGGTTAGAGCACTTGCCTTGCAAGTGAGACACCTGGGTTCAATTCCAAGCAGGGCAAAACCTTGGGCAAATTTCCTTACTCCACACACCTAATAATAATCCCTCCAAAACAAAGCAATAATAAATTGGTCATTTTCAATCCACGACTGTTTGTGGGACACTGCTGTGCGCAATTGGCTGCCGAGTATCGCCCGCAAATATACGGTCAATTCACTTTACAGTCTATTCTGTGAAGTGCTTTGAGACGTCGAGAAGACGTGAAAAGCGCTATATCAAATGCAAGGATTATTATTATAACCCATGTAAGAAAATAAATTATGAAAATGAATTACCAGAACAAATGTCAAAATGCAAATTAAAATAACCCAATGACATATACAAATGAAATTGGGAAACAATATCCATTTGGAATGTTTATAGCCGGCCTAGGGAAAAGATATACCACATTAAAGAAGTGTTGATTTGCAAACATTAGTTAATGTTGCAGTTTATTCCTGTCTGGGTAATGAGAAAATGTGTTTTTAATCATGCTGGGTTTATTTTTGAGGGGTGCGAAGAGGTTATTGCATCCAAAACAGTGTGTGTAAAATGAAAGATATCTCAGAGTAGATTAGAAGCATCTAGTTCTGTTGAGATTTTCAGAAATTGTCTCAAAGTCTTTGACTGTAGCTTGAGCAGTTTCTGCAGGTTGTCTGAACCCTGAGATTGGATTACAGACTTTGTTAGGCATTTCTTTATATGTGCCAAACAGTTTTATTACTGCAATTTTCCTGTCATTTTCTTCTGGATGCATTCAACTGAGAGTTCTGAGATTGAAGCATCATAATCTTGGGGCCTTGGGTATTGCTTCTGATTGATGTAATATTTTTTGAAAGTCACATGCTAGTAATCTTTGTCATGGATTGTCGGAGCCAATTTAGGAAATATAACCCTTTAAAATGTGCGTTACCTGGCTATCACTTGTGTTACAGATACTTCTAGCAGGTGCAGTTCGTATAGCGGACAAAATTGAGTCTGCAAAGACATCAGTCGTGGTTCACTGCAGTGACGGCTGGGATCGTACTGCACAACTTACATCGTTGGCGATGCTTATCCTCGACAGCTACTACCGAACCATCAAGGGGTTTGAGGTGCTTATTGAAAAGGAGTGGCTAAGCTTTGGACACAGATTTGCAGTTGTGAGTAATTAATTGCCTCATTGGTCTCGAAGATCAAATGTGAAATTATTATTTCATAATTATATGACTAAAAACAGTTACGTGTTTTACAAATCTTAAAAATATCTTCCCAGAGAATAGGTCACGGTGATGATAACCACGCTGATGCTGACAGATCGCCTATCTTCCTTCAGTTCATTGATTGTGTGTGGCAAATGACTAGACAGGTAGGAATATATCACAGGAATTCAAGATAGGACAATTAAAAGTCTTCAGCATGTTTTATCTGGCTGTGTTGTCTTTGAGCAGTACAAATGCTGTCTTTGAAAACAACATAAATGTTTTGTGGAGGAATACTTTTATTAGAATCTCTTTTATTGCAACATTCATTAAATACCCGGTTGTAGCAAAGCAGAGTAACCTTATAAAGGTGAAGACGTGCAGCATAAATACCTACACAGCCCCAGTATGCCTCAGGTTCCCGCATCTGTGTTCTCCAGTAGTATATAAAATCTCTTACAGAATTCCTTCTGATTTTAAATGTTAACACTTGAAATTCTTCAAAATGTCATTTGAAAACCAGGATGATTATCTTTGTTGTAGTATACAATACAAAAAATTCGAAATTACATTTGTATAGCGCCTTTCACGTTGTCAGGACATCCCAAGTTGCTGGGCATGGATCCCTGTTGGGTTAGAGTAAACTTGTGAAGAATTAAAGGCAAGAATTTGCAATATGTTAAAGAGTCCTTGCACGCTTTATCACCACTCTGCCATTTATTTCTTATTTCTTGGATGTTCATTACTGATTATACTTACATCTTGTACTTTTTCAATTACTTTACTCCTAGTTTCCAGCAGCCTTTGAGTTTAATGAGCTGTTTCTGATGACTATTCTGGATCATCTGTACAGTTGCCTATTTGGGACATTCCTTTATAACTGTGAACAACAAAGGCTGAATGAGGTAAATGAAGCATTTTAACTCTGAGGCGCGCTAACATTCATAAGTATCTTAGTTATATTAAATTGAAATCAAATTCTTCCAGTTAATCTCTGATAATAACAGTATAAGCGATATCTTGGATAAGCACAGTAAGAATTGAACTTACTATAGTTTTATCCAAGTAATTTTTAATTCCTGAGAAGTCCCCCTTGTATTTGCATGTTCCTGGTAAGGAAACTACTGGTGGAAAAAAAGATTGCATTAAGGTCACCTAACTCCTGGTAAAATATGAGATGGGTTGGTGTGAATTTCACAATCCAGTATTCTGCCACCATGATGTGCTATTTCATATGTGAGAGTCATCAATAGGAATTTTCAGGCCAAGTATTGACCTGTAGATATTGGAATTACTATTTGTACTTGTAGGGAGAGAGTGCAGCATTTGACCAGTTGTAATATTTTTCCTATTGTTGATCACCTTAGGAGGTGCAGAAGAAAACCAACTCTCTCTGGTCTTACATAAACAGTCAGTTGGAGGAGTTTACCAACCCATTTTACGTGAATTATGAAAATCATGTGCTTTACCCTGTAGCCAGCTTACGGCATTTGGAACTGTGGGTTAGTTATTACGTGAGATGGAACCCAAGGATGAAACCTCAGGTAAGAAGAAAGTACGGTTTTGGAGAACTATAAAATATTCCTTCCTAACCATTGTTTATCACATCTAATGGAGAAGGAACATTACAGTTGTGTTCCTTCCCCAATAAACACAACAAACAATGGCTAGAAATGACAGGCCAATCTGCAGCGTTGGAGGATTGGCTTATTTACACTAGATCTAGTACTTTTTCTCTGACCTTCGCAATATATTCCCAATTTTCTTTTTTGAATCCTATTTGAGGTTAATGATGAGCTTTTATGTGTGAGCTGGGAAGAGAGTAAGAAAGAGAGTGAGCGTTATATTCCCAACTTTTGAGTTACTATCTTTTACTGTTGGGAGTGCTGTTAGAATTTAACCAGCTCAAACCATTGAGAGCAGTGTCTGGCAAGTTTTCCACTGCTTGTTCAGCTAGACGACCCTACCTGTTAGGGTTTTGACTTGCAGAGTTAACGGGAATTGAGTGGGAAGAATCCCTGTTGCCACAGCTGAGGAATTTTATAATGGTCTTTGTTTAATTAATGTGCAAATCTCAGCTCATCTTTGTTTTTAGCCAAATTCTAAACATTTATCTCTTGATATTTGGGAGAAAATTTTATAATGCTGTGCTTACAGAATGAGGATGATTAAATCAGTTTCTTATATAATGTTCTAGTATGCAGATTCAGTGCATATGGCAGAAATACAATGATGATGAGAGCCATAATATGAAATTCTGCTGAACATGCTGTTTGGAGCGTGTTAATTTAAGGAGATGTTAAATGTTGATTATGCTGCACACCTTATTTATAAGACTGTTATACCATCTTCTTGCTAGTCATTCAAATAAATGGTGTGTGTGAGACAAAGGTTGGTAACAATTTGGGTTTATGTAGGAGGAACCCTGCCATATGTAAATAAAAAGTTGTCAGTCAACGTACATGTTTTCTTTGTGCATGCTATCCTCTGCAATTGAAGTATAAAGTTTGGTCTTAAATGTAAGAAGCATTGATTCATTCCATGTTTGAGCTGTAGGTGTTATAATTTTCTAATATTAACTGTGTAAGAAATTTCAGTTTATTTGCATTTTTCCCCCTCTATTTAAATGAACCTTCTGCAAATTTAAAATTGGTACAACCATTAAAATACCTCTGTGTAGTCAGTATCGCAGGATGCAGCAGAGCCAGTGTGCTTGTGAAAAGCTAATTACCAATACATCCAGACTGCATTAATTCCATCTTATTTTTTCCATAGTTGCATGCCACAATACACTTCTCCTGCAAATAGGGAATGAAACTACAGTGAATGCTTTGTCTGGTGCTAATAGGGTTTGGAGCCTAAACCTACAAAAAATAAAATGTCATTGTCTTTTTTTTGCCTAGCAATAAGACACTGAAAAGAAAATGTGAAGGAACCAAAAAGCAATTATTTTCCTTGTACTTATGAATAGCCCAAATTCTAATACACCGGATGTATACATTAGAATTTGGGCTATTCATAAGTACAAGGAAAGTAATTGTATAAAAATGCAAAATATTTTTTTCTAGTATCGTACTTCCTTGCTATGGTTCTAAAAATAAAAAAATTCAGTGCTGTTTATTAAAGTTGTACATTTCTAGATAGTTTGCACTGTAAGTACAGGAAAGATAATGGAATTACTTCAACTGTTTTATTTTGTTTTTTTTACTTATTATTTTATCTGTTTTATTTTGTCCATGGTGTGTTGATCAGAAATGACTATTTTTAGTTTGGTTAAGGCCATATGTAGGTTTTTACGCACAAGCATTTGATTCTAATAAGTACATGGAAATGCACTGTACATGTTTCTTGTCTTTGAGTAATTTGATTCTTGATTTATGAGTCGTTCAGTGCTTCGTGCATATGCATTGGAAGCAGACAATTCTAACACACTTGGGCCGCATTTTAACAGCTGCACAACCTCAGCCCAGAGAATCTGCATTTTCAGTGCATTGCATTTACAGAATGCCCCACAACGGTAACATATTATCAATGTATAGTAATGAAGGAAAGTAATGCAAGCACCACAGCAAATTAAGCTGTTGTGCCACAGACCTGAGGCTCATAGATTTCCCACATGGAAAGATCACAATCACCATCTGATCCATCTGGGGTGCTGCCAAATAAGAGGGTAAATTAGAGAGTTGATTTGTGATGCTCTTGCACACCGTAATAATTACACTATTACAAAGGGAATCTAGCACTGTGTTGCCGTTCACCCACCTGAATGGATTTGTGTGAAAAACAGCTCACAGCAATTGAGTGGTGCTTGAAAACGCGAGCAGTGCATTTCGATTGATTTCTAATACGGTGATACACTTTAGAAGATGTTGAGAGTTTATTACAGAAGTATAGGCATTTGCAAGTCATCGGTTATTCAAACAATGCCAACCCCTTTCTCTTCTCTACTCATTTTAAGTATTATAAATTTAAAAACTTGTATTTTTCCAATGAACCATGCTGATTATCCTAAAGAAAAAATTCTGATTCCCCTCACTGAAGCAGCATGAACTAATCTTACATGCAATTCAAATTCTGCTGATTTGCGCTTATTAATACACTTGGCCAAATAGATTGAATGAATTGGTTTTGAATTTTGTCCTTTGGTAATTGAGCCCATTAAGATGTAGCGATGGAGCAGTTTGATTGTGGATATAATGAGAAATGTTGGCTTTATGAATGTGCAGTAAATAACTGGATTCATGAGAGTGATGTTGATATGATCTTGACTCTTAAAAGTACATTTACTACTCCGCAATCCCAGTCTGTGGCTGTACAGTTTAAGTGGGATGTGCTTTGAGGAAGTGATTTTCATTTTCAGGATCCTTTGGTTATGACACAAGCCTACAGTCAGCTTAGCCTGGGATTGACATTAATTGCTCTATTCAAAGAGCCGGCACAAACTCGATGGGCCGAATGGCCTCTTTTTGTGCTGTACGATTCTGTGATTCTATGATTCTAGTATAGAGGCACATGATATTAATTTCCTTTATGCTCTTAAACCAGCTCTATTTGATCACATTTCAAACCTTTGAGAAATGCGTTTCAAAATGTACTATACATTTTCCTTCAGGAAAAATTTCCACTTTTTCTTCCAATGACAACCACGGTGTGAACCTTTATGCATACAGAGATAAACAAGTAAGAATCAAGTTTAAATGATGGGTCAACTTTATTTATCTAAGGACCAAACAGTGGTGAGGTATATTTGATGCTGCACTAGATGTATCCTCAAAACAATTGTATTTCCTTGTATTTCTTCTTCCAAATAGGTGCCAATTCATCAAAATTGCAAGGAGTTGCTTAGCATCCGGATTGAGCTTCAGAAGAAAGTGGAGGAGCTGCAGCGGGAGATCAGCAACGTGGCATTTTCATCTTCCTCTGAAAGTGCATCCTCGCCTGCACATTCAGTGGCTGCTGTACAAACTACTGTCTGAAACTCCCCCTTCCATGGTCCGTTGATACCATTTCACCACAGGTACAACCGCCAAGACTGTAACATGAACTTGAGAGCTGTAAATATGTTTACCTTTTGATATTTTTTGTGCAATACTTCTCTGTATTTTTGGTTTTATTGGAATGCTGCTTGTGGATTCCCATCTGTTTTTGTAGTCACTTCTTTCCAGTGTGGAAATCCACAGTGCAGTGCAAACACAAGATTGAGCAGAACGTTACAAATTTGCACAATGTGTGATATTGACACTCCATGAATTGGCCGATAGGAAGCACATATCTCTGATAGATAAGCCTGGGCACGGGAAGGGGCCACAGAACCTTTGGACTGGACCAGGTGGTGGCTCTGCTTTGCACCTAAGTAATGAACTGCTGAATTTTTTTCACATACATGACATCTAAATGTTGAATTCTAGGGTAGGAGTATCATCAGTCAGGCATCTATCACGTCACCTGTAAATTGTGTTTTTTTTAAAAGGGAAAATCTTTAAAGTTAATAATATTTTAGCTTCTTTCCTACAGTAAATGCTGTTTTATTTTTCATAGGCATTATTCACATGGCTGTACTTGTTCCATGCAAATTTATAAGTCCGTTAATCTCACCATTGCAAAATGAATTTTAGATGTTTTATGGAAGCTTCTGAAGAAGTTTTTGAATGCTTGGGTGGATGAGCATTCATATGTGTAAGAGTTATTTAGCCTTCAAATTTTGAAGAATAATAATCCCAGCCACACGAGCTGCAGTGTAAAGCTGAAATGTTGCTGGGAGAATTTGATTTGCAGTTAGTAGAAAGCAGATTTTTTTTAAAAAAAATCGTGTCTTCCAAGTCTGGTTGTATTATTATTCTTGTTCATTGAAGTTTTCACTTCTGGGCTTTTTCCACTGTATAACTCTTTGAGTACCGAAGAAGGATTTAAATGTCCAAACAAACAAACAAACAAAAAAAGCCAATCTTTTCGATTTGTAGAATTTTTCTGAATTGTGCAACACCAGAAGCGTATTGTTATGGACCCTTTGCTCTTTTCTGTAATAATCAGGGTTTTGAATTCGGAAAAATATTTTGCAGGCATCATAGAACACAAAATACATGCTTCATGGAACTAGGGAAGGCCTTTCAGTTCTGTAGAGGATGAAAAAGGATCCTTAGCACCAACCCTTTGCAAAACTGGTTCAGAATTTCTGTGAAAAGTTTTTTGACCACTATTTTGTTCAAATAATGAATGTTTTTTTAAAAAAAGAACGATTGCTGTGTAGATTTGACCAATTCTTTTAAAATTTACAGGTATGAAGTGTTACACAAATTATTTTTGTAAATGTCTTACATGTGTGTATTTTGAAAGCTGAGTCTTTCAGTACTCCACAAGAGTTGACCTTTGAACAGAGGCCAAATACCGTAGTAATTGTTGATTTTAACCAGGTACCCAAAGCTTGGCCATCCCTTTCTGATGAAATGATTTTGGAATATTAGTAAGCACATGCGATAAAGGACCA
The DNA here is from genome assembly GCF_018977255.1 of Callorhinchus milii. NCBI lineage: Eukaryota > Metazoa > Chordata > Chondrichthyes > Chimaeriformes > Callorhinchidae > Callorhinchus > Callorhinchus milii. The sequence continues at coordinate 13,446,506 of NW_024704756.1, read as the reverse complement.
ACTGTTCAATAATCTATCAATACAGCATTAGTCACATGTATGGACTTGTGCACTTTGTATTAAGAAGTATCTGAATTTTGTGTTTGAATGTTCCAAAGCTAAGGGTCAAATCTGTACTTCTGGTTTCTGGTGCTCCAAGTTTCCTCTGCCCCAAATGTGAGCTAAACAGAAATCACCCATTCAAAGTCAATTATTTGAATTCGCCACAAGCTGAAATCCTAAATCTTAACCAACCTTGTATTGATATTCTGTTAAAATTGTTACTGGACTGGTTCAGGCTGCAGTGGCTAAGCCTTATTCTGTAAGCATTTCTGAACTTTTAAAGTGTTTTCGCCCTTCTGTCTCTCCTGCATCACAGCTTTTTAGTCTACATTTAGTGTCAAAAGAAACTAGTGAACTTACTGCCAGTGTTACTGCAAATGGCTAATGGTTGTGTGGTACATAGAAAAAAATAACACTTTAATATATTGCAGGTCGTGTAGCAAGTTACAAACAAACCAGGGATGCATTTTTGAAGTGCAAATATTTAAAACTGCACTTATGTTGAACTTTTGGGTGCTTGTGGTGTAACCTCAGAGCAATGCATTTGAGGTATGCCTTCTATTTTAAATGATTTATATTCCACAAATTCCTTCACCAAAACACACTGAGTTAGTTACTTGTCCTCAACAATGAACTTCCTGAATTGCATCCTCAACAAATGGTGTCATCTCTTTCTATAAAATAGAAAACAAAATGATACAAATAGAAATCAGAGACTTTCCCCTTTATGTACAAGTGTCATATTTATTCAATGCGTGGGTACATTATACTGTTAAATATCTGAGGTGCAAAGTCAAAGACTGATTATTTTAATAAACAATAAATAATATGGGGAGTCATATTACATCTGGAGTTGTACAAGAATTTCCGTGTTCAGTATTTCAGACCATCCAAAATCTAATCATGACGTTATCTGTTATGTGACTGTTATCTGTTATGTGACCCTGACCTCTGAAAGGTGGGTATAATACTGGTTTTCTTTTGGGCTTTTGTCTTTACTGCTGTTGCATTAGTCTGTGACAAAGATTCAATAAATCTTCAAACATATTTATTCACAGATTTCAATTTTTAAATTGGAGTACAATTTTTTTTCTCGTGTTCAGGTAGCTGAGTGAGATATTCATTTATCAGACAATCTTGTTGCAATATTTTCTCACATTCTGTACACAAGGTACTTCATCAAGCTGTATTTTATGGAAGTTATATTGTTGTGTGCATTCCACATCAGAAGTTTGATAGTTTAGTGAGTAATTTCTGGTGACATGTTGCCATTTGATTTCTAGTCCAGACAAATTCGACTGTCCTAGTATTGCCAACTCATCCAATCATGGCCAAAATTAACGAAAATGACTTGTATACAATATTAGGTGATTGAGATGTGACTTTCAGGGGTTTGGGTTCCCTGTTGTTCTTGCTTGCGCCAGACCCGTTAACCACTAAAACTGTTCTCTCCTATTCATTCCCTTAACATCTGTTCAATGCTACACTTATACCTCACCTTATACCGCCTATGTTCTTTGGGTTCAAACTGGAACAGTGAGATACATCCATCAAGAATATTCAGAAGATAATTTAAAACAAAATTAAATAGCATTTAACCGGGAGTTATACAAGAAAGTGTAGCCCAACTAATTGGGTAGTCAAGTTGCATGGCTGAGAATATAATCTGTAAAGGTTTTTGACCCTTTGAATACTGATTTTTTTTGCAATTTCCCAAGTAATTAATATTTAATAAGATTTTAATATTCCCAAATACCATGGAAAGCATTCAAGGTTTATTTCTATTTTGGACATACAAAATACCCACTAGTCTTCAATGGGTTGTTAGTTACACTATTTTATTTATCTTGGTAAAACTTGATTGGTTCCTCATCCCTTTGGTGAATTACTAATTTATAATTTATAACAGCTGCAGTGTGTGTGTGTATATATGGCGTGTGTCTTTCTTGTGCAATGCAGAGTGCTTGAGCAGCATATTCCAAGACAGCCTTAAGAAGTCTTCAAATAACATTGCAAAATTATATTAAACCCCCAAGGTGCAAGTGGAAAAGCTGTAAAATTATTTTATCTTCTCTTTAATCCTGATTGCTCCACCATTTCCCCTAAGTGAAGAATTGTGCTGTACATGTGCAGTAATTTAAGAGAAACAGCTACTCTTTTGCAATTTTATACAGTATTAGGCAGCTGCATTACTCCATGGGAGGATTTGTGTAAGTAAACAGAACAAATCCCTTCCTTCACTCACACTGGCCTGTTGCTGTCCAGGGGTGGGGAGTGAACTCTTGATATACTGTACTGCAGCATTACTTCCAGTTCCCCCTTGCACATCTATTGATTGTATAATTTATAACCATTTCCCATGTACCACTGGACATAATTAGGGAGGGAGGGAGAAATGTCACAGTAATTAAACATAGGTATGAATGAGTGTTTTCTTTAAAATGACCTCGCTACTGAGATTAAGTTACCCTCAAAACTGCTGTTCTCTGATTGTGATATTTATTGATCGAATTAAGAAGTTGAACTGTTGATTTATCAGAAAATCACTTGTAATGTGCTATTTTGGACGCTACTCTTTCTAATACAATCTATTTTGGCACCTGCTACATAACACTTTATATAAAGAAAATTCACATTAAAACTGAGAATTATTTGTGAATGTTCACCCACAGCAGTTTCTCTGCTGCCATATTGTAATGTTAACTTATGAAGCAAGCTTTGTGTGGGTTGCCAATAAACCACAAGATTTGGTTCACAGGGTGACTGCCACCCGACAGATTTCACCAGACAGTCCTAGCATTGGAGCAATAAAGTTAAAAGATTAAACCAATTTGACCTAATTAATAAGTGACTCTAAATTACAGGACGTTACTGATTATGTATTGCATCTTGTTACTACTTAATGCTGCAGTGCTTGTATCAACTGTTCATGAATTATACATCATTGCTACAGATAGATGTGTACTAATCACGAGCTGTTTAGATGGTTGATAAATAATAATACTTGCATTTGATATAGCGCTTTTCACATCTTCTAGACGTTACAAAGCGCCTCACAGAATATACTGTAAACTGAATTGACTGTATATTTGTGGGTGAAAATACTGTGTAGTGCTAGTGCTGTTTGTGATAACTTACTGGGTTAATTAAATGTTTTTTGAAAGCCTCAGACTTTTATCAATCTACAGCTTCCTAAATGTAGTTTAAAGAAAATAGTAAATTATTTTTAAAGGCATGAAATGTGTTGTGTGCGGTGGTTCCTACTGCGCTGGGTCTTAAGATCTCTTCCGCTCTTCAATTCTTTTGTTCTTGTTCTGGCACGGCATCCTTCTGTGCAGAAAATGTCTGTGTTTCTATGATACCCAGCTTTGTGATGTGGGCATGGAATGGGAGGGGGCAGTATGGGGTGATGGCAGCCACCAGCTGTACAACTGGCATGTTGCAAACAGGAGTGCAAAGGGTTTTAATCAGGAAGAAGGAGGAGAGAGGGCTGCAGTTTAATTCTACAATATTTTAATTGTTTGAGATAGCCTGGAGTGTTTAAAGAATATGTGCTGACATGACTGACGTTGGCTCCTAACTGTTATGGAGCCAGCAGCAAGTATCTCAGCAGTGTATTAAGTACAATCTGTAGCCCAAAACGCACACCATTCCTTAACCCAAACATGCAATCTGCAATATCTGACAGAAGTTTCCAAATGCCGTATTTGGAAAGTCGATCATTCTAATTTTTAGCTTTAAAACTGAATGACCCGATTAATGAGGCTGCAGCTGTAAGAATGTATATGAGGAACAACCCCGTATTTCTTAAAAATATAAAATAATTCAGGAATTATAAGGTTTGGTTTTGTGGATAGATTTTGGAGAAAGAATTATAGTATCACCATTTTTAAGATTCAAGTAGTATATCAGTATTTTGTTTAATATGTACAAATTTACTCTTTATAGTGGTTATGTCCTTAGGACGTGAAAATACGTTAAGATATTAATGCAAGCAGGAAGTACTGAACCACAGGACACTTAAACTATGAATGTTTTTTTTATGGTGTAACCGACACTGAATGATTAAAATGCTACAAGGAAGCTGCATTCAGCACAGTTCCTCAATAGGTTCTCATCCTGTGTGAAGAGGTTTTTGTGTATTAATCAGCCAGTAGTTATTTGTGGAGGTTACCAGGCAATGATGAAGCACGTTAACTAAATTTTCGTGTTTACACCCTCTTTTTCAAACTTCCTTTAAAGCTCTGCCTGACCTAATGGTGGCAGACTGAGTTTTACAGTTGGAACATTTGAACAGATGTCAAGGGGGCTTGGACATATTGGGGACGTCAATTCCTTAGCAAGCCAGAATATGTTTCTGCAACAAATCAATTTGAATATTGCCCTTGTTAGCTGAGGTATCTTTACCACGATAAAGAATTTGCAATGGCAGGTGTAATTGTTACTACCATTCATACCATTTTGAATTCATATATAAAGTGTCTTTTTGGACATGCAAACCTGCCACCATCACTGATGGATCCAACAGAATCCCATCACTCTTAGCTGTCACCATAATTGTGCTACATCCTTAACTCAATCGATCCACTTGTATCCTTTGTTTTGTTTACGCACACTAGAAAATCTAAACTGATGCTCCGATCAATCAGCAGTTTCTGGCACCAAAGGCTTTCTTCTGTGACATTCTTTGGAGTGTGAAACCTACCCAAACTGAACTATTAAATTGTGACTTGTCTTCTGTAACATAAAAATGTTAATCTACGTTTTTAAGGTACCATACTCTGTAAAAGTAGCATTTTTTTTGGTAAAGCAGAACAACATTACAAGCATGTTAGTTTCAAGGCAAAAGCTACCTTTTACAGCATTGTGAGCTAGACTTGAATGGCACTGTCTGCAGATGGCTGCGCTGACTGTGTCTGGAGGAGGTTTCCTTCAACTGCAGGAAGAATCACCGAAGCCGTCGGGAGTGAGTGAGCGTGGCAAAGAAAAACAAACATTTTAAACCAGTCAGCCACCACATTGAATAAAGGAAGCAGTTTACGTTCCAAGAATAAAAACAGAGCCATCGTTTTCTGTCACAGAGCCCCCCCACACGTCCAAACCATATCCGGGACACAGAATTGGATCTCAGCCAAAAACTCTTTTTAGTTTGTTTCTTTCCACTTCATAATCTTAACCCAAGACTTGCTGACATTATACTTTATTGGCGCACGATTGAAATTGCTGTGACTGGCAAAAAAGCACTGTAAAGCTCGGTACCCTCGCATTGGAATCTTCATTTGCCACATTTTTCTCCAATGAAAATTCTGCCTGCTAATCGGATCAGATTCATTTCCTGTTTAACGCAGCTGACCTACTACAAAGATCTATAAGAATTATTTGTAAGTGGTCAGTAAATCAGGTTGAATTTGCTTCCTCAACAAAGCCAAAAATAAGCTTGAAGCCACATGCGTATCAGTGTTTTGGTTTAGTGCTTGGCTTCATCCTACGTCACTGGTGCAGAAATCCTTTCTCCATTCTCTGCTATAAATGTTTTCTTCAAAACACATATTTCCTAATGGAAAATTGCACATATTCTACCTGTAGCTGTTACTTGAGTAAATATGTGTCTATTTAACTGAAAACTGATCTCAAGATAACTCGGTGGACAAGAATGAATGCATATCATGTTGGCAAGCCAACATTCACCTATAAGGTGGACTTTATCTCAAGCCTTTGGAGATCCAATTCTGGGAATTCTGTTATCGATGGGTATGTTTTGTTTATTCTCAAGCATGTGTTTCTCCCTCCCAACCTCACCTAAATATTACATTTTATCTCCAAGGTTGTGAGCTCTCCAGCTCTTGGCTGAACAGTCACAATCACTTAAGAGTAAGAGGTGGAAAGGGACTTGAAAGAAAAAGCTGTTGATGAAATGAAGTGTCATCTTGAATGATAAATGCAGTGGAAAGGCGGTAAAACAAATCTCTTGACAGTGAATCAGTTAACAAAGCTGAATGTGACATGCATGAGGGTGATGACTTGAGGCTGACAGAGAAGGCAGAGTAAATGTTTACAGAATAAAGGCAACAAGGTACATACTGTGCAACTTCTAACAAGCAAATTTGATGATTGGGGATGGAGAAGGTCAAAAAGATGAAGGTAGACTTGAAGAAAAAAAGCAAGAAAGTGAAGAAAGTTCCAAAAGTTGAAGGTGAGCAGGAAGGTTTAGAGATGGTTTCATTGTGAATGAAGAGAGTCCTCACAGCCCGAATGAGCAGTACTCAGACAGTTCCTGGAAGCACAACAGTGTGAATCATTCGGCTACACCATAAATGAATTGAGATTCAATATTATTTTTAGCCAGTTAATATAGATGCTAAGTATTTTTTTAAAAAAAGAGATGTACATTTCACTTGAGACAACAGATCTGCTCAAAATATTTTTTTTTCAATTTCAGTCCAAATGAAGTCTATAAACCAATGTGGAAGTATACAAGTAAATAAATACGTTTGCAAAGAGGTTGATAACTGGTACTCACCTGGTGGTTCTGATTGAAGGTTGCCTCCTTTTACATAATCTGTGGAATACAAATACAGAAGGAAAGCATACTCATCCTATTCTAATATAATTTAGTAATTCAATAAGTTTGCATTTCTGTATTTCCACTCAAAAGTCCAGGAGTAGATCTCATTTTGTCCATTAAATTCTCCCACCATTACATCTGCTTGAATTTTGAATATCCTAAATATTTAGCCTCTATTATCTTGGAATATAATATATGTAGTAATTTTCTTAATAAGGAAATCATAAGTAAATTAGTCCGACTCAATGGGAATTCTTCTACAATGCAATCTAGTTTTACTTGTCAAACCACCTTCTTTCACAGCAGCAAAAGTTCTGCAAAGTTTACATTTCTCTAATTTCAGTTACATTCGGGATCAGTCTCGTTGCTCTTTTTTGTATTTTTTCCCCCAATGTTAATATGTTTTTATGGCACAGTGACCAGAACTGAACATAGTATTCTAGGTGTGGTATAAACAAGGCTTTGTAAACCGTTAATTTCTGTAGACAGAGATCTGTTGTTTGGCTAAACTATCCTGGCTCCCACCCCGTGTTTCTGCTACTCTGCCTTTTATGTATTAGCAGCAATTTTGATCAGCTTACAACAGCTTTTGTTGTCCAAGCCATTTTATGCTGAGTCGTGCTTCGCACATATGGAACTCTGGTTTGAATACTCAAGCATAGCGAGGGGTTTCCAAATCTGACCAACAAAAAATTAACAGGTTCTGGAAAGCTATGAAATGTTTATTGCAAAGCCAACAGCAACTGCAGGTGGCAGCATTGGTCACTTTAACGTCAACGTGTAAGAACTTACCTTGTATTTTGAAGCATAATTGCTTCTTCTGATACGCAATGAAGCTGCTGACTGCACCTAACACAGCCACAGCCAAGCCACTGGTGATCCCAGCTATTGTCGCTGGAGGCATGTCTGATAGTGCAAGAGAAAAAAAATTAAAATTATAAATCTGGATATGACTCCTAATGCCTCAACATGAATAATTAAATATGCTACATTGTTGTTTCCTGGCCTTATTTTAATAATGGCATAAATGTGTTAATGGAGGATTCTAGTTTAAAAGCAGAGAGGAAGTCAAGCTTGTATCTGCCGAGCTCCATCAATCAGATGGGTGAGTCATGTTATTGATCCATCAAAATCCGTAACATTTAACCTTTGAAGAATTCTCGCTGAAAGCCCCAGTGCCATTAGGAATATTTTGCTTGCAAGCTGAAAATTCTGCTAAACAAACTGAACGGAAGCATTGTGAGGAAACTGAACCGAAACAGTCACTACGCTTCACAGTAATTACGGCATAAAGTTGAAACCTTTTGACTTGATAGAAAATACAATTTCTTCAATTGGTCTTGTCTTTCTGGTAATGATTCCTTTAACAGTTAAATCTTAATGTGAAAGTAATGGATATTTATTATTAAATGCAACTTTTCCTCCTCCAAACCCCCCCACCTGTACTATCTGTGAGGGTGTGCGCATTCCTCATTCTCTGTATGAACTGAAATTAGGAACTTGCTGAGCCTTGAGAGAAGTTGTATTCTGATAAGAGTTCACTAGCCCCAAATGCCCTCTAGTCTTAGCCCACAGCATCAGCTTCTCTTCAAAATGTAAGCATGCAGAAAGGAACCGAATTCTAAACTATGTGCTCAATTTAAGAATTTTCCTCAGTTCTGTGCAATCTTAGGTTTTTAGCCTGTAAGACTAGGTCAGATTTCAGGTCTCTTATCTTCTCCTGGCTCATGCGGACAAACAATCAGCCTCAGCAGTGCACCAAACAAAATACTGTAGCAAAGACTTGTCTCAGACTTGTGTTGATTCATAGGATGGGAGCTTGGAACAGCTGAAACTGTTGCAATGGAAGTTTCCTGTTTACTCCAAGGGATAATACACATGGCCAACAGCCAGTTTTGTTGCTCAGAAACCTCAGTACAGTTTGGATTTGCTACTGTAATGCTATCAGAAGTGGTTTTAGTTTTACTTACCCTGACCTGGATTCTGGTCATCAGAAGGTGTGTTTCCACCTAGAAACACAAAGGCAAAGAAGTCTGAAGTGTTTATTTGGTGCCACAGAAACATTCTCCGAAGAAACATCATACAAGACAATGGTTGCTTATATTAGTTTTGTGACGAAATACCAGTGAAAATGCCATTTGGCTCATGAACGGCTCTCATTGATATTCTGACCCACGAATAGAATTATCTGACTTGATACTGACCTGGCATAAGAGAGATAGAGAGAGACTGGCTGTTTTAATTGTTTTAAGATTACGAGCAAGACAGACTTTGATGTTTTAGATGCCATATCAAATCCAAGGATCATTATTATTATAAGACAGACTGAGGAAAGAGTTCCATTCTCTGCTGCAGGAGCAGTTCCAGTGAAGCTGAATTGGAGCAGACTGGTGTAAGCCCATTCCTAGCAAAGCACTTCCAGATCAACAGAGCCCAGGTGAGACTAAGCGAGTCAGGTAACACGCAAACTAAAGTCAATAAAGTGAATGCTTCTCATTCACGACACCCGCAGCAAACCCAAATAACAGACCTTACAGTGACATGGACTAGGGTTTGATATCTGCCAATTCTTGAGGCTGTAGAGCACATTTGGTCATTCGTTCAATGAACCACAACTTTACAATAGAATAATGCGGGCACACGTGTAGCTCACCTGACTTTTTCTTATCAGGATTGTAACCCCCACCGTTCACTGTATCATCAAGGTCTTGATCAGAAAAGTCAGATCCACCTACAGAAAGAGAAAATCATGTTGGAGCTACATCTTGGGCTCAGAATCCCCTGTTTTACTCCATGGGATAATGGGCCACAGTTAGTTTGGGTGTTCTCAAACCTCAGTACAGTACCTCAGTGCCGGTTTATAATGCGCATTTATTAGAGAGTTGTGTGATGTCTCTCAGTACAGTATAAACAAAATTAACACCCAATGTTGGGAGTTCTTCGCATTCACAAACAAGTCAAATAAATCACCCATGTAGATCACTAAGAAACAATCAGCCTGACGAAAACACAGAACACAACACATGTCAAGAATGATGCTCGTACACTGTGGTATTGTGTACACAAATGCTACGGGAGGACTACGGCAGTTACAAGAAGTTGCAGTAAATGTTGGGCCTATCCAGAGAAAAGAGATTCTTAATATAAAAGTTTTCTTGTTGTGAAATTTGTTTGCTTGAAGTAGTTCACAAATGTCTTCACCATTTTGATATACAGTAAACCGTGCAGACTACTTGTGCACCATAGCCATGCAAGGCTGCCCTCCCCCGTCATTTTTATTATTAATTGTATTGGGATAAGTAAATATTGAAGCCAATTAATATCGCAAGCAAATCATTTTTCAGCCAGTAGGGATGTTTCTATTAATAGCCGAGTATTTCCAATTGGATTAAATTCACACTGAGAAGTTTGCAGAGGTAGAAGAGCACAGGACCAACTGTTCAATCGGTTAGTTAAAATGCAGGAAGACAACACAAGGAGAGGAGTCTGTGCCTGATTCAGAGTAAAGTTGAGTGAGCCAAAGGAAAGCCGAAGTCAACAGTCAGACAGCCACTGTTTTAACCTGCTTGTTTGTGAGATAGTAAAAAAAACTGGAGCCTGAGTGTGTGCACAGGTCCTGCTGATAAAATTAATAAAGGGGAATGGTAAGGATGTCTTGCTCTAACTGAAGTGATACAATAATTCATACATTTTCAGCTTAGGATCAAAACTCATTCACTAACTACCTGTGTGTGTGTATATACACTGGTAACACCTTAACCTCCCCTGAGGAGACTCCCATTTAGAAGTGATTGATCCAATATGAGAGCAGCTGGTAGACTTTATTCTTGTAAACTCACTGGTACCTTTAAATAGCTACTGAGCATGCTCATGCTCCCAGTTGCGATTTCATGATGATGGGATGACCAACACGTGTATACATGGATCTCCTCAAGCTCTGGCTCAGAGAACCAAATGGGATGCCTTGGCCTGGGTTTGGCTGGACTTAGAAAATACTTGGCTCATCAAACTCCACCTGTTATTCGGTGACAGACTCCTCACCCGTTTGTTTACCTCCATTCTCCTTGCCTTTGGAGCCTGGAACTGAAGGTTCCTCTGTTGGACAGATAGAAAGCATTTAACTAAAGTGACAAACAAAGAATCATCATGGGACCACTAACATCTTCTAAACTGGCAATATTTACACCAATCTGTACTTCCAGACTCTAGTTTGTTCATGCTTCTTCATAGAGCAAAACACGGTCAGGCTTTTGACAGAAAACACACGGCCACAGCAGTATCAAATCAATATTTCCCTCGGGATATTTTATGTTTGTTTAAAATTTTTGCTAAGCTGGATAAAATCCACAGTTAATTCCAAGAATCTGGCAACACTTTCCTCGTGGACCTTCACCAACCAAGAGACATTTGATTTTCAAATTCATTTAATCTGTGGGACCTAAAAATGAAGGTGCATCGCAACCTATGCTGACGCTGGTAATTGGAATTTTACATTACTTGATGATTTCTACTTTATCAAAAGCTTTCAGGTAAGAGGCAGTAGCTGGCTTCTGTGTAAGCTAAGATCTGATGTTGACTTGTTGACTCTGTACTTTAGCGTTCGATTTCCAGTTTTAAATATTTGACTAAACCGCCATTAATATTATTATTCCCTGTGCTGCCCATTATGTTATCTGTTGCCAAATCACTGCAATCAAAATGTAACGAGGTTACGTTCTAACCATTGATCTTTATTTCAGAGCCATTGTACACCTAACCGCTGGAACTCCCTACCTCAATTCCTCGGTCTAGTCTCCGCTTTACTCATCTTTAAGTCCCACCTTAAAATCTACATCTTCGACCGCCCTCATGGGTCGCCTCTCCTGCCCCCTTTCCCCTTGCTTGCTGAGTCACTGTGCAGCGCAGCCCTGCATGAAGGGCACTATGTAAATGCAAGTAGCTGCTGTATTTCTTACCTTTACCACCTTTACCACCTTTGTTATATTTGTCATTCCCGTCATCAAGAGCATCTGCGAGGTCGAAGTCATCATCACCGATATCTGCAGAATCAACGAAATGAGAGCATTGAGTAAAAAAGGTTTGTGCTTAAATCCTTGTTGGTAGCAAGCTTTACATGGACAGAGGAATTTTGCCAAAATGCTCGTCTATTTCAGCTTCTTTAAGCTTGCAAATTAATGCATTTTCTCAAACGTCTCATCGCTCAAACCTATCCTGTCAGTTGCTGCCACCACCTCCTCGCGCCTGACCAAACAACGGAACTTAGACTGACTGATTAACTGCACCAGCTGTACGTTAGGAAGTTCTGTTGTAAATCCCACAATCTTCTTAACAGATTGACTCTCTCAAGTCTTCACGGCATAAACAGCCACCGGTTAAGCCAGCAAAAACAGCCAACGGCTTCTGCTTCTCAAAGCATGAATGGAGCTCTAGATTTCTCCTCAGTTACACAACTGGGTCTTGGAAAATGTTGGCACTTACAATTTCAGCTTTTTGAAGACTGCTTTATCTTGTTCCCTTACATTTTCCCACCAGTTCTTACCTCTTTTTTCTAAGCACTTGCCACTGTTGCTTGTTCTTATGGTTTCTCTTTTAAGTGAAAGGGCAGAGCTCACCAGCCTGAGCCCAGGACGTCTATCTCCCTGCCCATGTCAATATCACTCTGTGACAACCACTGACTAGGTCTGGTGTTGTACTCCCACTAACCTTCACTCCCCTTCCCTACTCACTTCTTTCTCATAGCCTCTAGACTGGCCACACAATACCGTTAGGAATGCTGCAAGCCCAAGGCTTCCCTTCCTCAATGCTTTACAATAAAAAGAACTGGTAATCAAGCAGCGACAGAGTTTACTCATTGGTGGTTTCTTAGTTGTCTTGGGCGACTTGGTGGTTTTTCTTCCAGGGCGTGCAGACGTTGGAAAAAAATCCCACAGGCTGAGGTCATCTATATAAACCAAGGGAGAGAGATATCAAAACTTACGGGTAATTATTACTGTGGGGATGTTTGAAGAGAACCACAGCTTCTAGAGCAAACACAGGGCTGCACCTGAAGGTTTCTCTTGTTTTTCCAACAAATCCAAAACTACAATCAGTGCAAAATACTGGATTCATCTTTGTTTTCTAGCTATTAACTGTGTGGCTGGAGCCAATTTTGCCAACCACAGGAGTAAGGGGAAAGGGCAGGTAAATGGGACTGAAAGGATTGCTCTAAAGGAGCCGGCGTAGACACAATGGGCTGAATGGCCTTCGTCTGCACTGTGTAGATCTATGGTTCTTTGAAACTTATGCAACATACTCTTGCCATTCATACACACCGTCATGAGTACTTACTGCTGACACACAGTGCCTGACATAGGAAAATCTATGCCTGTAACATTTACGTCTCAAAGCACTGTCAAGGGCCATCGAAAAACAGATTTTATTTTTTAAAAGGATCAAGATGTTGAAGGTAAAATATATTTTTTTAAATAGTTTTTTTTAATAAGCGTATTCGAATAAATGGAATATTAGTACACAGGATGTCTCAAGAATAGGTTATATCAGCTGTAGAGCAGTATCCTGGCATGTGGAGTCCTGTAGCTCGGGGGTTAGAGCACTCGCTTTGCAAGCGAGAGACCTGAGTTCAATTCCAGGCAGGGCGAAACCTTGGGCAAGTTTCCTTACCCCACACGCTTAATAATAATCCCTCCAAAAAACCAAAAACAATAATTAAATTGGTCATTTTCAATCTACGACTGTTTGTGGGACATTGCTGTGCGCAATTGGCTGCCGCGTTCGACCACAAATATACAGTCAATTCACTTTACAGTGTGTTCTGTGAAGCGCTTTGGGACGTCCTCCTGACGTGAAAAGCGCTATATCAAATGCAAGGATTATTATTATTATTATGTGCTACCTCACATTGATCATGGTGTTGAATTGTACAAATTTTGGACAAATCGCCTGGAAAATCGTTCCTTGTACAATTTGATGGAGGTTCTTGATTGTATATTTTGAAGTGACAGAGGGAGAGGGATATTGTAATTGTTTCTGACTGAACAATATGGTATAATTGATAGCTAATTATAACTCGGGGACATGTCTGCATTACTGACATTTCCTTTCACTCATAAGTGTAGCATCAGCCATCCACAGCCGTGGATTTATGTATTCTGGGAACCACAATAACTGCAGTGAACGAAAAATGCGGGCAAGGAGCAACAAAACCCATTGTGGGGGCTCATTTAAGTCCAAAGAAATCACACGTATTAATCCCACTATAAAAAAAACCTCAAAATTATCATTATGCAATTTAAAACCATGTTAATTTTTTTAGAACGTAGTTAGTTTATCATATTAGGCATCTTTTGACAGGAACATTTCAGAGAATGCTTTTTTTTGAAGCGTGGGGAGGTTAAAACTTTCCTCAGAACAACTCTGTTTGTTGATGTTATTTCTGAAGGGAATAACCAAATGCTGAAACCTCTTTGCTGTGTATGCGTGTGTGTGTGTGTATATATAATTATCATTTAGTTTGTGAATGTGTCCCATTTCATCCACTAACTAAAGAATTACACATGCACACAGGTACAGCAAATGAGTACGATCAGAGTCTGATGAGAGACGAGGTACTAAGGGAACAATCTAACAATATGTAAGGGTATTCAGGGAGAGTAGAAATTATTATAAGAGGGGAAGGAATTCTTTTGTGGGCCGTAGTACAGAATGTCTGCCAACAGGTGTCACTATGAAACACTGAATAGGTATTTCACCAGAAAGGCAGCAATTCATTACCTCATACCCAACTGAACTAATGGATTAATTGTCTGAGTTTGCAGTAATGTACTGCTGTCGTCTCGTTGTGACTAACGATGCCTGAAGCAGCCCTGACACCTCAGTTTGCCAACTAAATGACTTTACCAGCACATCCCAGCAAACAAAGTCTCAAAGATAATTGCGTGGAATGATTTATACCGCGTCTGATAAAATCATTTATGCAACGTCCTTCACGTAGGATAAAGTCCTGGAGGGCATCACAATGGTGGAGGCGAGAGAGAAAGGGAAGAAGGAGGGGAAAGGGGGAAATGACCACAGGTGCGGTAGAAGAGGTGGGTTTTTAGGCGGATTTTAAAGACCAATAGAGAGCGGGTGAGATGGAGGAAGTAGAGTGAGTGAGTTCCAGAGGTTAGGGGCATAGTTATTTTCATAGCTATCTGTGGCTATGTAATCATGTTATGTTATTAATTTACTCTCTTGTAGCACACCTTAAAAGAGAAGTCAGTTTTGTCTGCTGAAAAATCACTTGTGTCTTTTGGTATTCCTATCTTTTTATGTTGTTTGATGTCCCTGTGCTCATTATGCTCTGTAGTCGATTATTCAGGCTTCCTCCATTCCTGATGAAGATTATTGTTCTATAACGTTACCCAACATTGGCACTTCCTCACCCTTACCGGATATGTTATTCATCACCCAGCTGTGGATCGATGACAAACATCTATAACCAGTTCAAAATACAGACTCCACATTCGCGTGAGTGAGTCACTTTCATTTGTTTTCTATTGTGGTGATTTTTTTCAGGAAAGGGGAACTGTGTTGGCTATTTGGCTGAGGAAATGTCAGAGTCAAATACATTAGAAAGATCAAAGTCACCGAAAATGAAAGATATGTTCGGTGCAGAAATAGCTAGACCCACAACTATGTTGCTGCTTCCTACAACCAATGGCTAAATCACCATTGCTCCTTTCTTTGGAAATTATTAAGATCGCAATATACTGGGCTAGATCTGAGTAGAACATGCCTGTGACAGTATGTGAGCTTAATTGTTTCATCGTTTTTTATTTAAAAGAAACTTAAAATTTGTAGTGATCGATGGGGGGGAAATAAAAATACTACTGGAAAGGAGGAAGGTTGAAGATAATTCCCTGGACGCTTGTGTGATTGGGTTTCAATGAGCAATATCCATTGGGGGAAACAACACTGCTTAAAAAGCTGCGTGTGTGAACAGTGCAAGTACAAACTCCTCCGCCAGCTGTTCTCAGGCTTCATTGTGGAGCAACCCAAGACTGTACTTTGTTCACCATCAGGAGCTGGCCAGTTATTTCTCTAACCAGCGTGGCGTTGTGGGAAATATGACATTAATGCAGCCAGCTGGCACTCCGCAGCTGTGCTCCACGAACACTGTCATGTGACTCGAGCGTATTTTATTTTTTTAAAAAAAACTTCTGTTTACGAAGCAGAATTGGGCAAAAAAAAAAAGGTGCCACAACCTATTCCACAGACGTCACCCTTACCAGAGGGAGGGAGCAACATGGAGTCCAGAATGAGCACAGAAGAGTTGAGACAGTTCAGTAGTACAAAGGCACATGTTAAGAAGGGAAAGTGAGCTGAAGAGTCTGATTCTAACTTAGGAACAATGGAGGTACTTTGTGAAGTATGAAAAAGAGGGTGAATTTGTCATTACGACAATGAATTTTTACAGCTCACAACTGTTCAAGGTCCTATACAAAATGGGTTTGAGTTGTCTGAACACACTTTCAAGCACAAATTGAGACTTAATTCTCAGGTCTTGCTTCCCAAGGCCAAAAGGATTGATGGTGTGAAATTCTGTGTTAGCACAGAAGAGGACGCTCTCTTCTGAAGCCACAGTTAACCCCCCCCAAGAACCAGAATAATAATCCTTGCGTGTGATAAAGCATCTATAATGTCGAGAGTGTCTCAAAGTCCATTACAATGTTTCTGTGACATGTACTGTTTGTATTTTGTGGGTGAACACGTAGCCAATTTGAGCACAACAATGTCCCACAAACAGCCGTGAAGCGAACAACCAATTTTATTTGGGGGATTGTTGGCCACGACACTTGGAGAAACTCCCTTCTATTTCTGAATAATGTCTGGGATCTTTAACGCCCACCTAAACAGGCAGATGAGACCTTGGTTCAACATCTCATCCGAAGGACACATCTCTCAAAATGCAGCGTTCCTCCAGCATTGTATTGGAGTCTGGAATGTGGATTCAAAGTCCTGATGTGGGACTTGAATCCACAACCTTCTGACACAGACTGGAGAGGGCCATCAACCAAGCCAGGCTGACACACATGCTGCTGCTAACTAGTGTTTAGTGTTGTTTATTTTGTGTTCTTCAATGCTAATTTGCAGCATACAAACAGTGCATTGTGTCTGCGCACTTGTGTGTAGCAGTGGCTCCTTTAAAACCTCTCAATTCATGTGAGGCCTATTTTCTCTCCAGTGTGCAGCACAATTCCAGGGGACTGGAATCACATGCAAATTAGTTCTATGAATATTAATTAGATGTCACAAATCTGTACGTTGAGCCACTGAACCAAATACATTTTTTGCACCGTAGACTGGATGAAAGCTGCTACTGCAGCAACGCAACCAAGAGGCTTTAAAGAATTGTCTCCCCGCGCCCCCCCCCCCATCACCACCCCCCACTTCCAAACTGTCCCCCCTATTTTATCTCCCTAGAGTGCTTGAAACAATGGAAATAAATTCAACTCTGACAATACTGTGAGATGTTGCTCTCTGGGCAGCCCGCGCAATGCTGCATGGAATACCTGAGGTGCTGAACGCATTTATGAAACGATTCAATAAAAAAAAGAATATTGATAGACTGTTTCCACCTTTTGCTGAGTGAGTGAGTCCAAAATGAGGGGGCATAAGTATAAGATACCCAGGAGCTTCTTACGCAGAGAGTGGTAAAAATGAGGAACTCACAACCAGAAGATGTGATTGAAGCAAAAAAGCATCAATGCATTTAAGAGGAAACTTCACGTATACACAAGGAAAAGGGGAATGAGGAATGGGGGCTCATATAGAGTATAAAAACCGTCAAGGACCAGTCGGGCTAAGCTATTGCGCTCTTTGGGTTAACTTACACAAATAACGCCAATAACAACAATAACGCTAGTAACAACAACAACAAACAGCATTTATATGGCGCCTTTCATGTCGGGAGGACATCCCAAGCCCCTGGATAGTCAAGGGTTTGCAACCGAGCTGGAGTCAAGAGGTGTGGAGGGCAAGGGGGTGGTGATGGAAAGATGATCAAAGGCACGGTTGAAGAGGAAGGTCTTGAGACAGGTCTTGAAGGAGGCAAGGGAGGGGGAGAGATGGAGGGATTCCGGGATGGAGTTCCAGAGGGTGTGAACAGAAAGGCTAAAGGCCCCATAGCAAATGCTCTTTGTTTCACCCCTATATTTTGATCACACTGATTGCGAAAGCACTCACCCGTCCCACTTGAAGGTTTGCTAGGCGTTGTAAGAGCTGTAGAGAAAAGAAAGGTTCCATCTATTGTGTCACAGAAAAAAGGTGTGAAAAACCATACATTACACATATCAGTCGATATATCAGTCATCAGTCACCTCCGTTAGACAGTTGCAAAGTGTCATTCTAGGTCTGTGAAACTTTCATATTGTGTCCACTTTAAGTGTGAAGAAACACCCAATGACACAGTTAAACATTGTTCTTTCAACCCTCTTTATCCCTATTCATTCAATCATAGTGTAAAACGTTTCCCAGCTCTGTCATACAATGCAACTGAATACACTTCTGACTAAGAGCTCACTGAATCTGCCCACTGGTAAGAGCCAAGGGCACATTACATTCAGCCCCTTCTCCCAGTTCTGTGGTGTAAGAGACTGAAATCAGTAAAATAAGTTTTCTGGAGAAATATTTTCCTTCTGATGCATGCTGTGTGACAGGTTATTACTTTTGCGCAATTGGCTGCCGCGTTCGCCCACAAATATACAGTCAATTCACTTTACAGTGTGTTCTGTGAAGCGCTTTGGGACGTCCTCGCGACGTGAAAAGCGCTATATCAAATGCAAGGATTATTATTATTATTTCTACCAAGGACAAATCTGCTTTCTTTCCTACTATGCGGCACAGAGCGGCTTGCTTCAGAGTGGCATGGTATACTTGCTTCTGAAACTGTGGCGCTTCTAACTAACAAGGAAACGTTTTTTGAACTTTTAGCAAAAGTTTTTTGTTATTTAGAAAGTAGCAGGAACTGACCAGGAGAAACTCCCTTTACTTTTTTGAATATTGTTGTGGGATCTTTAACGACCTCCTGAACAGGTTTGTCTGCCTGTCTCATCTGTGTGACTTCAGCTTTCACATGGTTGAAGACTTTCTTGTCTAATTGATAAGCCAGATAGTATAGTCCCGTCACTACTAATTGTGCCTGGAATATTATGGACCTGCCTCGCTTTCCTTAACCGTGTGTCCTTGAAGCCAGTTCAATCCTAGGAAAACCTTGCTTCCCTCCCTCAAACTGGATATTATTTGAACAAGATGCTTTTATCAACCTTGAAAGGGTGAAGGATTGAATGGGCCTTTTGAGATTCAAACCCAGAACTAAGTGGGAATGAATGAGTGATTCAGGAGGTTATAATAATAATCCTTGCATTTCAAATAGCCACTTAACATGCTGTTGAGATGTCTCAAAGCACTTCACAGAATATACTGTAAAGTGAATTGACTATATTTTTTGGGCGAAATGTTCCAGCCAATTTCCCACAAACAGTTGTCAGTGGCAACATAAAAACGTACACCTTAGCGCACTAACTGATAAATCTAATTCAGCGATATCTTTCATCT
Organism: Callorhinchus milii; assembly: GCF_018977255.1. Classification (NCBI taxonomy): domain Eukaryota; kingdom Metazoa; phylum Chordata; class Chondrichthyes; order Chimaeriformes; family Callorhinchidae; genus Callorhinchus; species Callorhinchus milii. The sequence continues at coordinate 13,427,305 of NW_024704756.1, read as the reverse complement.
CTTCCATCTTCCTTTTTCCCGTCACAGTTTATTTTGCCGATACATTATGTCTTTCAGCCTTTGCTCTTTCTTTGTTCTGACCTTTTTTGTTTTTATGATGCAGAACAGCAATAATTCCACGCATGGCAACGCTCTCAACACACAGGGTGATGGGAGAGAAGACTTCGGAGATGATACAAAGAAAATCACAGAATGTAATGACAAATGCTTATTTGCAGTTTCTCTATGCATATTAAGCACTGAATATTCTCCTAATGACTGCTGCTGTTGCTCTGATTGGAGTCTTAACGGGATTTAATGATGAATATTTTTCAGATGGTTGCACCCAGAGCAAATAGAAATGTGATTCTAATTAGATGTTTAACAAGAAGCTGAGACAGAGGAAGTATAAGGAAATGTGGAAGCTGCAAATTTCTTTTAATTGTTTCAGCAATCTACCAGAGGCTGCTGTGAGACATTTTGCCAGTTTCAGTCTCTTGAGAAAGCAATGTGGTCTGCATGAGGACAGGTGATCACACTTCATAGTTCCTGTGGTTTGAATGAGCAGACACAGACAGATAGGACGTGGCAGGTAAAAGTGTTTGTTCTGATCAGTCTCTGACGGGGTGTGCAACAAGTGGCTCTTTCTGTTCTTTCCTTGGCATTGAAGCAGCGGAGAAGGATTATGCAGGTGCGTGGAATTAACGTGGAAAGAATTTTATTTATTTTAGTTGAGTTGAAGAATAAATCCTGAGAAGTACTGCAATGATTGCTTGGTATTGTCCACTAGGTAAATCTGGGGAGAAGAGGGAGGGAGAGAGGGCCCGTGCACGCAAGAGACAATTTTAACTTTTGCATCAGACATCCCAATATCATGTGAGTATGTGACCCTTCGGGCATGCATTCACTCAGTAGTACATACTGACAACTGCCAGCTGTGTGACGCTGATGTCCAGTGGCTGCATCTAGTGTGTGCGCTCTCTGCTCCTGCTTTTTCCTATCGAACACCAGGGACCCGCAATTCCATCTAGCCTTAAGCCAGCACCGTCATTTCATCATAGAGTTTGGGGTCGGGCAGAGGGGTGGACAAGTGGGTTCTCATTTGGAAGTTCTCATTTTGTTTTTTTCAACACACGGAAAAAAGGCTTTGAAATTCAAAATGATTTTTTAAAAGAATTTTCCACAAGTGCGTGCAAATTCAGGATAAGACGGCCTCAAAGCCTACGACTAGGTGAAATTGTGTGCCTCTGATCCCTCATGTCAGCAATATAGTGATGAATGGAGGCTGAGCAGGTTTGTTGAGTTCCTCCAGTTACATTGGTGTACATCCTAATTGACTGGTGCTGAGCAACAAGTCTGGCTCTCACCTTTTCAGTGAGGGGATAAATGATCTTTGGTTTCTGCCGCTCTGGGACTCTAGCCTGTGTGAGGGTCTATATAAATGCAAATTGTTGGTGGTGGTGGTAGGCCATAGAGAGGATGAAGAGTTTAAAGAAGTAAAGGTTTCTGCCGCAAAGTGGCAAATCCTAGTTGCAATCCAATGAAAACATGTTCTTGAGCCAAGGAGAGAATCCAGCTGCAGAAACGGGAGTAGATCCCCTTGAGCAGCCTGTATCCAATCTGGAAATGTGAATGAATGTCCTATATCTTATACACACTGGATTTGTTTGCCCGTTCCTGTTAATTTGTTTTCCCTGAAACTCTCGTCTGCTGGCTCCCTTGAGCAAGCCTGGCTGCAGATGAGCGGATCCAATTTTTGGCAGCTGTGTCTGTGACTCCCATTGACTTGTCTCCAGTGAACTCTTTCAGCCTGTTTCTCGTAATGTTTTGATGCCCTCTTTGGCTGAAAGGAACGTTGCGCGGTTAATCAGTAATGAAAAGATCCTTGTGCTGTTTTCGGTCCTGTTGTCTTGTGTAATATGGTGCTAACATTTTGATTTAATGCCACTCAGCTTGTGTGTGTACTCGGCACCTGAGCAAACTTCCAGTATTTGGTTGTTTTTGTAAGTAGGGCTCTAGATGTTTGCTTTTTATACCTTGCGTTCCCGACACGGATGCAAGAGAGTGTGACCAATACTACTGTTCTAGCAAGTAAGGAAAGTTTAAAGATTTTTAGTAATGCAGCCATACAGGAAACTTTCAACCCCTAACTGGCTTGAATTTTCGTAAAACCTGGAGCATAGAGAATTATTTATTGAGACAAGTGATTCTGGCACTTAATGTCCAGAAAAATACCATACACACCCCTCGCTTGGCCAATATATTACTGACTTTTTCAACATTTGTCAACAGGTTAGAGAAAAGTGTGGAATCGCAAAAATGATATTTTCCTGTTTGATGTTCTGTACCAAACCTATGAACACCACCTTTTCTGCTCCAATTTCCTGTAATTATCTTTTATTGAGGTCAATTATCATTGTTATGGAGACCGACATAGTGTAGTGGTTTTCATCTTATACAACAAACCCAGATTCATGGCGTTCAGTTGAAAGGAAGCCTGAGATCTGAAATTCAACCAAGTCTTAGTCTGCAAACCCATATTGTCTTAAAATGTAAGAACTCTGCAGCTCGTGTACTGTCCCGCACCAGGCTTCGGAACCACATCACTCCCACCCTCGCTCGCCTCCACTGGCTCCCCGTCCCCCAGAGGATCGATTTCAAGATCCTCATCCTCACCTACAAGGCCATTCACGGCCTTGCTCCCTCCTACCTCTCCGACCTACTATCCCCCTACCTAACTGCCCATACCCTCCGTTCCTCTGGTTCCGGTCTGCTCCACATCTCCCGCCCCAACTGCCCTACCATCGGCGGCCGGGCCTTCAGCCCCTAGGCTCTGGAACTCTATCCCCCAGTGCCTTCGCCTTGCCTCCTCCCTTTCCTCCTTCAAGGCCGGTCTCAAGACCTTTCTCTTTGACCGTGCCTTCAGCTCCCCTCTCGACTCTCTACCCCCTCCTCGCTCCCTCCCTTCCCTCCCCTCACCATTTCTCCCCAATTCTCGGGTCCTGACCCAACTGTACAGCGCCTTGGGATGTCCTCCCGACGTGAAAGGCGCTCTATAAATGGAATCTTGTTGTTGTTGTTGTATGTCTCCAAGTACTTCACAAAGCTTCTGTGTAGTGCAGATGTGTAATTTTGAGATTAAAAGAACATTAGGCATTTCTGTTTTTGCAACAACAAAATTACATTTAGAGAGCTCCTTTCACGTTGGGAGGACATCCCAAAGCGCTGAACAGTCAGGTGTCTGGGCCCGAGCATGGGGGAGGGGTGGTGTAGGGGTGAGGGAAGGCAGAGAGGTGGGAGGGCTTCCAAAGGTATGATCGAAGAGAAGGATCTTGAGACCGGCTTTGAAGGAGGCAAGGGAGGAAGCAAGGCGAAAGGACTGTAGGATGGAGTTCCAGAGTGTGGAGGCTGACAGCCTGGCCACCCGTCGGGTTGGGTGGGTGGAGACATAGAGCAGACCGGAGCCCACTGAACGGAGGGTGCGGGCAGGTTGGTAGGGAGCCAGCAAGTCAGAGAGGTACGAGGGGGGAAGGCCATGGATGGCCTTGAAAGTGAGGACGAGGATCTTGAACTCGAACCTTGGGTCTTGGGGAGCCAGTGGAGTTGGGTGAGGGGGGAGTGATGGGGTCACGGAGCCTGGTGCGCGAGAGTACATGAGCTGCAGAGTTTTGGATGATCTGCAGCCTGTGAAGGGAAGAGTTGGGAAGGCTGATGAAGAGTGAGTTTCTGTAATCGAGCCGTAATTTTTAGAGGTAGAAATTGGTGTTCGACAGTAATTATTGCTCCTTCAAGTGCAATGCTTCAGAGAAACAGCTCCGTACTAAGAAATACTTGCAATGTGGAAAACTTACGTCGCTTTGGGGTTACGTCATCCAAGGCGTCGGACAAGTCCCAATCAAATTCATGGTCTCCTAAAACTAAGAGCGAACAAAGATCAGTTGTCAGTGAGCAACGTTCACATCACACGACACAAAACCACATCGATATCCAACCTAAGCCGCTGCATTCTTGGCAATGTCCAGCAGCTCTCTGATGATGGCTATCAGGACCGGTTTCTTCCTAGTTAATCGGGGGGAGTTTTTCCAGCAAACATCTTAACTTCTTGGTAGCTCAGCGCTTCCTTGCTTTTCCTGTACCTCCTGACTGTAACCTAGCTTGCTCATTGCAAAGATCGGATTCTTGCATACAGTGGGTATGTTTGTTTTACTGCCCATGGACAGGTTATTGAACAGCCCCAGTACATACAGTCTTGAGTCAATATTCAAAATCTACCCTTTGTGTTCTGCACATTCTCACTCCAGTGCATTTACCTGATGGAATCTGCCTAATAGGAAAGTCTACTTAACAACATTAACCAGGTAACGTTCTGAGACTAAAAACTCCGCTCGTAATCATAAGATTTTGGTGTATCTTTCAATCTATATCGTGAATTATAATTAATTAAAGATTATGAAAAGGAATCAGACAAATCATTGAAAATGTAAATGGGTAAATGGAGAACTTTATCAGAAATACAAATACAAATTTGCATTTATATCACACTTTAACAGTGTTTAACCCAAAGTGTTTAACAATACTGGCTTGGCACACTTTTTCAGGAGGTCAACACAAGATCCTTATGATTCTATATTGTATTTGCTTTCTCTCACGTACTCTTCTTTGCTACCAATCCTCTTGCCTTTATGTAACAAAGTAAAGTATTTCTCTGCTAACCTTTCATGGTGATCTCTTTTGAAACTTTTTCTTGTAAGATATCCTTTAGCAAATCTAAAAGGGAGTTTAGGAGGAACTGCTTTACGTACAGCTGTGGTGAGAATGTGGAACTCACTACTAGAAGCTGTGGTTGAAGAGAAAACTTAATGCGTTAAAAGAACAAATTCCATTTGTATCGCGCCTTCCACGTCAGGAGGACAACCCAAGGCACTGGAGAGAAGGGATTAGGTGAATGGAGGCTCGTGAGGAGTATAAACACCGGCACAGACTTGTTTGGCTAAGTGATCAGTTTCTGTGCTCTAATGTTCTACGCAAGTCTGCGTAACCCATTTCAGTCTGTTCTCACTGTGATTGCATCTTGCTGAACTGCCAGTAGGAGGTGTGCTGTGCTTGTCGACGGGAAGACTAATCACTAAATGTAAAGGGTAAAATATCTTCCTATAAAGTCTGGTGGCATTTTTTTGTTGTTTATAAATTCAACTGCGATAGGGGCTGTTACTGGTGGCTGCTCAGTTTGTTTTGTTTATAAATTCCACTCTCTATTGTAATTTTATTTTGCATGTGATATCGTGATGACAAGTGAAATACACTTCCCTTCCTCATCCCGCAGAAAATGATTCATAGTTTCTATGAAGATAATGCTTGCTTATGTTGAAATAATGCTTGTTACAAAGACTGCTACATTAGAAATACTGGATGGAGAGGTTTGCTAATGCTATCATATTGTTTCTGGAAGAATGAAACCAAATTCGAGCGAGGACCTTCTCCACCCGAATTCCTATTTTTGGTTCTTGCACTTCATAAGTCATAAATCCCACCCCCACTAATAATATAGCAGCATACTGGAATTAACTGTGAGTGTGTGTGTGAGAGAGAGAGAGAGATTTCCTGTGTGTGGTGAATAGCATCTACTGGCAGCAAAACCATACATTATCTTTAGTGTGAACTTAATATCTCAAAAATAATCAAATAGATGACACTGTGTGTGAATTGCTACAAGCTCACAATAAACAGCTATCCTGTTTTAAAAACATCGCTTAGGATCATATAATATTTTCTATCGCTTCCTCTATTTAATCAATTTCAGGACTTAGATAACCCTTAACTGTACAACAAAATGTGTGTAATCTTTAATTAATCAGGACTCGTATGTACCCAGACCTTGTTTTGCCCATAGCACTGGTTAACATAAAGGAGTATTGTATGTGCAACATCTTTATTATCACACGTGCTACAATTCTTGTGTTGCAAAATCTCCATTGTAAAACAGGGCATTTAGCCAAGTTAGTGAACTACAGAGTCCTACAACAAGACCAGAATCTGAGCTCATAGCTGGCAGGCAACCAACTTTTGTTGGATGCCTTATAACTTATGAAATAATCATAATTATAAGTCTACCAAAGCCTTAATTTATACATGACCTAATTCCTTGCATTGCCCTAACCCATGAGTTTACTTCATGGATGATTATCTTCTGGGCCATTATCAGAGGGCCTCCCCCCACCCCTCTTTGTTCAAAAAATATCGAATGATTATACCTCTGTGGGTCTGTGCTGAATTGAATGGAATTTGAAGAGGAAAAGGAAAAAAAGTAGAATTGTATTTTTGGAGTGAACTTTATCCATCCATCCCTTCCAGCGAGAACAAGCAGGATTTTACAAAAATCCGTGCAATAAATTTGACAGAGGAGCAGACTAAAGTTGCATTTTAAGGACAAAATGCTTATAGTATTTGATAGTAAAATTTGGAGTTTAAAATATCTGGCTGGCCCTTCTTATCACAAACTTGCTACTAAGAAAACAGAGCCTTCCACAGTATATCAATTGAGTCGTATAGAGGAAGGCTGCTTACTGACCTTGTTAGAACATGGAATATCGAAGCCAGATACCACAATAATTTGTCTCACTGCTAGGAGATGGATACCAACATGTACTGCTGAATTTGCAAGTGAAAAGTTAACACTGACAAGTCAAGGTTTTCTGGATTTAGATGTGATAAATGGACAGCTTTTAATTTATTTATCTAGAAGCATGGGCTGTATCAGACACTGTTACTTGGGGTATGTTCCTTATAGAAGGGTGCTGTCTAGCCATTAGGTTGTCGCATGGGAAGAACAGGTTTGTTTTCAGTGAGCAAGCACATTATTGGTTACCAAAGTCAATTTTACGCTAAATTTAAGTCTATACCTGTCTATTCAGTGCGGTCGTTCTTTATCTGTTAGCATCTGAATAAGCAGCCTGGCACTAGATATAATCACATTCTAGATAACATTCTAACTGATGCTGCCAAGTGGAAATAAGTCTTCAATTCAGTGCTCCCAGATGCTGCCTCCTTTGAAGGGCGTTTATATAAATGCAAGATGTTGTTGTTAAGAAGGTGACACTTGGATTTTTGCATCTGTTCAACAGTATTGGTCCCAGCCTTTAGAACTGAAATTGGCTGTGGTCACACAGGCATTTAACGAAGCCTCGAGTTTCGCTTTACCTACTCTCCAAAAATAGTTATTGCTGTTGATCGAATTAAACCGTCTACAGCCAGATCAACCCACCCATTTGAATCTCAGTTGCAGCTCAAGCCACATCAATACATCCACATTCTGGTGCATGACCCTCAATCATGCTGCCGATTAGTGATCTCATTGATGTCTTGTATTATATATTAACTAGCTCAGTAAGAAATCCAGTTTAGCGTCCATTATTTTAGCATTTCAACAAACTCTGGGCCTTGCTCCCTCCCGCCCCGTAATGTACAATCTAATTGCATGACTTACATTCTTTCTGTTTCCCATCTTCCATCCCCACATCCTCATCCCCAACCAACAAAACCTTGTGACACGACCATCAAATGTCTGATTTATAATTCATAACCCCTGCTAATCCACCAGAATTGGTCTGTGGGTTAGTGCTTCAAATCAGCACTGTAATTGAAACCCACTTCCCTGTGGGCTCAAGTTTCTAAAAGAATCTGAGAGCCTGTTCCTGCAGTGACAAACAGACTGCGCTCTGTACATAACTACAGCGTGCGGCAGAGAATAAATCATGGAAAGTAACAGGAAACCACAGGCCTTGGTTTATCCTAGAAATGAGACTTCTCCCCTGTTGTGTATTTTGTTGATGTAACTCTGTAACGGCAAGTGAAGAGGGACCTTTACACATTAGCTCGATTCTGACCAGTGATCTGGGAGAAAGGCCGGCTGGACGCTAGCATCAATCTTTGAACCTTCAGTGAGTGAAGGCCTTCAGGAATATGAAGAATTTATAGGCTGTGTCACTATGTCAGTTCCTTATTAACAGGAATATTTTGCTGGATTTTGCTCATAACATTCTCGTACTTCCTTCACCTGGGGAAGTGGGGGAAATGAATCTGAATATTAACTTTACATTGACATGTAATCCTTAAATACAAATGACACTATTTATTGAAAACACATCGCTGGACGTTTTGACTAAGATGTTGGGAAGAGAAAGAGAGAAGGTGAGAGGGTAAGATGCTTATTGCCTCTCAGTTTCTGTGTTCTGTACAGTTTGGGGGCTTAAAGATTTTTAAGGTGCTATATCACCACACAAAAAGAGATGAAAAAGTATGAATTGGACACATTTTATATGAAATAACCCTTTTTAGTTTCTTTCAAAATCTTTAAGTACTGAAATTTTTATCTAAATTGGCAATTACTGTATTTATAAACTGGGGTTTTCAATCTTGATAACATCAACGTACCTAGCATCTGGCCAATGATTAATTTTCATGGGAGTTTCCTTCACTTTTGATTTGTACCAAACCCTCACTGGAGATTTAATGTTTCTCCTCTATAACCTATGAGAGCCAGGAACTTGGCTGTTGCTAATGAAATATTCTATTAAAATAGCCAATTCACAGCCTTCGGCAAAACTTGAAGCTTTGCGTTCCACTGTTGACTGACTGTTCTTTCGCCTGAAAGTGAGTTGTATTTGTTTTGGAAACTAGAAATATCAACCAGAGGGCAGTAAAATACTCAGCTGCATCAACTAAATTAAAATAAAAACAACCATGCTTGTATTTCTCTGCATGTCACCTTAATAAACTGGATTTACATGATACTCGCAAACCTGTCTCGATCAGAAGCAGCAAAGGAGGAACAACAGCCGAGTTAATTACAAATAAAACACAAAAAATCAATGCGTTCCCAGCTTGACATTCTGGCACAGTATTGTTTTATCAACTTGCATAAGCGACGCTTCACACTGGTTCACAAGCAATGTAAGAGATCTATGTAGCTCTTCTCAACATCACAAGAAGTTTGGGTGAAGAAGCCCTTTCAATCCTTGTGATCTCATCCTTCCAGAACTCCCAACAACTATCACCTTCTCATTACAGCATCAAACTGTTTCTTAGAAGGATTTCACTGTTCTTCCTGGTAATTTGTCTTGGATGTTGACCACCTTCTGTGTTTAAATACATACTTCCTAGTGTTCTTCACAACCCTGAAACTGTTGCCCTTGGGTCTTGGCATATCTGAAAATCATTTGTGGAGTCCTGTAGCTCAGTGGTTAGAGCACTCGCTTTGCAAGCGAGAGACCCGAGTTCAATTCCAGGCAGAGGGCGAAACCTTGGGCAAGTTACCTTACTCCACACAGAGCCTAATAATAATCCCTCCAAAAAAAAAAATAATAAAAAATTGGTCACTTTCAATCCATGACTGTTTGTGGGACATTGCTGTGCGCAATTGGCTGCCGCGTTCGCCTACAAATATACAGTCAATTCACTTTACAGTATATTCTGTGAAGCGCTTTGGGACGTCCTCCCGACGTGAAAAGTGCTATATCAAATGCAAGGATTATTATTATTATTATGTTCTGGCATTTTCTTTATTCCGTTTAGCATTATATACGAGGTTCCCCTCTGAGACACTGGCTGAACAGCTCTAGCTAATTCAGTTGTTTCTAACTGCTTGTCAATCTAATAATGGGGATCAGCCCCACTGCTCTCCTCTGTACTGCCTCCAGGGCCTGAGCGTCTGCTTATGACCAGAACACTGCATAAAACTCATAGAGTAAGTCAGAGTTACCCTACAAATCCATGTGACGTTTCCTTCCCTTCGTTTCATGAACAATTGCCAGTTTAATTAAATATCACATTGCAATGACAAATCAATATCACACTACTGCTTTAAAGATACTCAGTGATAACATGGCCTCTTTCTCACACCTTAGGTATAGTTTAAAAATCTTGTTGAAATCCACCACCAAATAAAAATGCATTCAGCGTCTTTGCCAGTATATACAATGTCCACCATGGACTGATGCTAATTCAGACGTATTGTATTCCAGTAAGGTACTTCAACTTCATACTGAAGACAATAAAAGCCACCTTTTGCGATTGTAGGCATCATAATAATCCTTGCATTTGATGCAGCGCCTGATCACGTCTTCGAGATGTCTCAAAGCGCTTCACAGAATATACTGTAAAGTCAATTGACACCAATGTCGATCTCTCTCGCACTCTGTGAACAAAGCCTTATATAACAATAGATACAAAAGCGAATGGCGGCTGATACAGAGTAGAACAAACCTACCAAGGCTACGGTACGTTTGATTTGAAGCGTCTCAAAGATATGATAAGGTGCTATTTCAAATGCAAGGATTATTATTATTATTGTAAGATTTTGTTTATAAAACAGGCAAGAGTTCGCAATTGTCCTTGGTTCATCGAATAGTTTTACTTGCAACAATACAGATCAAAGCAACAATACAGCTAAACAATATTTCAAACTAGAAACTTTGTATATCATTGTATAAAATATCATTGTAACCCATCATGACTAACCTTACTATCAAACTGGTGTTTAAAACTCATCCCTTTGGATTACTATTCAGCACCAATTTCAGATGACTAAATCCTCAAGGTACACCTTCAATTCAGACGCATTTCATAGTATGCAGATCGGAGTCGATCCTTTCCTTTATTGCATGTTCACAGTACCAATGCTTTCCATTCCATCCTTGTCTACAGAAGCTGGACAGCTATACAATATAGTCAGGATGATGTGTAGTCGTCTTAAAAAAAAGCACAAAGGATCTGTTCTGATTGTATTGATCCTCTGAACTGCTGAAAATCATTGTTGCATGTTGCCATTTTGATGCATGCAATATTTATTATCCAATCGCTTTCTCTTACAACCAATTTAAATTGCACAGCCATAACTGAAGTATTAATTTTATTTAAAACTAATTCTTGTGGTCTGCAGGCAATCCAGCTCTGCAATACATATAGGAAGCTTGAAACGTTAATTCTGCCAGGCAGTAAACGGGTTGCTAAGCAATGCTTGCATAATGTATTAGCTAGCAGTCTGCTAATCTAAGATGATTATCCACTTGGGAAAAGTACTTTTTAACATCTTTCAATCTGTATGTGACAGAAACGGGGTGACGGCTGGTTGAACTAAAAACCAAATGTAATTATGGTGGTGAGTGCAACACCACAGAACGGAGGGATATTGTTAGCAGTAAAACTCAATCACTATAATCATGCGGCAAATAATTGCAGTGAGTTATACTATATTTTATATTCAACCATTATTGCTTATGAAAAAATATCTCTGTGAAATCTCGCTTATCAGGCATTTATGAGCTTCTCCTCTAGTACAGAGACAGAAAGGAACTGTCGTGAATAACATCAGTTAAAAATAACCTAGTACAGCCCTTGTATGATGCAATTGGACATTGCATACTTTACTATACTTAATTCCTCTCCTTCAGCCCATGATCTGGGTGAGATTTCTAATCTGAGGCAGTTGCCACTTTCAACGGGGGATGAGTCATCAACAACAACTTGCATTGATATAGTGCCCTTCATGCAGGGTAATGTCTCAGAGCTCTGAACAGTGGCCAAGCCTGACACCATGGTGACTGCAAGCACGGTCGAAGTGGAAAGTCTTCAGGCATGATCTGAAAACGGGGAAGAAGGATCAAGGCAGAGGGATCGAGAAAGAGAGTTCCAAAGTTTTGGGGCGTAGTATCTGAAAGCTTGGCCGCCGACGGTGGAGCAGAGGGGACAAGGGCAAAGCAGGAGGCAGGAGCCAGGAGGCAGCGGGTGGTAGAATGGTGAGTCAGCAGGTAGGGGAGAAGTCCGGGTTAAACAAGTGTTGGATGCATGGTTCAGTTCAGTTCCTGGTGAGCTGAGCTCCAGCTCATTCCAATCTGAGCCTCTAAGGTCACTGCTCATTTGAATCCGAAATGTAGGTTAATGCTGTCTGAGTGTGTTTTTGTCTAAACCTACATGATGAAACGGTTTGTCTCCTGGGTTCCGTGGAGGCAGTCCTTCTACAGACTATCCTGTGAGCATGGAAATCTATTAAACAGAAAAAGTTTGGGATACCTAACTGGGTCAATGCTTCACGGCTGGCTCACATTCATTCCCTCTTTCCTCTGCCACTAAGAATAATGCTCAATTAAATGCTGCGTATGAGACGTTTGAGTATGGAATTTAAAAATTAATTTCTGGAAAAGCACTTTTAAGAATTGTTCACTGGTTTTGCGATTTGCAGATAACAATACTTAATTTTATGCCAACTAATTCAATCTGATGTGACGCCCATTACTGCACAGTGTGTAACCTCATGTCGAACTGTGCAGCCAAATAGTAGCAGTAGTTTAAAAGAAGACCTCAGTTTGTGAGCGGTGGCTATAGCCAAACCACCACATGCAACGACTCAGATACATAATACTGTTTCAAACTGGGTTCCAACCAAGTTCTGAAAAATAATAATCTTATTACTTCAATGAGAACCACAAAGATAAACTGAAGCAATTTACTGTTCTTGTGTATTCTGTGATCAAAGAAACTTTTTTTTTGAAAACAAATGAGAGAGTGGTGGGAGGAATGCATTTCAAGATGCCAAAATTTATAAGTGGTTTTATAGCATCTCAGATACAAGGACTGAGCAAATTTTAAAAAGATCAATGGAGATCTCTCTTGTACTCTGTGATCAAAGCCTTGAAACAATAGAGGTACACTGTCAGATTTTGTTTATAAAACAGACAGGAGTTCAACATTGCCCTGTGTTCATCAAATACTTTCAAACAAATAAAAGCAACAATACAGATTCATAAAAAATGTTTCAAACCAGAAACGTTGTTGTACTATAGCCAGGAAAATGACTTTGTAACTCTTCATGACTAATCTTGCCAGTGGTATTTGAAACGCGTCACTTTGGATTGCACTCTGGGATGCTGTCCGGTGTGAAGGGCGCTATATAAATGCAAATTGCTGCTGCTGCTGTTGTTGTTGTTGCTGCAACTCAGTACTGATTTCATGTGACTGCATCCTCACAGTAAACCAACCATTCAGACACATTACATAGCATGATGACCAGGTCAGGCTGTTGGTTCCTGGTCCCAGTCATATCACTTTGAGAAAGATGTCAAGTGGAGGTCAACCTATTTGCTCTCTGTGAGGAGAGTCTTTTTGAGGTCAGTTCAGAGCAGCCCTGGTGGAGGTGGTGGAATATGGGAAACAAGTCATCTCAGTACCTTCAGCCAAAGGTAACCTGGATACATGTACGGCAAGAAACCTCAGCAGTATTTTCCACCAATATGATAAAAAAGTATATAAGAATAATAATCCTTGCATGTGATATAGCGCCTTAGCACATCACTGAGACATTTCAAAGCGCTTTGGAGAAATATACTGTAAAATGATTTGACTGTATGTTGTGTTAAGCTCAGTGCTTCATTTTCCCATTATGGTCCTGATTTCTTAAAATTCTGTGCATCAGAAAATAGGTTAAAACTATGATAACTCAGCTCTAGGCAAAATAAAGTGTAAACATCCATGCAAATGAGAATTAATGAGATTATTGATACATCACAACATTTTTTAAGTGATCCCCAATAAGCAATTTAAAATATTTCTGTATTGATGCTCCTTTGCCCTAATTGAAATTCTGGTAGTGAAGCTAGTTCCAAGCACATTGCATTAAATATGTATGCATCCCTTCATCTTGTGTCTTATGCATAAATCAATATCACTGTCATTACTTGCAAATCCAACTACATGTGTTGTAAGCAGATTCTGCTGGGGATATGTATTGGGCACATGAGTCGAAAAAGTTAACTTAATGATGCTTTTAGTGTGTCTCTCAGTCATATGTGTGCTTGAGACTAGCATGTCATACTGTATTGTAAAAGGGTATCAGCCGGCAGTGCAGTGAACAACAACAACTTGCATTTATATAGCACCCCTCACACAGGGTAGCGTTTCAGAGCGCAGTCCCACAGAGGACAATGCTTTTACTTTATAATTGCAATAACAACAACAAATTGCATTTAGATAGCGCCTTTCCCATCGGGAGGACGTCCCAAGGCGCATTAAGGTAAAGGATCATTGACTCCTTGCCAAAAGTTGTTGTAATGTTTAGTATAGCTCTTTATAATCCATTGGATATGTTTCAAATTGAATTGTGAAGCTTGCCCTTAATTGAGAATGTAACCTTATCAACTTTCTTTAATGCTTTACTTTTAAAAGCAAAATGTAACAGTCAGTTACAAAGGCAGAAAATAGGTTACCATAACTAAATATCTGAATGACCTTTTAAAATATTGACCAATCTGACTTTTCACCATCTTTCCTATTTCTGACTTGTTGGTCTTCATAAGGACCACTTACTTACATGAACCCCAAATACCTACAAAGCTCTTCAGGACTTTGCTAAACATTAAAGGGACGAGAACCTTGGAAAACACTTGCCACACTTGGGAAACCATGACTAAAAGGCCTGCCCCAAAACTCTGCTTTAAAGCACCGTTTCAGTTTTTTCTAGCCCCCAAGCGCTCTGGGTGACTATCAATGTTTGCATTATAATGCAGTTATCAGCAGTGAAATTCAGAGCACTAACCCTCGACCAAGTCATCTGAAGCAGAACAAGAGGATGGGGGGAGAGGGAGTGATGCCGGTTACACCAAACGTGGCAGTGGGATAAAGGATGGAGAGCCAGGGAAGCGGTAGATTCAGTGAGAGACGGAAGAGATAAATGAGGAGGATGGAGTGCAATTGGCAACCAAGGTTTCAAAGTCATTTGTGGTAAATTCGGGAGCAGGGAAGGAAAATCATTATACTACTTTCAGAGAGTCACTTGTTCCCAAAATGGGTGGACTTTACTGTCCAAGGTGTAGAGCATGTTAAGTGATTTGATGCATTTTGCAATTGCAACGCAACCTGGCGACTGACTGAAGACTAAAAGACTAAACTCCTTGCTTTAGCATGTGCTGCACCAGCTGATCCTACATGAGAACACAGAGTATAACTGAGGCAACATGATCTGCTCTCATGGAATTCAAAATGCTGAACCTGGATTACACTGCACATCAACAAGTCCATTCAAGTCTATATATACATATACATATATATATATCAAGTTCAATCCATTTGCTTCTTTAACATCTACAATGAACCTGAAAAAATCCATGCATTTCTAATGCATTGTTCCTCGAGTCCTTTCATTGCCAATTGTTCTCATGCTAATCATTTTGTTTCTCTGATGATAAATCATGTCTTCTCAAGGCAGGTGTGTGCACTGCCATATTTTTCCTAAGAACCTCTTGCTGGAGACATGTCATGGGTCAAATCAAGACCAATACATGGGACTCTTCCAGCAAAAGAAAACAAATATGGAATGCAAGCCATTAGGTTTGGGGGAACGTTGTAGGATGAGTATTTCATTGGTGGGAAATTGTATGACCAGAGGAACTTGATAAAACCCACAATAGCTCACTTGGAAATTACATCCTCTGAACTTCAGATGGAAGCAAATTAAGGTGCCGCCAGACACACGAGTAATGATGTGGTTGCTCTGCTTTGGATGACCATTCTGGCTTTGTCATTGTTGTATTGTCACCTTTTGTGAAATTTGAAGAAAGTTCAAGCAGCTTTCGTCTTAATAGGTTTCTTTGTTTTCACTAAATAATAATGCATTCTGAAGTTTAGAAATGCTAACCTTGTCATTCAAGTCTCTTCAGATTTACTGATCTGTCAAATTGCAAAATGGAGCTCAATTGAATGAAGTAAAATGTCCTTGCCCTGATATTCATATAGAAGCAAAAATATCCAATTATCTCCACACAGTGGCTGACTATAATTATGTTCATGTTCACAGCTTCACTTTCATATCTCAAGCCATAAAGACAGTTATACTGTCATAAACCTGCTGCATCAGCGCTTTACGGTAGAAGTAATGAATCACTGTCATAGATTATTTTAATGTGACTGTATATAAATTCTAGGAAGAGCTGTGAAATACAACTGCAACTTGTGTACAAGTGGCCTTCACTGTGTGTCAACCAGCCTCCTTTGGAAAGGCTCACAAAAAACAAGGTATAAAAAAATAGAAATTCAGTAGAAAAATGAAAATTTAGCATAAAATAAGAGAATATGGTATAGTGGATAACTCATGATAATCCTTGCATTTGATATACCCTCTTATCGCATCGTTGAGATGTCTCAAAGGGCTTCGCACAATATACAAATCGCACAATTCACACAAAGTGAATTGACTGTACATTTGTGGGCAAAACACTGTAGACGTTGAATGTGTTTGTTTTAGTTTACGATTATATTACAGAATAGCTATTGATGATATAGTATTTTCAGTAGTTTATTGAATGCTGATATTTACACAGGTTACATTGAATCTGCTAACTGAAACTCAGAAACTTTTAGTTTGTTTGTTTTGTGGGAGCACTTATGTTATTGGAACACTCTCATATTATTGCTTTGTGGAAGCACTTTCATATTATTGGAGCACTTTGATGAATAACACTGTACAAACAATAATATTCCTATATTGTCAACATTTTAGAACTGTTAATTTTACTCAGCCAAACTTAACATTGACCATCGAAGCATCTTTATGTCCCAGTAGGTAAAAATGCTAATTGGTTTAGCATCAGGTCGTGTGGAGCAAAAGGTCACAGGTCCAAACCCCATCTCAAGGAATAGAGAGAGGAAGAAATAGAGGGGGAAAAGAGGAAAGAGGGGGAGAGGGGAAATGTCAGACTTGAATCCACTACGTTCTGACACAGAGGTATGTATGCGATTAACTAAAAGAAGGGGGGGGGGGGGGGGGGGGGGGAGACTTGGCAAATATTTGAGTAGTATGGACACTTTGGGAGGAAAGGGCATGGGAATGAAATTAAAACAATGTCATGGTCTAATAAAATGGTGGAACAGATTTGAATGAGCTACATGGCCTATGAATAAAGGTCAAGGTGAGGAACCAGAGGGTGACTTGTGTCCAAAAACCTGTACCCAGCAGAAGGGGATACAAAGGAATCGGAACACTTCTAACAAGGGATAGGAGATGCACGGGAGAGGGAGAGGGAGAGAAAGTCACACTAACGGTTAAGATAATTTCTGACAGTGACATTCACGTAAGAGTTCATTGGAAGAGCAAATGAGCCAGTGGAAATGCTTCATGTGCAGTTGAGCTATTTAAGTGGCTTAGACCAGACAATGCATTGCATGTAATAGATTCAACAGCCAACATGTGATAAATCACAAGGGAAATCAAAAACTGCAACAGCTGCATGTTGCAGTCAAACATACCCGGTTTCTGTCTGACATCAGAATCAGTGCATCTCGAATGTTTGTCTATCGAAAAATTTAAAGGTTTTCTGATTCAGTTGGCACGTCTGCTAAATTAGACGCCAGCGAAGGCCAGCAGGCGAATCAATATAAGTGGGGGAGGGGGAAGGGCATTGGAAGGACTGAGCTAGATTCAGCCCTGGTCTCCAAAACCCACACATTTGCACTTTACAGCAGATCACTGGTGACTGATAGTCAGCTGGAGTTATTGCATCCTATTTTTCCCTTTATACCTTCCTTTGTCTAGGGCACAGAGCAAATTGTCAGTTTAAGTAGATTGGAAATCAACGGTGCTCAAATTCCTAATATGACAAAAAAAATCTGAATCTGGAAATAGCTCTAAAATGAGACGTGCTTACTACCTTATTTTTTAATTTAACATTGCACCCAAAGTTATTTCAGTTTCCACAATATTCTGGTCATGTTTCCATTTCTGTATGTACAGAATATAGGGGGAAAAAAATACTTGAACAAAATAAGCATTCTAAAACTGCAGAGTGCCTCATCTTACTCTGTGTGCATATAAAAACTCCAGGTACATTTTAAAATAAATATGGATTGTAATTTGCATTACTGTGCAGAGGCACAAATACTAAGAACATCACAAAGCTGCTTAACTAGCGTTCAAAGTTCAACTCCCTCTGAAGGATTTAAAGTGTTCAAAGCAATAGTATTCAAAGTGACTCTCAGAACATTCTAAGATTGATTTGTTTATCATAGAGTGTTAAATTACGGGGAAAAAAAACCATAGACAGACCCACTCTGGTCTATCCCAATATTAATGCCACACTTCCTCTCTAAGAGACTGACTCCATAACCTGCATTACATCCAATTGAGTGCACAATTTCTGTAAATAATTTATAAGAGGCACCGGGAGTGTGCAATACCAATTTATAAAAAGGTTTGAGAAACGTCAGCATCTTTATTGCATACTCATTGTTATTTGGAGAGGAGAGGGGTACAAAGAGTTTGATTGAATTGTAACTAGAAAAAAGTGTTTCCAATTTATAAAAACACAACATTGTTATTTGGGAATATGTGATGGAACATCAAGAAATTCTGGTTATGTTCCCATTTCTGTATGTATTGAATATAGGGGTGAGTGGGAGATAGTCCAACATAGTATATAAAAACCTGATCAAAATAAGCATTGTAGAATGGCAGAATGCATCATCTTATTTTATGTCTGCATATAAAATAAACACTATGCCCTCAAACAGGCTAATTGCTAGATAACCTTCTGAAACAAACTGATTTTAAATTACTGCTGGTGATGATAAATTTAACTCTAAACAGCATGTTGGTAAAATGACTGAAATCCACAACTTGGTACAGATTTGTTTTTAAAAAAATGTCATTAAATTTGCAATTGTGAACTTGCTCAACATTTTACACAACACGGTGTTTGAACTTGGGCCTAATCGGTGCAGATATGACACCAAAATTAATTCAATCCCACTGTACCATCATAACTACTACCCCTAAAGGGAATACTCTGGGTTGCGTTGAAACCTACTGGGAGCTAGACAAGCTCTCGGTGGGGAACGCTGGTGTGTATAGACAATTTGCAGGTGGAAAGATTGCACAGCACTATTCGAAAAGAGAAGGGAGTTTCCCAAATAAAATTGGCCATTCGCTTCATGGCTGTTTGTGCCACATGGATGTGTATAAATTGGCTGTCCTATTCGCCTGCAAAATACAGTGACTTCACTTTTCAGAGTATCCTGTGAAGCGTTTGAGACGTTCTCCTGATGTAAAAGGCGTTGGTTGCATCAAATGTAAGGATTGCAGTTATTACCTAAGCCAAGCTCCGACTTCATAATAAGTTCATCATAATGTCAAAACAGAAAACATCAGTGAATCAACCCTTCGGTTCTCTTTGTTTTTTTTTTGCAAATAGCTATCCTACGTGTTTGAATTGCTCATATTTTTCCTACAAACAATCTATTGTTTTTAAATGTTCTATTGAGTTATGTTTGACATCTCTTGGGTGGTGGTATGTGTGTGTGTGTGTGTGTGTGGGGGCACATTGCAAAACAACTGTTTTGATCCATTTACATCCTGCTGAAATGTGGATTTCCCCCCCCCAAAAAAAATGGAATATTACATTTCTTGTTCATTGTAAACGCAATGCAATGGATTGACAAAGCAAATGGATTCAGAAACACTGCTGATTCATTCACACTTCACCCCTGGGCTCCAAGTGGAGTATTATGAGCTCAAAAAAGACAACGAGAGGTTTGCTGTTTTTCTGCTCAATGGACAAAAGAATTAAACTGCGTTTCATCCTTGAACCTGTGGCGTTGCAAAGGCTTTCTTTTTTTAAAAAAAAAAGCAGTTTGATTTTGTCCTCTTGGGTTATTTTTGGACCTATGTCATCCACTGCCCAAACAACTGCAGTCGCCAAAGGTCAATGCGGTTCTTTATACACCGGATTTGAGTGTATATTGGAAATCTGAACCATTTTTTCTTTCTGATCATTGGGGAAAAAAAACACATGCAATTGAGGATTTTTTTTTTGGCCCCCCAATGTGATGGACCTCAGTTGACTGCTGATTAATGTCAACGCCCCCACTCACCCATTGCGAATGAATAAAATCCCAAAGCATTTACACACACATACATGTCCAGATTTTTTTTTAAAAAAAAGATTAAAAAGCCAGGATCAAAAGCACATCCCCATCGATGCAATCTTCTCAAATGAATAAACCCCCCAAAGAAACCGATCGCCCCAAACCCTCTTGATGGGTGTGTGGTGTGGTGTGGTGTGTGTGTGTTTTTTTTTAGCAGCAAACGATGAAACATGATCTGTCAGCTTCTTGCTGCGTTTTGCACGCAATGCTGGAAGATGCCATGCGCAGTTTTGCGGTGCAGACCCCATTGCCAATCCCCCAGCTCCAGAAATTTTCTCCTGTAGCCATCATCGGGCTCTGAAAGCCCAAGAACACCACCAGTCCTCCACTTTGCAAACGTTTAGCTTGTAAATCTAATGCAACTGCGACCCTTCCTCTCTCCTTCTCCCTCCATCCCTCCCTCCATCCCTCCCTCTGTCCAAATCCCTTAGTGTGTTTCAATGCAAAACCCTTACGTGTAAACAAGCATGAAATTCCACCTCCATCCACCCCCCCCACTCACACACACACACACACACCCTCTCCCCTCCCCTGGAAAATATATAGACAGACAGACAGAGAGAGAGAGAGAGAGAGAGCCTTACCTCGTGTTGTCATAACAGTACAACTGATGCACAGAAGAAAAACTCTAACTGCAATCGCCATGGTCGGATTTGTTGGTGGGGGTGGGGGGGGGGGGGTGGGGGTGGGGTGGAGTGGGGGCTTATACAGGGGATGAAAAGATTTTTAAAAAAAATGTGAAACTAATTTTTTTTAAAAAAAAACCCCAAAAGGTTGCAGATCAGGAGTGGGAGTGGGAGTGAGTTGGAGTGAAGGAGTGAGGGAGGGAGGGAGTGAGTGAGGGAGGGAGGGAGGGGTGGAATGGGTGGGGAGTGCCTTCCTAGTTGTTGTTGCTCTGCAAAGTGTCAGATGGAGAGGAATAGCCCGGGTTAGAGCAGAGCAGAGCAGAGCAGACAGCTGCAGCTCTCAGCTCTGCTACTCACTCCCCAGCAATCTGACACTAATGACGCGTGAGAGAGAGAGAGAGAGAGAGAGAGAAAAAGAGCGTCTGTCTGCACGTCGGGTTTCGGGAGCAAACAAAAAAAAAGGCATCGATCGCATCAGTGGGAATAGCAAACAGCACCGCCCCTCTGCTCACCCCACCCTCACTCACTCACTCACTCACTCACCCCCACCCACACCCCCACCCCCCCCACCCCCTCCCCCACCCATCCACAGCAACTCTACTCTGCAGCTGCTCACTCCCAACTCCCACTGTTCTGTTCTCCTCTACTTTTTCTTCTCTACCCTCTTGTCCCCTTTTTTGTCCCCACCTTTTTTTTCCTAACAAATATATATATATATATATGTGTGTATATATCAATCAATCAATCAATCAATCAAAAAAAATTTGTCCTGGCTTGAGTTTCTCCCCCATCTCCCACTGGGCAGATTTCACAGATGTGTTTTTTTTTATAAATCAGCAGGAAATGGTGACTGATTTTTGTGTGTTTTTTTTTAAAAAAAACAGCACCAAAAACATATCGTTGGTTTGGTGTGATTTCACGGTCGGTACTGATTTTGTGAAATGATATAAACACACGGACACATACTTGTACTTGTTCAAGGTCACAATGCACAGAGGCGATTAAATGCACCCCCGACCCCTCTCCAGCCCATCGGTATACTATCAGCGAAATTGTCTTGATGATTTCCTTTGAGCGTCTCCCATTGCATTTTTATTTTCAAGTAATGTCGCGTGTTGGCCACTGGTGTGTCTTGTCGCTTACAGCTGCCACTGCATCGCTTTAACGCTGTGTCCATTGAAAGGGTTCTTTACCATTGTCTCCCCCTCCTTCCCTGTCAGTCGTGGAAGGATATATATCGAAAGGGTAATAATTCCTTCAAAGTAAATAAATAAATAATAATTTGGTCTCTCATTCCACGACTGTTTGTGGGACGCTGCTGGCTGTGCGCAATTGGCTGCCCCGTTTCACCCGCAAAGTACACTTTGTAGTGTTTTCTATGAAGCGCTTTGAGACGTGTCGAAAACGTGATAAGGAGCTCTATCAAATGCAAGGATTATTATTATTATTATATATTCACTGGACCCAGCAATCCTGATACAACCTTTACATCTCCAGGGTATCCACAAAGTCCTGTTACCCTGATTTTCTCTCTCTATCTACATACCACTGACCAACAACTGAAACATGTAGAAGAATGATGATGATTGTATTTAGAAGTACAGCACTTAATTGTATTCAGTACAGGGGGCATAACAAGACTTTGAGTACAAGAACAACAACCACAACTTGCATTTATATAGCGAACCTCACGCGAGGTAAGATCCCAGAGCGCTTCACAGTGGCGGAGTCCGCCAACGAGCCAACAGCAGGACCCGCTTGAGAAGTCCGCCATATGTCTTGCCTGCTCTCTGTGTACCTCAATGACAATTTGATTGCTTCTGAAGGTCTGGGCTGAGGCTGCCTGTCGAAAAATAAACATGGAAACGGGAGGGGACGAACAGGCATCTATCCCTCTGCTTTGTCTCCTGCCCAAGTGGGAAGGGATCCAATATTAACCCCTTTGTGAATGAAAGCTGTGACATTTTTCTTAATTGCTTCCAACCAAGTGAAGCACCCAGGCACACAGCCAAGTTGTTCCGCAGTGTATCGTAATAATTAGCACCGCTTCATCTCGTCAAATGTGTTTCTTTACTGCGGCCAGTGGCGTTGCAGTTCTGAGTAAATGATCTGAGTGCCCCCGGCAGCTATTTGTCACCTGATTCTCAGTATATCCAGAGAGCAGTGACCCTTGAGTGAATGCTAGCTGATTCGTTGCACTTTATCCCCTGATTTGACTCACGGGAACAGGCAGGAATAGGACATTGTGCCTCGTCCAGCCTTCCCAATGTTAAAATCTACAGCGAGAAGAGATTTGACTTTTACAAATAAGTTTATTTTTACTCTAACCCCGCAAAGGCAGGAGGGTTACAGATGTTAGACCATGGGAGGATTTAAAGGGTAGGATGAGCCGGGCAAGAATGAGGGTGATAGGCTTGTCACACACAGTGACTTATTACGTTTTAAACGTGGAGACATACAATGATGGTGTTGCAATTTAAATGTGAGCAATGAGAAACCAGCAAAAGTACCAGGTTTTATGATTCATCTCTCTGTGTTCGCATCACAAAAGATACGACAAAACAGGAAAACGTTTGACAAATCAAGCAAGTTACACAAACAATCAACTGCGCAGAAACGAGAACAAAAGGGGAAGCATATTGAATAGCTATTATCCCCCACGAAAAGGCATTGACAACAATAACGTAGCTTTCATTCATAGAAAACATTCTTGCCCCTTTGGCTAGGAGTTCATTATCTCTCAAAATCTGCAGAAGCTGAGAAGAAAATGTAAGGTTTCTGCCATTGTTTGAATTAGGAGTACAGGTATGAGCAAAATACGAATACTGTACTTAATATGTATTCACACTATATGTAGAAAAACAAACCATTTAGGACAGAATTCAGATTGAATTTTTACCAGTGTTTTAGTTTTTCAATTCAATTTTTCAGGGTTGTCAGTACTCTAACCTCACATGACCTTCTACCCAGACTTCGCAAGTGGGTACTTCTCTCCTGCGAGCTTGGATTCTGTGTCTATGCAAATCAACATAACGAGATGTTAATAATTAGCTCCCATACCAATTATTTCTGTGCACTGGACTGTACTTTACATATAACACAATCACATTTAAAGACATTGACAGCAAATGTTTACCGATTTTAAAAAAATACGGTATATACACTAAACTTTATTTACAGCGTAATATAAAAAAAGGTCCCACGCAAAATGTGAGAGAGTTTACACGCCTCAGTCTTCTTAAAACATCTACAGTTTTTCGTTTACCGTTGCCTGTTTGACAGAGAATTGCTTTATCTATACCCGTCTTTTCACTCTAAGCTTGGAAACCATTCACATCACTCCATTTGCTGCACGAACCTTGCACTCTTAGATACAGCTTCTCTGAATAGTTAACAAGCAGAATCCAACTGTCCCTCTTACAATTAAATCTTTCTACCAAAATAGAACACTAAGTGTAACTCTTTGAAATCCAAACCCTACTTTGTTTTTAACACTGTCCATATCCCACAGTATCCCTTGCTTTAACATGTTTTGGCGACGGGATAAGGTTCCATATCAAATGCAAGGATTATTATTATTAGGCACCACCTTTTGTCTGAAACTGTAAACTTGAAAATCATCATAGAAACGCACTGCAATGTTTGTCAGACATCACGTCCATTGTTCATGGCTATCCGTTTGTTTCTGAAGGCAATTTAATTCATCAATTGCAATTCACTTTACTTTAGACTTCTAACACCTCTTTGAGGGCTATTCAGTTCTGAATCCTCAGTATAATGATTCAATGTGCACTTATACTGTGCTTGGAATCTCCCTTCATAAGCACAGATCTGAAGGTTCACTGCATTTATTGAACGCAGCAGGATAATGCCCTTTGATCTGAAATGACAAAAAACAAAGGCATCTGCCTGATACTAGGACACGATAACCTTGACTGGTCACAGTGATTTATTTGCAAATAGGGTTGGTACTTTGGCTTTAATTGAATTACATGAAAGCAAAATTCGAATTTGAATAATTATTAATTGCTCCCCCCTCCCCTTCAGTGCCTAAAAACCTCCATACAATCTTTATTGAGGTGGAGCAGTACACAGGACAGTTTCAGTTGGAGGCATTATCAGTAAATGTAAAAAACACTCCGTGTTGATGCACAGACAGATGGCAAACTCAGAGACACGGCGAGGATGGTAATGCATTGTTTGGTTCATTAGTAATAATAATAGTAATCCTTGCATTTGAAATAGCACCTCAACATGTTGTCAAGATGTCTCAAAGCGTTTCACAGGAATTACTGTAAAGTGTAGTGACTGCATTTGTAGGCAAACATGATAGCCAATTTTGCACACAGCAATGTCCCATAAACAGCCATGAAGTAAATGACCAATTTTATCTAGGTGATTGTTGGCCAGAACTCCCTTCTATTTCCAAATAGTGCCTTGCAAGTTTTAGTATCCACTGAACAGGCAGACCAGACCTCAGTTTAATGGATCACCCAAAGGACGGTACCTCAGACAATCATTGCTCCCCCAGCATTACATTGGAGCGTGATCAACTCACGATGCTCTTGAACCTCCTAGAGGTTGGTTACAGAGCATCACAGTATTTCTTAGTGAGCATTCAGAAGAGGCTTGTTTCAGTGGGTAGGAGGGGCTGGGGGGAGAGAGTAAGAGCAGAGGATTATCTTCTCCGTTGCATAATTCTCAGAAACTCTATGGATAAGTGGATCAGAAGAACATCAGTAAAGCACTGTAGATTCAACACACCTAATGCACCTTCCAGCTATGAGTGATAATTATCACTATGTGTTTTTAACTGGTTAAACTTCAGCAGTACCCCAGCTCACATCCTAAGCAATGCACAAGCCTTGGCTCTGGCCAGCCTGTGGTTAATACTCCCTGGAATTAGGTAAACAGGGTGTGCCTGTCCCTCCAGGGAGAGTGCACAATCCTTTCCAGACACAGAGAAATGTTCATGTGTATGAGGTATTTTGTACTCTGTCTGGTTCCAATTCCTTTTAAGCATTGTGATGGGTTCCACATTCACTGGCCCAAAAAAAGGTAATAATTACGAGAAGGCAGATGGCTTTTAAATTTCCTCTCCTTACAGGTCACTGGTGCCACAGCTAATGCAAGAAGGGCCGAGATGGTCAACATCTGGTACATCAGCGATTCTTTCGTCCTGCTGTTGATTTTGCTTTTTGACTAACGGAAACTGAACCAAAAGCATACATTTAAGACCAACATTTTTGCCCTACGGTGGAACACTTATTCCCTTGCTGAATCAAGACGAGAGATTTGTAATAGATACAACGATTTTTTTTCTGAAATTGCAAAAGAATAAACTGAGGAGTGGTGAAAGACGCGTTTTAAGTACAATCAAATGTGTCACTGCCCCCAAGAGATACAGGAGGAAATAATACAGCTTTTACATTCTGTGCTTACAGTCACACTTTTAACACGTTCCTCGAGCAACATACAAAATTCACAGAAGTATAGACCTGAACATTCCAATATGCACAGGCGAGTCATGAATAGTTATTAAAGCCAATAAGCAGAGGAAGGCTGGAAGAAAATTCCACATCAGCTGGCACTGAATATTCCCACCCTATTTTTCAGCTTGCGATTCAAACAAAGAAAGCAACATTACTGCCAAGCCGAATTACTCCAAATTTACAAAAGAAATAGTGATTTGAGCGAAGGCTTTCTTCAAATGACGAGAAATACTATTTCGATGAAGCTCCGACCAGTGCGCAACTGGATTTAGTAATTTGAAGGGAGTGTCCTGATGGAACAATGCAGGTGAAAATTGCATTGTTTAAAATTAATCAGCTACCATTTGTGAGTTAGAATCTATAGCACCATCTACCGATTCTCCATTAAGTAAGCCATCAGCAATGCAAATCTGTAATACAGCGAGATTTTTATGTTAACTCCGACACTGCCAATACCTCCAAAGCACAACTGTTTACATCATTTTCAAATTCATAATGAAATACGTATGTTTCATCAGTATGGTTCTCATCAAAATCCACTGGGCTTTCTGGTTTTGGAATGATATCAGAACAGGTTTACTGGTTACAATACATTTTTAAGGATAACCTCCACACAAGGTGGCAGATTCACCTCGGAGATTTATACAGTATCCATCAAGAATGACAACTGTGTCTGTAAAATTTAGAATCCACTGGGCAATAGCTGTACATCAGCAACTAAATCAATAAAGTGAATCTGTTCCTATCCTTCAGATGAGATGTTAATCCAAGGTCCCGTCTGCCTGTTCAAGAGGACGTTAAGGATCGCATGGCACGATTTGAAAAGAGAAAAAAGTTCCTCACAGTGTCCTGGACAACAAATCCACCAAATAAAACAAATCGTTCACTTGGTCAGACCTGCTTGTGGGACATTCGCTTATAAAACAGAGTCACTACACTTTACAATAAATCCTGTGAAGAGCTTGTGAGATGTTTTGAATGATGTGATAAAGTGCTCTATCAAATGCAAGGATTATTATAATAATAATAATAATAATCCTTGCATTTGATATAGCGCTTTTCACGTCGGGAGGATGTCCCAAAGCGCTTCACAGAAGACACTGTAAAGTGAATTGACTGTATATTTGTGGGCGAACGCGGCAGCCAATTGCGTACAGCAATGTCCCACAAACAGTCTTAGATTGAAAAGACCAATTTTTTTATTACTGCTTTTGGTTTTGGAGGGATTATTATTAGGCTCTGTGTGGAGTAAGGAAACTTGCCCAAGGTTTCGCCCTCTGCCTGGAATCTGCCTGCTTATGTTTGTCATGGCAGGGATGGTACAAAATTGTGGCTTTGCTTCAATGAGTACAAAATGGCTGGCTACTCCTCACAGTCAGATAAGCTCTCGATAGGTACCAGCGGTGAGGTGCTGGAAGATCAGTGCTGCTTATTAAATGTACCCCAGCACAGGCTTTCACTTCCAGAAAAGAAGGAATAATTGGAGAGTGTCCAAATGGCTGAAAGGCTTTATTACATTTCAAGACCCATTTTTTTGGTTTGGTTCTCTTCCCTTTACTTGTGGTCTATTGCACCGCTTACCAGCCAACTATCATGGGACATAGGAAACCTGTTAGAAACATAGAAATTTTCAGCACAGAAGGGCAATTCGGCCCATCGTGTTTGTCCTACCGATTTACTGAATCACCTGTTTTTTTGAAAAAAGGATCTTTCCCTACATTCGCACATCACTCAGTATTATTACTGCTCAAGTGCTTATCTCATTCCTTTTGAATGCTAGTATTGATTCTGCCTCAATAGCCACTTGCAGTAATGAATTCAGTCCACTGCTCTTGGAAATCGACCAACTCTGTTTTGCAATTGGCTGCTAGAAAGTGAGCAACCTCCAGTATTTCCTCCCTCCTTGAGGGTAAGTTCTGAGTTTTGATGTCCCCCCTACCACTTAGTGGACGTCGTATTTAGCATTAACAGTATTAAATTGTTAGCCACCTCTGTGGGCAGATTATGCATTGAAAAACGCTGCTGATTGCCCAGCAGAGCTTGGCTGCCTCAAGAGTTTGTGGGCGTCTTCTGCTGAGAAATCTTGGAGGTGCGGTGCAGTGTGGTGTGGCGAGAGTTTAGTTAGGAATACCGGGGCAAGTACTCCGAGCAGAATTGGTTAAAACCGAGTACTTAGGAATGAAATAACTAAGAATGTGGTATTTGTGTGGGGGGGGGGGGGGAAGCCTGTTAGGATTTCAGAAGGACGGTGGCAAACGTTACCACTGATCAGTCCTTGTCGGTGGCATTGCTACCTCTGTTGGAGCCCTGAAAGCAGTCCCATATCTTCTGGAGGATGAAGTGTCTCTGCTTATCATTGTGATGTTCCTGACAAGATCAAGGTTGCCTCAGCATCATTGCTGTGATGTAAAGAGCAAAACATCAGCCTTGTACAGATACACACACATATATGCAACCCCCACCTTCATATACATTATACATCACACTCGGACACTGATATTTAATACTACATGGATGCTTCATGCCCAACTATGTTCTGAACCAAACAAATTGGTAACTGGCGGGTGGGGAAACGGGTCCTGAATTAGAGTGACATAACTGGATTTTACCTAGTGACTTACATCCTTCCCTGGTATGTTTGAGCCGGTTCTGGGTTTAGAAATCCCAGCCTACACATAATAATACTTCACTGGGGATTGCTCCAAGGGGAGACTCGCTTCTCTGGGAAGTGTGAGCCTTCAGCAGTCCTGTACTTTGAAAGCAGAAACAAAAATATCCACATGGCTCTGATATAGGTGGGAAGGGGCTTGTTATTTGGCTAGAGATTATTCCTCAACCAGTTGAGCAACATTCCTCAGCGATGCTGCCCTTTAGGCTCTTTACCTTTTCCTTTGTATGCATTTGAAAGAAGCATTGCTTTTATATGCAGAGGAGAGTCAGGCCTTTAACGCTGAAGTGATCATAAATAAGAAGAGAATTCCAATAAGCTGTGTAGCTTATTGGAATTCTTAGAGCACCACAGGACTTGCTTGTAATTTGGGCAAATATGGAGTATTAGTACATGGTCAAATTCCAGCACTGAAAGGTTTAGTTTGCAATGTTTTTTCAGATCAATTTTGAAGCAGGTGTAAGCAACCATGCTGTATAAAGCAACGATTTATTTGCGGATGTGTAACTGCTGTGTTGTGAAGTATATTTATTATCATTGACCTATTACTTTCACTAGTTGATTGATCTGCTTATCTCCTCATTCATAGCATCCATTCTTTGTGTAAAAGTTTCAGACCTGCCTTGCTTGACCATCTTTTAAGAAATGTTTCGCTCACAATATTCAGTCAATTCATTTTACAGAGTATTCTGTGAAGCGATTTGCAATGTCTCGAAGATATGCTAAGGTGTTATATCAAATGCAGGATCATTATTGTTCTGTTATACCTTTCCTTTATTTTCAAAGATTGCTCTATTTTTCTTAATCTGGCGGAAACTCTGACAAGGTAATTTGAAAACCTGAAACTGAGTTGTTCTGCTTTGTAAACAGCACAAACTAATGCTGACTTTTAAGTACATTGTTCTAAGCTCAGTCGTACTGTTGTAGAGAGGAATAACCTTCTATTTCTCATTGTACATTTTACACCTGCAGTTGTGCTTAACATATCTGAAGATCTTAGCTGGGTTCCTGTTTCGCTTCCCACCTTGTTTCTTTTACTTTTTTATCCATAACAATGTGCAGATTAACATTGTGTAGTTCTCTAAAAGGGTCTAATCAAGATCTTTTATACATTCCAGCCCATTCCTCTTGGATCTGTGATAAGATGTGCCAGATACTATGGTATGTGTCTGCAAATGAATAGCGAAAGTTCAAATTAATTCAGCATGATAAATACTTTGTTTTATTATTTTCTAATTGCAATAACTTTTATTATTCTGTACATTTTGTGTTGTTACATTCATAGCACAATAGGGTGATGGTGGTGGGTGGGGGAGGAAATGCAGTCTGTTAAATCTCCAATGATATTATCACGTACGCATTTGCTCTCCCCCCAACGACCCCTCCCCTCACAATGTTGATGCATCGGATTCTCATTATAACACCCCTGGGAACCACATAAATTACAGTTTATAAAGTTAGTAGTTTTAAACATCTTTTTAAAAGTCCTTATTATTTTTAATTAAGTTTTAATTTGCTTACAACTCTTTCCAAAACTCCAAAAATCTGCCTGATGGCTGGATTGATTTTAAAGGAGCTCTTGCCTTGGGACGTCCTCCCGACGTGAAAGGCGCTCTATAAATGTAATTTCGTTGTTGTTGTTGCCTGTACTTTCCAAAAAAGGGTTACGACCCAATTTGAAGCACAGGCAGTTTGGGCCTCAGTTTAGTGCCTGATCTGAAAAATGGCATCTCCCTTGGTATTGCAATGCAGTGTCAGCAGAGACTCTGAGTTCAAGTCCTGATATGGGGCATAAACCTCCGACCCTAACTTCTACGACGAACTCAGCCAAAGCTGACACCAGTGCTACACCTGAGCACAAGAGGGCTCTACTACATTAAGGTGAGAAGGAGTTTGAAGAAAGCCTTTAACCCTGTGACCAACACAGGAACGAAAGTTAATAATGACTAACCACTTATTTCACTCCAATAAAACACAAAGCAACTCGTTTTTGTCGCCTTCAACAGATGATTTTTTTTTACGCAACTGAAGCAAAGCGTGAGTTCTAGAACTCATACATTATGAACCTCAAAAACAGGTGATGGAAGTCTTTGCTTCAAGAAGACCCTGTTGTCACACCTTACAAGACCTTGATCTTTAACAAAATGCTCGAGCAGCTGAGGCACGTTGAGCTATCAGGGAGCAGGGTGGAAGATGTGGAAAATGAGCCAAAGGTCACTGTTGAGAAGTTAAATATTAAGCATTGGAAACCAAAACAACAGGGAATGGAAACTCAAGGCAACGAGTTCTATTTCTGTGGTGGTGGTGGGTGCATCCACATAAGGGTGAGTTCCAGCAAAAGCAAAATCATATCGATTCTGTAAGATCATGGATCACTGCTGCCAGCGAAGAAGTATAGTGAAGAAGCCGAGATTGGAAAAAAGATTAGGATAATGACAGGACAAAATGAGAACAACTAACAAAGAGCACAGCTACTTTCTCCTCCAGATTTCTACCTTCCACCTTCAAGGATTTTGAGTTCTTTTCTTTGTGTTGGGGTACAGTTCTCTCTTTCTCTGGTATCACACCCCCAGTAGATATTTGTGTGTGAGCCTTGATAATGAGCATGGGGAGTTTATTGGACTCTGAGAGGCCATCATAGCCAAACCTGATCCTGTTCCCACTTGATGTCCTCGGAAATGACTTAATAATAATAGTAATAATAATCCTTGCATGTGATATAGCGCCTTATCACCCGTTTCGCCCACAAATATACAGTCAATTCACTTTACAGAATATTCTGTAAAGCGTTTTGAGCTGTCCAGAAAACGTGAAAAGTGCTATATTAAATGCAAGGATTATAATTATCATATTGTCGAGATGTCTCAAGGCACTTCACTGAATATATTGTAAAGTGTGTTCTTAACGAGCAAAGGTTCAAGAAAATTGATCAGAATAATGGTCAGAAACATTTGCTAATATAATTGCAAAGGAACTGTCATACAATTGCAAAGGTTTTAATGGCACAAAAAAAGATTTTACTTAAAAATACAATAATTGTTCTTTAGGATTACAAGCAAGAAAATATCCAGCCATTCGTATGTCTATTCTATGTTGCCTCCAGCATCCTAAGTAGAGCAGGTATATTGAAGGTGTAAAATTGCTTCCAGGTTTTGTAGGACCGATTTCATTGAAAAAAATAACTCGCAGGCACAAGGATAATTCATTTTAAAATTTAAAATATCGAACCTTGAAAGATGTACGTCTGCGTTTTTAATTATTTAAAAATGACTGAGGAGGGAGTTCTGAACACATTAATGAAAGCCAATTCTGATACTGGAGGTGAAGTGAATATTGGAATGAACAGGTAAACAGCTTTAAAAGTTCAGCAGTTGTTTAGAAATGTCACCAGCATTTTATTTTTCTGGTCGACTGGGTGTCTGACACCTGCAGAAACCCATCATTATACTTAAGCATATCCAAACCAGACAAAGTTCCACATATGCCACCGATACATGGAAATTTCCCGTGTCTGGAATGAACCAACACCTTTTATTTCTTTATTTTACACAGCGCACCACAAGACTTTGATCATCATTGTGATGCTTAATGTTGCAATCTCAGTTAAACTAAGAAACCGCATCAATAACTGCCAGGGGCAGTGTCAATTTTTTTGCTTTACCTGCAGAACTTAACAACTTGCATTTATATAGCTCCCTTCACGTGAGTTAATGTCCAAGAGCACTAAGGTACCTTGCAGCAGCCGGGTAACCAAATTTTATTTCTGCATGCTTTTTTTAACCAGTCTAAAGCAGGAGATTTCCCTCACTTATTAGAAGAACGGTCTG
Organism: Callorhinchus milii; assembly: GCF_018977255.1. Lineage (NCBI taxonomy): Eukaryota > Metazoa > Chordata > Chondrichthyes > Chimaeriformes > Callorhinchidae > Callorhinchus > Callorhinchus milii. The sequence continues at coordinate 13,394,751 of NW_024704756.1, read as the reverse complement.
AACTTAGTTCTTCTGTCAGTGGTTCTGATCTCCACAATCAGCAGCAATGTGTTGCCGTAACAGATTGTTGCACAAGCAAACTAGACTATTTTGAATAATTGGGTGATTGATGTAGAAGGCCTCTTGTTGTATGTGCGATCTTTAATTAAGCCAGTACAGTCTATTGATATTTTTCTGCACATCATAAGTCATCTCACATCTTGGTGTTAAATTATGGGGAACTGCAAGTTATCTGAGCTTTTATGTTACAATTCATAAGATCATAAGAGATGGTCAGATGAAGAAGGCCTTTCAGCGCTTTTGATTCTATCCTCCCAGAATATTAACCTACCATCTTCCCATTACGGCACCAAATTGTTTCTCAGATTGGTTCTCTACCCCACATCATAGTAACCATTTCTAAGATGCAGCTTATTGCAGGGTGTTTAGCTAAGAACGTTTTCTCCAGGAAAGAATATTGAAGAGAAACAACTGAATTAAGTCTGAAACTATTATGTCTTCAGAAAATACTTTTTTTGTTGATGCAAAAGATGATAATATTTAGCACACAAGTTAAAAGTGCAAAAGGTACAGAAAGAGGAGGATTTTTTGTCATCTGCATTGTCTGAGCAAAGTGCCTTGGCTATTCCAATGGGTGATGTAACTGGGTAAATAAATCAAATTGCATTTGATATAGTGCCTTTCACGCATGGAAGACACCATAGAGCATTTCACAGGATATGCACTGAGTCCAGTGACTGTGTAATTTGTAGGTAAACTACCTTTACTTTATGACCACAAAGAAGAGCAAAACAGCTTCCCCTTGAGATTGGAACAGTGGATCAGATTTAATTAGTGGGGTGTATGGGAGTGACTATAGTAAAAATAATCCACTCCAGGTTTGCTCCTGTAGATCATAATATCATCTGAACTCTTGACTGCATTAGTAGCTATTTCATGTGGAGTCCTGTAGCTCAGTGGTTAGAGCACTCGCTTTGCAAGCAAGAGACCTGAGTTCAATTCCAGGCAGGGCGAAATCTTGGGCAAGTTTCCTTACTCCACACAGAGCCTAATAATATTCCCCCCAAAACCCAAAACAATAATAAATTGGTCATTTTCAATCTACGACTGTTTGTGGGACATTGCTGTGTGCAATTGGCTGCCGCGTTTGCCCACAAATATACAGTCAATTCACTTTACAGTTTGTTCTGTAAAGTGAAGTGCTTTGGGACGTCCTCCAGACGTGAAAAGCGCTATATCAAATGCAAGGATTATTATTATTATTATTATGTGCAACTATCTTCATCCATTTTAGTCTCACTTTCCCATTCCTATCCACTAACGAAAATGAACTTGCCCAATAAGCTATTTGTTAAACGCCATAGTTTGAAGTAATAATTAAAAAAATAAGTTGAACGTCCTCTTTCTGCCATTTTGCCGTCTGTTGATTAATGATTATCGATGCTTATTTGCAGCGCCATCTGGTGCATGTGGAAGTGAGAGGGACTAAAATCAGGAACATGTGCGCCACTGCGTGATTTATCTTTGGTGGGTTTTAGTGAGAGGAAAAAGTTTCACTTCGAACCAAATTGCAAATATTATAATTGCTGTTGTGCCACGAATTAACCACATTTACCCTTTCGTGTTTTAAAATGTGTTGGTATGGATAGAAATCTGTAACTCAGCAGTGATAAAGAGAGATGGAAGCATTCAAAACAAGCTTCAGATTAGACTTCATTACATCCCGAGCTAGTTGTTGTCTTCTTTCTCACCTGACTACAATTATGTCTCCTTTCTACCATAAAGGAATCACTCATGTTAAGGGTATGGTTCCACAGTACCATCCAACCCTCTGGCACCTCTCCCGAGTAGCGATGTTTACCCATGGACAGCAAGTTTCTGCACATATTTGACTGAGGTGTGGTGTTGTGGAAAAAGGGTTAAAGCTGAGCCCATTCCTATTCTAAACTGATATCCACAAACAGTTTGCCGGTGTTGATCACTGGATTGAAAGGAATGTGGACTCGCTCAACAAACAGCTTGAGAATGGGACTACAGTAAGAGTTGATATTTTGGAAGGATGAGATCAAATAGACCAAAGGGCCTTCTTCATTTAAACCTCTTGTGACTGAATTCTTGGCTGAATTTTCTTTATCCTCCCTCTTCTGGTAACATCGAGGCCAGTTGTAGCACCTGCAATGTGCACTGACTACAATCAGCTAATCAATATAGACCAAAGTTGTGCAGGTTATGCCATCTTTGGCAATTTATCTTTGACATCTCCTTTGGGTTTCTTCAAGGTGAACTACTCAACTGGATGCCGGGGGAAGACCAGAGGATGGGGTGAGCGATAATCAGCACCTTCTACCCCGGTAGCTGATCTTCCTGGTCTAGCTTGGATTACAGCCCTTAACCAGAAAATTGGCTTAATCTGGATATTTTATTACAACAACAACAAAATTACATTTGTATAGAGTCTTTCACGTCGGGAGGACATACCAAGATGCTGGACAGACAGAGTTATGGACCCAAGCTGAGGGTTGGGGTGGGGGAGGGCAGGGGGGGAAGCAGGGAGATCGAAACACAGTCAAAGAGGAGGATCTTGAGGTGGGTCTTGAAAGTGGCGAGGGAGGGGACGAGACGGAGGGTCTGTGGGATGGAGTTCCAGAGGGTGGGTGCAGAGTGGCGGAAGGCCCACCCGCCGATAGTGGGGTGAGCAAGGCGGGGGACGTGAAGCAGGCCAGGGCCAGCTGAGCGGAGGGAGCGAACAGGATGGTAGGGGGTTAGGAGGTCAGCGAGGTGGGGGGGAACAAGACCGTGGGGGGCTTTGAAGGTAAGGACCAGGATCTTGAACTGTATTCCATATATTACTGCACCATATGGTGCATTTACCAATTGAATTGTCAAAGGATTCTGAATTGTTTCTCTCAAGTTATTAACCTGCCTCAACTGACCAAGAAAACTTTATGAAGGCAGTAATTTCAGCACTTGCGAATTCAATAAGGATTGAGTGAAATTCAGCGAATATTTTGTAACCGCCGTGATTTCAGTGACTCGATTAGCATTGCGCAAGAATCCGTCAAATTCCATTTATGCCGTTACATTTTAAATCGTAGCTATTTCCTGTGAAATGAATACACGTAACCTGCTGAATACTGTTAACATTTTCATAAGTCTAAAAACGAATCGGTTGAGAGGTTTAAACCATTACAAGGTATTCGTGCATAACATTTTGCTTCAACTAATTAATAACCCTCCCTTAGATACTTTGTGACAAACCTTTGCTGATAAAGGGGGTTTGTAAGTAGTTGACAAAAGTGTTTTCGAGGACTTTTCTTGCCTTCTAACCAGGCGGCTCTGTGGGAAATCAGGGAATTTCCTGAATGGTTCCCAAATGCCCTCGTGATTGACTCGCGATACCATACCAACTCTGTGCAGCCAAGTTCAGACCCGTTTCAGCCCCAACAAAAAAGTTTTTTCTAAATGCGTGGAGGTTTTATGCTAAATTGGCGTGCCCCCCCCTCCATAGCTCAGCGCACCTACCCCCCCCCCCACCCCTCGCCCCCCATTTACCTAACAATGGGGTGGGGGGAGGCACCTTGTGGGCATTTCGCCCACAAACTATACAGTCAATTCTCTTTACAGTATATTCTGTGAAACGCTTTGAGATGTCGAGAAGACGTGATAAGGCTCTATATCACATGCAACTGTTGTTATTATTATTATTAACAATCCCAAGCCCTTTTGGGGAGCAAGTCCACCGCTGCTTCTAAGTTATTCCACTATACTTTGGTCGTTTTCTTACTTTTCTTTTTGCACGTAATTACTAAAGTACAGTGATGATCCCAATGTTTCATTAATTTTCTGTTATAATATTTGAGTAAATGAAAATTTGTACTGAACACCTTAGAAACTCTACCACGCACCATCAGCTTATCCAGTCTACCATAAATCGATACTTCTGCCTTCCCCAGAATCTCGAAACATAAATATTGTAGATTATGATCAGTGAGTTCAATTGTAATACTGTACTGCTAACCACAGAGGCTTTACAGCATGTGAGAACTCAGCATCCCTGGTATGCTTTGGGCTGTGATTTTACTTCAGTTCTTTCATCAAGACTCTTTGTGTCCTATGAGGTTCCCACTGTCGATATGCACCGGTGTAAAACAGATGATTGAAAATTTTTGTAATTTTGTTTATGGACTGTAAATTTCTGACAAAAAAAAACAAGTAAAAATAATATGAAAATACAATCATTTGAAAATGTTTGATGCAGTAGCTTTTTTTGATATGAATGGACTGATTTTCATCATGTGTAATACTTAAAGGCCTTCATAGCTACATCACACACAGTTGCAGTTTTATTTGAGCCCCGGATGAAGCAGTGGGCTTTACAATTTAGTCCTCCTAGTCCTTGTGAACTCATATGACAAACAAATTCACTTCTCAGGAATAGTACTGACATTATTCAATGCACCTCAATCATGAGATTGGTAATTAAGAAATCGGGAGATTTCAGGATAACAGGGAATGCTCACTATAATTTTGGATTGCTTGATCTGTAGGCAAATTACCTTTGAATCTGGGGGGGATCACACAATTGAAATGCAATTTTGAGTGTTCCAATAGTCCACTGCAGTTTTGTTAGTACTGTACATCATTAACTGCGAAGGCAATGTGATTTATAGAAGTGGGAAGCAAGAACCAAGAGCATGAGCTACAATGTTAATTATCAATAGCTTTGTAGCAGGTCATACAATCTAAATCAACATTGTTTTAAAAATACAATCTTTAAATCAATGCATTGCCATTGTTCCGCCGAATTGTAGAGGATTTGTGAGCGGGTTACAGCTGATGATTAAAAATAATGGATTGCTGCCAACAGGCTATAATTACCAACTAATGTATCGCACCTGATAAAATAATATAGTCACACAATTCATGTAATGTTATAATTGCACTTGATCAGGAAATTCAATATTTTATGAATAATCTTACAGGCAGTGGAACCATGGGTTCAAGGGACAAACAATAAGGGGAGTTGGGGAGAAGTATTTTCAGTTTAGGATCACTATAATTTTACGATGTAACAACAACAACTTGCACTTATGTACCGCCTTGCAAGCAGGGTAGTGTCTCAGAGCATTTAACAGAGGTGGAGCCTGACTCCAAGCTGGGGGAGGGGAAAAGGAAGGTTTTCAGGTGGGACTTGAAAAAGGGGAGAAAGGGGGCAAGGCGGAGGGATTGAGGGAGAGTGTCCCAGAGTTTCGGGGGGGGGTGGGGGGTAGTGGCTGAAAGCGCGATCTCCAATGGTAGGGCAGAGGGTGAGAAGGATGAGCAAGAGGCCGATGTCAATTGAGTGGAGGCTCCGGGTGGTGGAATGGGGAGTGAGGAGGTCGGAGAGGCAGAGAGATGCCAGAGAGTGAAAGGATTTGAACACAAATGTGAGGATCTTGAAGTCGATCCATTCGGTGATGGGGAGCCAGTGGAGCCTGGGCCAGAACTGTTGAGATGTGGGTACGGAGTTTGGTCCGGTTCAGTATGCAGGCGGCAGAGTTCCGAATGAGCTGGATCTTTTGGATAGTGGAGTTGGGAAGACTGTCAAGGAGTGCACTGGAATAATCCAGGTGGGAGGTGACAAACGCATGCACGGGTGTTTTGGCTGCATTTGGGGTCAGGTAGGGTCGAAGGTGGGCAATATGGCAGAGGTGAAAGAAGGCGGTCCTGGTCAGGGACCGGATATGGGGGAGGAAGGACAGCTGGGAGGTCGAACTGATGCAGGAGTGAAGGCATTGATGGGAGCCAAGGAGTATGGCTTCCGTCTTGTCCACATTCAGCTGCAGGAAGAGGAGGGAGCGTTGAATGACCAGTAGCTGGGTGGAGAGGGGGGGGCTAGGCAGCAGGTGGTGAACTTCATGCGGGTGATTGCGGTTGAGAAGGAGCAGGGAGAAATGAGGGCAAACGAGTGTAAGGAGGGGGTGTGGCAGGAGCTGTGATGGAAGGAGAAGGCGGTGTGGATGGTCTGGGTGGGGTGGAAGGTGACATGGGTGGGGGGGAGGGGGAGAACGATACAGCCAAGTGGATGATTTACCCTGCCTCCTCCAATTACCACTGTCCAGGTTCCTCAAGCGTAGTTAATGGTGAATGAGAAAGCTGAGGATATCAATGGAGCTATAAACCAGAAGAAGAGTCTGGAAAGTTGGAGCAGGGAGAAGACAACTTCCTTGTGAAAAATAATTTTGATCCTGAGCATCAATATTAAATACTGCAATATTAGAAACCAAGAAATTCTCATAATTCAAATTAAAAGCACTCGGCTCACAAGCGACAGATCTGGGTTCAATTCCTGGCAGGGCAAAACATTTGGTAAGTTTCCTCAATCCACGTGCCTCTGTTTACCTAGCAGTAAGTAGGAACACGGTTGTTTGTTGATTGGCGGATCGCTTTTCCGGGGTTAATAATTCCTTCAAAAAAAAATGTTTTCATTCAATCCACGACTGTTTATGGGACACTGCTGTGCTCAATTGCTGCCGCGTTTCGCCCTCAAAATATACTGTCAATTCACTTTACAATACATTCTGTGAAGCGCTTTGAGATGTCTCGAAGACGTGATAAGGCGCCTTTCAAATGCAAAGATTATTATTATTATAAGACCTTTTGAACAATCCTTCTGAAGCCATTGTTTTATTCCATTCCAATATCCGAATGGATGAAGATGAGTCCTACATAAATACTTTATTGTTCTAAAAAACTTGGGTAAATGAATGCAAACACTGGTCAGGATTTCTGCTCATAATTGCTGTAAATTGACTATTGCTAGATATAATTTGCTGCACTGTCCAGTTACATGTGGGATCGCTGCTATTTGGGAGAAGTATTGGAAAGATATGATAGTAACAGAAACATAAGCTTAGCATATGTGTTATTTATCCTAGGACATGAAGTAAGGGAAGAATTCAGAGGGAATATTTTAATCGAGTCTGGATAAAACAGATTATCTATGAAGCTCATCTGAATTATTCTCCAACACTATATAATACTAAATTCAATGCTTTTAAACCCAAGATTATGATTCTGTTGTTTAACGTGTTAAATAAGTACACTGATCACTGAAATAATAATGTGAGTTTTACTGAGAGAAAATATCTACCTGTAATTTTAAAGTGCTAATCTGCCACAAAAATGTGTTTAGGTGGACACTTACAATTGGAAATAACAATAAATTCGAATTATTCATATCAAATGGCTGAAAGTGCTTTTTTTTCCCTAGCAGTTCAAACGTGTACATCTCGTTGAGAATGTATGCAAACTGCACGATCACCAAATAACCTGATGTAGTGTCTTTCACCGAAGGGAAAATATCCACAATACCATAAAAAACAACCAAGTGCTAAATCTATAACCCAATCAGTTAAGCTTAAACTCGCCCGTTTAAAGTGACCATTATTTTTTTCCCCCCTCGTCCAGGTTGAGGTTGAACTTGGGGTTCAAATAGTTTTATTACCCCCACTTCTGGAAACATAAATCAACCTCCGGGTAAAAAAAAAAATATCACGACCAGAGAGTGAGAGCGACGAGGTATCTCGGATTGGTGACTTGACGGAGAGGAGGGAGGGAGGGAGAGGAGGGAGGGAGGAGAAGCCCAAATTCCAACAAGGACGGCGGTGGTTTCAAATCGTCCTACACTTCCAAAGCCACGGCAGGAGCAGCTGGACTTTTTTTTTCCCCTCTCTCTCCTCTCTCTCTCTCTCACTCTGTGTTCCCTTCCCCTGTGTTGTGCGGTGCGGGAGTTTCGAGGCGCTTTCCGCGTTCAAAAGTCCCGCGCCGGAGGGCGGCTGACCAATGGCGGGGCGAGTCGGGGCGAGGGGGCGGGGCCGGCGGGGGGACCGCTGGCCAATGGGAGGCGGCCGTCGGCATTTAAAGCGGCGGCGCGTCTGACCAATCGGCGCCCTCATCGCCGGAGCCGCCGAGGCTGAGCCTTTTGCTGCAAAAGAGGAGGCGATAGAGAGAGAGAGAGAGAAGAGAGGAGAAGAGAGGAGAGAGGGAGGAGGGGAGAGAGAGAGAGAGAAGAGAGAGAAGGGAAAGGAAAGGGATCTGTCTCCACGTTCGGTACGTATGGCTCCGCCGCTCGGTCCCCCCTTTTGCGTTCTCTCCTCCGATCCCCTTCGGCCCCTCCGTCTCGGCTCGTCACAGCGACGTCGGGGGGAAGGCGATCTCCGAGCACTTTCTCTCTCCGTCTGTGTTCTGTGTGTCTCTCTCTCTCTCTGTGTGTGTCTCTCTCTCCCTGTGGTCCACCTGCGCAGACAGACAGACACACACACACATGGACGGACGGGGCGAGAGCGTCGGCACAGGGCACACGGCACAGGGCGCAGCGCTGTAACATGGCAGGTCCCGCGGCTAATGGCGAGCGCTGCGCGTCGGCGCAGAGAGAGGGGAAGGGATCCCGCTTTTGTTGTGGCCGCGATCCGGGTGCGGGCGGTGGGGGGTTTCGTTTCCCCCTCCCTTCCCTTCCTCTGTCGGAATATAGCGCGGGCTTTCACGGTAAAGCAGGAGGACAGGGTTTTTCAGGACTTTTTTTTTTCTCTCGCTCTCTCTCGCTCTCTCTCTCTCTCTCTCCTCTCCTCTCTCTTCACCTCCTCCCCCACACACACACACCACACACACCACACACACTCCCCAACCACCACCACTTCTCTTCTCCAACGCGCATTAAGCAGCGCGTAATGTGATAATATAATGTTTCCAGCGCTGGAACCGCTATGCGTCAAGTGGAGTCGGTCCTAACTTTCTTGAACCCCGAATCTTTTTTTTTCTTCTTCTCTCTCGATCTCTCTCTCTCTCTTTCTTTCTTTCTCTCTCTCTCTGTAAATATATATATATCCGGGAGGGACCCCCCCCTCCCCCCCACCCCTTCTCCTCCTCCTTTCTCTTTCTACACCCCACGAATCAAGAGAGTTTGGGAGAAGAGAAATAAAAAAAATGAAATAGGTTTGAAAGATTGGAGGGGGAGAGGAAGAGGGGGTTGTGTGTGTGTGTGTTTTTTTCTTTTGCTTCCTGCCTTGGGTTGTCCCGTGCTTTTTTGGGGGGGGGTGTTGTATGTGTGTGTGTGTGTGTGTGTGGAGGGGTTAGTGTGGGGTTGAGAGGGGAGGGCTGGTGAGAGAGCCGAGGAGGTTTGTATGTATGTGTGTATGTGTGTATGTGTGTGAGAGTGTGTGAGTGTGTGTGAGAGTCTGCGAGTGTGTGGGAGAGAGAGAGAGAGTGTGTGAGAGTCTGTGAGTGTGAGGGAGAGAGAGAGAGAGTGTGTGAGTGTGTGTGAGAGTCTGTGAGTGTGAGGGAGAGAGAGAGAGTGTGTGAGTGTGTGTGAGAGAGAGAGAGAGAGAGAGTGTGTTGTAAGGCATTGTTATAGCTCCACTAGCTGTCGTTTGGTTCCATTGCAAAGATGGAGCCATTTTAACGAAGCGCCTTAGCCATTGGGGGGGGGGACAGCATATTCACTGCCACTCTCTCCCCTCCCTGTGCGCTGATGGCACTCGGTGTGTGTGTGGGCTCTGTGTGTGTGTGTGTGTGTGGGCTCTGTGTGTGTGTGTGTGGGCTCTGTGTGTGTGTGTGTGGCGGCTCTCTGTAGTGTGTGTGTGTATCTGTCTGTTAGTAGAGGAGACCCGAGCAAAGGCAGACGGGGAGTGGAGGGGGGAGGGGGGTGGGGGGAGGGAATGGCCCCCCTGAAACCCCCTCCGTCGCGCAATTTTCCGTCCATTCGACCCCCGAAACCTGACGACCGAGGGATTTGAAGGGGAGTTTCTTTCATGAGGATGGATTTCTCAAAATGGAAGAAGAATTATCGGGCTGTTGACCCTGTTTTCTCCCCCCCCCCCCCCCCCCCTCCTCTGTGTGTGTGTGTGTGTCTCTCTCTCTCTCTCTCTCTGGTCGACGCGTATTCGCCATCATTGCCGTCCACGGCAGCGCCGGCGTTAGCGAAGGCGCAGCGCAAAGTGGCTCCAGTTTCCCGATAGAAACCTCCAGCGCTCTCGTTACCGTAACCCCAGAGCACTGCACTGCACTCTCTCCCTCTCTGTCTGTGTGTGTCTCTCTCTCTCTCTGTGTGTCTCTCTCTCTCTGTCTGTGTGTCTCTCTCTCTCTGTGTCTGTGTGTCTCTCTCTCTGTGTGTGTGTGTCTCTCTCTCTCTCTGTCTGTGTGTCTCTCTCTCTGTCTGTGTGTCTCTCTCTCTGTGTCTGTGTGTCTCTCTCTCTGTGTCTGTGTGTCTCTCTCTCTCTCTGTCTGTGTGTCTCTCTCTCTGTGTCTGTGTGTCTCTCTCTCTCTGTCTGTGTGTCTCTCTCTCTCTCTGTCTGTGTGTCTCTCTCTCTCTGTCTGTGTGTCTCTCTCTCTGTCTGTGTGTCTCTCTCTCTGTCTGTGTGTCTCTCTCTCTGTCTGTGTGTCTCTCTCCCTCTCTGTCTGTGTCTCTCCCTCTCTGTCTGTGTCTCTCCCTCTCTGTCTGTGTCTCTCCCTCTCTGTCTGTGTCTCTCCCTCTCTGTCTGTGTCTCTCCCTCTCTGTCTGTGTCTCTCCCTCTCTGTCTGTGTGTCTCTCTCTCTCTCTGTCTGTGTGTCTCTCTCTCTCTGTCTGTGTCTCTCTGTCTGTGTCTGTCTGTGGCGAAAGGGGGTGGAGGGGAGTTATTTTCTCGTCAGTGGTGGTGTTTTTTTTTGTGTGTGTGTGGGATTTCTTTCCAAATCAAAAGGTTTTATATTTATATATATATATATATATATATATATTTATTGCCGAAGAATTAAAGGAGGAAAAGGTTTTTTTTTGTGGGGGAGAGGGGGAGAGGGGGGGTTTACGCGCGCGCGTGAGTGCGAGTGAGTGTGTGTGTGTGTGTGCGGTTGTTGTCCTTGAACATAAAATGGAGATGGTAAGAACATGGCGGGAAAGAGAGAGATAAATAGGAGGAAAGACACTTGTGGTGGGAGTTTAAATAATATATATATATGATATGTGTATAGATATATATATATATATATATATAAAAGCCCCACCAGAGCGGCGTTGATCCACCGTTTCCTCCCCACACACACACACACACACACACGCACCGTCGGGTCGCCTTTGCAGAGGGCGAGTCCGCCCTCCTCGAGTCGCCTTTAATTCGCACCGAATCCGTCCACTTCGGGCGAAGAAAAGCGACTTTTAATAACAATGGGAAAAAGCAGGACTCGAGACGCGAGGTTTTTTTTTGGGGGGGGGGGATATAACCTTATTTTTTCTCTCTCTGCAGATCTCTTCCCTCCCCCCTCCTCCCCCCCCCACTCCCCTCTTTTACCTAATTCCACACAAATAGTCTTTTGCTATTTTTTAATTTTATTTTATTTTTCACCCCCAAAAAAACACACATTTTAGGATTTCCAAACTTTACTTTTTTTTTTCTCCACACCCCCCCACACACACACACACACACTTGGCAATTTTTTTGATTTTTCCAAGGTTTTTTTTTGGGAGGGGGGGAGGGAAATATTTTCCAAAATGTTTGTTTATTTAAAATGTCTTTTTTTTTCACCTAGAATCACCCCCAAGGCTCAGAATTCAGAAGGAAATGGGGGCAAAATCTGAAAGTAAAAGTATTTGGTACCAGTTTTAGTCAGTGTCAAGCGAGGCTTGTGCTGGTGATGTGCGCAAGAAAGAGTTTTGAAGTTAGTGACATATATATACATATATTTTTTTTCTTGTTTTATAGAAAATCACCAAAATGGCAAAACGTGACCCGAAGAAGCCGAGGGGCAAGATGTCCTCTTATGCCTACTTCGTTCAGACTTGCCGTGAAGAACACAAAAAGAAGAATCCTGATGTCCCAGTTAACTTCTCAGATTTCTCCAAAAGGTGCTCGGAGAGATGGAAGGTAACGTGCTTTTCGTGTCTTTAATCTTCCGAAGCCGATGCCAATTGCTGAAATAGCCTACACTTTGAGCGGTTTGGCTCGTAACCCCTCCTGATCTTTCGACAGACTATGTCGGGCAAAGAGAAGTCGAAGTTCGAAGATCTGGCTAAAGTAGACAAGGTGCGTTATGATCGGGAAATGAAAACCTACATCCCACCCAAGGGTTCGAAGAAGAAGAAGGATCCCAATGCACCAAAGAGGCCTCCGTGAGTAACTTCCTAGACGTCCTTAAGTATTGTAGGGGGCTTAGCATTGGATTTTGGATGATTGGGAAAAGATTCATTATTCAAGTCTTTCTTCACCCACCAGAACTTGCTCGTGGTAATACTATTACTTGGTGATTCCATTCCAAAAATAAATTTTGGTTTGGTTGTATAGATTAACTGGTAAACTGATTCATGCATTCTGCAGGAGTATGGATTTTTTTTTTGGTGGTGGGGGGGTAGGCTTATTGATAGGAATTTCCCTACTGTCCATCCCTAAGATTGTAATGTCAGAAATTCAACCTTAATTGTGACTTGCACGGAATGAGTGTGCTCTTCCAACTGTGGTTTTTGCCTGACCCACTTTCTTAATTTTTCCCCACCCTCTCGCAGATCTGGCTTCTTCTTGTTCTGCTCAGACCATCGACCAAAAATCAAGGCTGGTAGCCCTGGCTTGACAATTGGCGATGTGGCAAAGAAACTGGGTGAGTTGTGGAATGGCTGCACTGACGAGGAGAAGAAGCCTTACAACGCCAAAGCTGCTAAGCTGAAAGAGAAATACGAAAAGGTAAGACTGAACGCAATGCCAAATGTCCTGTTACTATTCCAATGTTTGCGTGATCTTTGATTCTTGTGGTCCAGTCTACCCGCAGCCTATCAAATTTCTGCCACGTCATTCCACACGATAATAAATAAAGCTTTCTGCCCACTTAAAGCAAGATACTGAATGTTTACTTCCAAGTTTAGCGTTAGTAAATCTCTTTGTGGGAATGCAGAAGTCTTGGTGAAGTGGCAAGTGACTTTGTTATTTTTGTAACGTGTAGGACGTTGCTGATTATCGTACCAAAGGCAAGGTGGAAAGTGCGAAGAAAGCCCCTGCCAAGAAGGAGGCATATTGTGATGATGACGACGACGATGATGATGATGAGGAGGAGGAAGATGAAGAAGATGATGATGAAGATGATGATTAAATTGTATATTTCCCTCAGCATAATTACTTGCTCTGTAACTGAAAGCATTTAAACCCTGTTACAAGTGTTGCAACCTTTTAATTTTGTAAGTTGGTGTGTATATGGTCTAAGACAAAAAGCAGCTTGAGTTTTAAACTGTACAGGCCTTTTTGTAATATTCACACTACAGTGGTGGAGATTGATTCATCTGTTAGTTCTTCTTTCTGTAAATGGCAGCTTAGCCAATTCTCTTTACACAGAAAGGAGATTTAACTGGATTAAGATGTATTTATGTGGTGTTTTTTGTGTTTAAGTGCAGTATAGTTTAAGTACTGTTGTAGCCAATTCTTCGATTTCAGGATTGCTGTAAGTATGAGGTAACAAAGCAATCACAGTTTAAAAACCATCAGAGTTGTCGCTAAGTGTGTTGGGTCTGACCTGCTCCAGGCAACATTGCACATCGTCTTGGCCTGCATGAACGGTTGTCCAGTATGATTTTTAAAATTCATTCTGAATTGAGTTAGTATAGATTTTAGAAGCCGAACGAGTTGCAAGAGGGTAACTCCTTGGATAACTATTGAATAATTGGGACCTATTTAATTGAAAAGAATGTGGAATAGTAGGATATCTGACCTCCTATTTCCATTTCCAGGTATTAGTGGAGCAGAAGCACAGGACTTAATATGACAAGCAATTTATCTCCTGTTATGCACACAAGTTTTTCTTCCTAATGAGCAGTTAACAAAAAGGCTTAGTTTTATTCTGGATCTAACGGACCCCACTGCTTGGTTTAAAGCACTTGTGCACTCAACCTTGTTGACCTAGCTCGATGAATATATTATATACAGCATTTTTGTGTATACTATTTGGCTGCACACCTGTGGGGGAGATATTGGATATCGAAAAGGTAAGTGCACATTTCTTGCAACTGATGCAATTTAGGAACAATTGGGTCAAATCCATTAATGTCCCTGTTATTTGGAATGACTGTGCAAAGTGCCATGTGAGGGTGTGAATATTCATAGGCTGGATGCTTTACCATCCTAGTGACAACCCTGAATCTTCTGTACTTTAAAAATGATCTTGTAACTAAGGTATATTTTCTTTTTGTATGTTTTAGTATGCTAAAATGTGTTTTGAAGTAATTAAACAGGATTAAATTTGTAAAGTTCTGCCTGTCTGAAGTCTTTTTGTCTCCCATGAAAGGGCGATGTGGTCTGACAGGTGTGTGGGTTGTGGTTTACCAAGCTACAGAATCACTCGGTTGCTGAAGGTGAGGTGAAGTTACAGTTCGAAAAGTCAGGAAAGTGAATGGTGCATTTCTTCTCCCCACCCTCTCGCCAGTTGTGGTATTTTCATTACATAAGTATCTTAACCAGTGTTAAATGTAGGTTACATATGTCTAATCTAAGGGATTGCGCCTAAATCTAGGATCCCCTGCCTGTTGTATGCTAAGTAAGCTTTATGGACACCATAGCAAAGGATGATGAACCTACTAAAGTATTGCTTTTAGTGGCTCTAAGTACCTTGTAGCTGTTGGGTGCAAAGCATTTGCATTTGATATAATGCCTTATTACATCTTTGAGACATTTAAAGTGCTTCACAGAATATACTGGATTTTATGGGCAAAATGCAGCAGCCAATTGCATATAGCAGTGTCCCACAAACAATCCTGGATTGAAGTGACCAATTTGTTTTGGGCAGTAACTTTGTGTAGAGGCATTTGATAGGCAAATTCTACCATGTGTTCTGCAGAAGTATTTAGGGTTGTGTTACAACGTATTTCTTCCAAATGCAATTTAACTGAAATTTCGCTAGACAAACTCCACAGCTTGCAATTGGGTGATACAACTTCTATTTGATTTACTCCATTTGCTTGTGAGATTCTTTTAAAAATACTTCATAAGTGAAGTTTAATAAAAAAGTTGACTGGGACATTATGGAGCTCTTATTGCCATCTTATTGCATTGCCATAGCTCTAGATGTTTTACAGTCTATCTGTTATAGAATATTTCACTTATAAATATGCACAATGTTTAGTTTGCAAAGCCTTAAAAGAAGGGCACAGTACAATAAACCCTTGTCACAGCAAAGTGTTTGGGAGGATGCCAAATTTTGGATTATAACAGTGTTTGCAGGTGTTTCAGTAATGGCTCTGCTGCGCATCTGCCTATCTTATAATGCCTCTGTTGTACAGTTGGTACAAACATCTTCAAAATACTGCCTTGGCATTTTTAAAATATTAAGGACTTGCATTGAAAAACACAGTAAAATAATACTGTCAAATATCCAATCCCTTCCTTAGACTTCAGGCTATGCTTTGACCATCTAGACCAGGGTGGTCCAACTGGTGGTGATTCAGTTGTGGATTGAGTGACCAATTTTTTAAAAAGGGATTATTACCCGTAGACAAGCAATCTGCTAATCGACTAACACATGGGTTTCTATTTACTGCTAGACAAACCAAGGCATGTAGAGTAACTAAACTTATCCAACGTTTCGCCCTGCCTGGGAATCAAACCCAGGTTCTCATGCAAGAGAGGCGAGTGCTCTAACCGCTAAGCTACACAACTCCACATTGCCTATTTAAGGTTTGCATTGTAACTAAAATACAGTGAAATTAAGGAATACAATTTAAAACAAAGAATGTCTACACACTATGTATTGTTTATGCTGAAAACCATAAACATTTGTTACCCAAGTCTTGAATTAAAAATTTATTTTAATAAGAAATCGTTCGAGTGCATTGCCTTTAAATAAAATTCAAGGATCTGTCAAAGTTGCATTCCTCAATTTATTTTGTCCTATGGGTGGGTAGGTAGGAGCTAGTAAAGCTTTCTATTGGGATCAAATGTTTCTCATGTGTATTGTTTAAAAAGGTGATGCTTCACCTATTTGCATCTATTTGCAGAAGAGATCGGATTCAGTAATATTTTGTTTATTTACTTATGCAGTTACTCTCTATGCTTCAGCCCTGGGGACCAGCTAACAACTGAGTCAGAATCTACGGCTGAAGAGCAGAGGTCAGTATGAAAGTACACAAGCCGCTATTGATATCTACTGTAGTGTGTTATTACTGGATTAATGACATGAATGCTTCTGAACCTGTTTAACAGGCAGGGGATGACCTCCCATTGTATGACACCGCAGCTTTATGGGGGCAGTTATGGAACAGACACCAATTGCATGTGGTACCTGTAGTGGAGTAATGTGAGGTGGCTGACTGGTGTTGTACTGCTCGCTCCATGTCTGTCTGTGTTGTGGCTCTCAGAGCAAAGACAGCTATTGTAGCTGGAGCCTAAAGGATGGTGATTTTAGTCCAGGGTGAGACTCGGTGAGACTCTAGTGCAGTACTGAGCGAGGGCTACAATTGCTTAAGGTGCAGTACTTCAGCTGAGATTTTAAACTGAGCTTCTTCCTGTTCAGTCAGACACTAAAGATCCTATTTCAAAAGACTACAGAGTTTTTTTCAGTGTTCTGGCCAACAATCCCCCAGATTGATCGGTAATCACCTCATGGCTACCTCAGTTGTAAAACCATTGTCAATAATTACCTGAAAAGCCTTTGAAGTTTTAATCATTACAGGTAGCATACCGAACGCAAAGATTCCCACAAACTAATAATGATAATAACACTTAATGGGCCATCAAATGTTTAAACATTTTGTTTTTTGCTGTTGTTACAGGCTTTCAAAGCCCAGGTTCTGAGCTCAAAGGGCCTGGTTTGAACCCACAACCTTCTGACCTAGAGACAAGTGTGCCACCAACTGAGCCACGTTGACCTTTCTATTGGTTGGCACATTTCCACAATTTGGGTAATGTTCGGGAAATTGATGTCTGGACTGGTCGATGGGTGGCTAATCTGAGGTAGGAACTTCCTGCTTGAAACTGTTCCAGTTGTCCCAGTCATATTAAAAAAAACTGGACCTTACACTTGATGTTGGCACGCTCTCAAACAAGGGCTGATAAAAGAAGCAAAGGTTTGTTTATCACAGGGAATGAGAATTATACTTGTTCGTCTGTTACCAGAAGTTGACTAAACTTTAAAAAATAAATAAATAACTAAAGTGTTGTAACCGTAGAATGAGCAGATGGTGAATGTCGACCTGCAGCTGAGATGTTATCGGCTGCCCATGCTCAGAGCAGAGGTACAATGAAGACGGATAATGTGCAGTGCACAATAAAGTATGCTCGCTCTTAATCCTTAAAACGGTGAAAATAAGCACACTAAAGTTGTACTGGTTTATAAGTTACTTCTTCTACAAAGTGGTCGTACAATTATGTAGATTTTACAGTAGGGTAGAGTAGTTTATTCACATTAAGGTATAATATGTTGTATATAAATATTTCTGTGTATTTTTTATATATATATATACACACACACACAGACATCCATATGTATTAAATATATACCCACACATCCCAACGTTCAATTAACTGAATCGCTGCTAAATACAGTTGTATTTTGTCCAAGTCATATAGCATTGAAGTTGAAAATCCCAAATAAGAATGTACATATGTTGTGGGTGAACACTAGCAGAAAAGTTGCCTGAGCCAGATCACAGGGGATTGTAGTGTTACAATAATTCTTGGTCAGAGCATTGTTCGTGCAGAACAGGGTGTCATAGGGAACGAGTGAGGCCACACTCAGCAGGGGCAGAGGGTTGAAGCCAGGTTTGGGAAGCAGTGGTTTGAGAAGCTCCAGTCAGTGATGCCGTGAGTAGGAATTGATCTTGCTGTGGAATATTGTCCACGGTTGTAAATTAATTGTAGAAACAAATGCAAACGTTTTTTTTTTTAAATCTCTTTTCATCTGAATACATTGCATGTGGAAAAAAAAAACCTGGCTGATTGCGCTGCGTTTGCCTCCCTCCTCCCACAAGAGATCCGTGCATCTCAGCAATTAAATATAATGGCTAAGCTAAGATATGTACAATACCTTTAGTTGTCAAGGTGCTCATTTAACACCACTGTATTGTGGAGGCAAGAGAACATGCCGGGAAAGAGAAATGGAGGGGAAAGTGAATAAATAAGAGACGCATCAAACACCATTTAACTGCGTGAGAGTATGGGACGCTCAAATTGCCTTGTGGTAAATTTCTCTGTGATTAGATCAATTATAGCTGGAGGGTATCATCCAGTTGAATTTATGAATGAATCCTACACAAAAAAAGCAATAGCTTTAAGTCAAGTGTTGCTTCCATCAAGCATTATACTTCAGCTTTTATTACTTGTGTTCATATGACTATTTTGTTCATTTATACTTTATTCCAGCCTTGTTGTAGATCAGTTTCACTCAACCCTGCTGCAATGGAACAAGCAATAGGGGTGAGATTTGCAGCATTTCATAATGCCTTGTTTGTGCAGCACAAGGAATGAATGGGTAATCAAACACTGAGCTTTACTCCCGAGCTACAAACCAGAGTTCTACTGCAATATGTAGGCTATACACAATTTATTAATTTAATTGTATTTAAGTCAACCCAGTATATAAAGCCAGATCTACACTATTCAGAAGCCTAGCACAAGAGATATTGCAATGCATTTTTCGCTTTGTACAATCCGAATAACGTCTTGTGAATTAAACACTAGATAAATAACTGACCTGCTTCAGAACACATGGTGCTGCAAGGCATTGGTGTTCTGATTACATGACCAAACCCGCCTAATTAAGGGAATGAGGTACAAAATTTGATGCGAATATAGCCAGGTGACTGGTGAAGATTTAACTTTGCTCAGTGCCTCTCGCTCAAAGAACGCAAATCCATTTGTAATGACCAAAATATCGGTGTATTGTGAATTGCTCGGCTTTGGTTTGGGCTTGTAGATTCAGAGGTGGCAGTTTAGCAGTTCAACCGGCTATCGACACTTCTTGCAGCTGCTGTAGATGAATGGCGGTAACAGACAAACTTTGGACAGACGAACAATAGACATAATGGAGACATCAATGCCACTCAGATGGAGTGACCCTAATTACCAGATGACCATTATGGCAGAATTCAGTGCACTTCACAAAGCCAAATGTTAGTACTGTAACAATCTTATTCTGCTGGTTATTTTGATCAAGCTATTTTTCACGTAGGCTGAACTGTTGATATACATTTATTTTGCATATGGCGAAACCGGCTGCTCTATACAGTAATTCTACACCAAGGTGATGGCTACACATATCTTGGTTGAGTCACAGTACAAGCTGAAAAATGAAAACCTCTTTGATTGATCTGTGCATTTCCTTGTAGGCGTCCTCAGCAAAACGTCCAATTTTGTTTGAACGAGGGGGGGAAAAGTAGGCATAAACTTACAGTCAAATATGCTGCCTGTCTTTTAGTAAGATGTATGAAACCGTATTGTTTTATCATAGCTTCGGTTTTCTTTTAGTTCTCAACACAGAAGAAAAATTCCGAGCTGATTAATATCTTAAGAAAAATTAAGGTCAGTGGATTTAAAACAAAGGCGCTATTCAAACGTAAGTTGTTTCGATTAACTGAAAAAACTGAAATGAAAATGTAGACGCTAATAATTCTTGAATTTGATCGATCGCCTTATCAAGTCTTTGAGACGTCTCAAAGCGCTTCACAGAATATACTGTAAAGTGAATTGACTGTACATTCTGTGGTTGAAATGGGTGGCGGCTTCTTGTGTTGACTCCTACATTACCTGTAGTGTCGTGTTAAAGCCCACTTATATTCTTAGCAAACGAACTCCACACAACTGCAGTTTGTTACAAGCTTTTGGTTATCTTTCCCCTCTGCATCTCCTCGGTCCCACTCCCCATTCTGATACCAAACCAATATTGTTACTCGCCTTGGGATGTGCTTTGAAGCAATCAGTTGACGATGGGAAAATGTTTCATCATGAGATGGGAAGGCAGAAGGTTTGCTTAAAGGTAAACGTGTAGGGGGCCAATTGGAGAGCAGTCTGAGGAAGGTATAGAGAATACAAGACGGTGTTAAATAGAAGCATGCTAGAATACAAGTTAGAGGAATAAAAATACAAAACTATAAATATTACTTGCACTGAAATAATGCTTTATGATGTCAAAATGTCTCAAGTGCTCCACAGGCAACAAGGTACCGTGATTTATAGTCGCTCTTACGTAGATGAATATGGCATCCAATGTTGCGAGCAAAGTTCCCTGAACAGCGATAAGATGAATGACTCAACTAAGTGGATTTAGAGCGACTAACTAACTGAACGCATGGATCATAACCATATTAACATCGGAAGCGAATAGAAGATAAATTTGACAGAATCTATTGCAGAGATAATAAATGAAATGAACTTGCAGAAGGGAATCAAACTATTTTAACAAGACTTAAAAAAGAAACAAACAGAAGGTAAAGAAATGTATAACAAAATAAAAGATTGGTATCCTATCAATAGTATTGAAAATAATATAAAGAAAAGTCCAAGGAACAGAATTACATTTGTTTGAATTTTGTTGGTGACACTGTGTCTATTTACTGTCATTATTTCTAGTGACAACTACTAAGGAATATCTGTCCTTTAAATAGATGTTACTTATTCTGCTACTAATTCGCACATTCACTCCACTCCACAAGGAATGCTGTGAAGCACTTTAATGTTTGGATAATATAATAAGCTGTTATATCAAATATAAATATTATTTTTATACTGTACACAAGTTTGACATTTTCTACCCTTATTAAGACTCGCCTGTTCTTTGCCGTAAATACTCTTAATTTTATACCTAATATATGAAAATGTAAATGTGCAGAATGGCACTATCAATTGATTTCTACCCTTCCCTTCTCACAAGTATATGAGCTATGCAAGTACTAAAGGTCCAAACATCACATCAAACACTCAAAGATTCAAATGTCCTCCATAAGTAATCTTAATGTGCCACTTGCTAGGAGAGGTGTACAAGATTGAAATTCTGTCTTAAACAATCCAGTTATTTATAACATTTCCTCTTAATTATAGCTTAAAATGTTATTGGAAAATTGGTTAATTTTTATTTATGTCTTGTTAAACACATCTGGCAGCTGAAAATAAAATGGTTAACAGACTATTGAGTAAAAGGTATGAATTATAAAACTGATTTCTTGAGGAAAAATGTAACGCTGGCAAAATGCAAGAATGCATTCATGCATTTACTATTGCTTATAAAACTTACGACCTCTATGTGAGAAGGCTGCAAAGTTTATGTACAGAATAACCCATGGTATTTTTATACATTCATACTCACACTTGTTTTTTTTGGTTTTAATACAGGTGTATTTTAATAAAAGTACATGCTTGTATGGTATTGCTCACTCACAAACCTAACACTTATGTTTAGTGCTACTTCCGCAGCAGTCTGAGAAGCTAACAGTTTTCCCCCATGAGGTAAAGTCAGTAACAATTACTATCACAGTTCAAGATGTAGATGGCCACAGCTGTTGTGTTGCTGCAGCCATACAGATGCGTTGCTGTTGGGGGAAGCAGTAAATCTCACAGTAAGAGCTCTTAGTTTGGTTCTGTACACTTTCCAAAACATACTTGCTTCTTGTCAATTACGCAATGCCATCTTCGAATACAATCTATTGGTAGTACCAACGTATTTAACAGTGGTGCGAATGGAGAACCAGACCAGAGTTATGTATAACCTAATACCTTCCACTGTCTAGATGTCAACGTCAGAACTCAGAGTTCGCACGTTCAGACATACACACGGGCTGTTACCTTCTGGTCCTTGTCTGCAGCTAGTTTGCATTTTTTGTGACAGTAAAACACGTGAAGGGCACCTCTTGGATATGTCAATGTAAGTCAGAATGGATTATTCCTACCTTCTATACTGTAGAGCAATAATAATAATAATCCTTGCATTTGATATAGTGCTTTTGACATCTTCTAGATGTCTCAAAGCGCTTAATAATAATACCACATATATAAAATGGTGTGCAACAGGAGTACTCTGCTTTCCCGGGATCCGTTACTGTAAATTATATAACGCTATATAAATCCAAGTTGTTGTTGTTGCTTTCAAAAGACATTGAAATGAGGCGGGCAAGAGGATTAAAGCTTCAAGGATTTGAAGAATATTCCCAAGGAACCTTTGCTTGATTACCCATGGGGCAAAAACATAATAACAATATTTCATTTGGGAGGATGTCTCAAATCGCTTCACAGGATACATTGTGAAGCGTAATGATTGCTTTTGTGGGCAAAGAGTAATTATGAAGTTTTCCCACACCAAAACCCGAGAGAGGAGAGAAAACAATAGGGTAGCTTTTACATAGTCTGTAGAAAGACCAGGTTTGATTGATTAAATGGCTTGTTCCTGTTGTACACTTTCAAATGTTGTTGCATTTTAGTATAGGTCAGTGGGCCACTGTTTACACAATTTCAACAAATACTTGCAATTTCCTGGTACATGATTATAGATAATTCTGAGTTCTTCGTTAACTAGGAAAGCTGTTAGGTTTGTCCCATTAAGGCAAAGATGTATCCTGATAAAAGAGGATGGTCCAATAATTGCTTGTTGTAGTGATTCTGTTGTAGATCAATTCATCCATTGTCAACCTTTCAGGAACACAATAATTGGTGATATATTTGCGGTAGAAACAAGAGTATAAAACACAAGAGAACTGCTGTGAGACAGATCTGCTGTGATTTATACACATTGAATAAATGTAACGCACCTGCTGTTAAAACTGCCTTTGCTACAAAAGAATTGTGTTTAGATGTTTCCCGAGTAGCACGGGGGAAGCTGATCACTGAGAAGGGTTCTCTGATGATGAAACTACCCCTGTCTTCTTGGTGATGGTGGTTTGAAGATAAGTAGGAAAAAATAAATACAGATGGGGTTGTAAAGGTATGTATCAAAGAGAGGAAAACAAGCAATGGAGTTGACAGCCAAGCTTTTAATCATAGGGAACATGGAGAGTCATTGGAGTCAATGCTCATTGCTTCAGCACTGTCTCCATTGACTGTGTTGGGGTCAATTGAGGATTCAGGTGTACCAACAGGCGTATTAAATGCTCCAAAATGATTCCAGATTCCATGAATCAGTACGCTCATTATTTTCATTGGAATGCTAACTGTATGATAAAAGACTATTGTTTTCCACTTTGCACAGACTGCATCTTACAGTTATCATGTAGCTTCCTATCTGCTTCTCTTTGACCGAGCCTTCAGCTCCCCTCTCGACTCTCTTCCCCCTTCTCGCTCCCTCCCATCCCTCCCCTCACCCTGACCATTTCCCCCCTCCTCGCTCCCTCCCCTCACCCTGACCATTTCCCCCCTCCTCGCTCCCTCCCTTCCCTCCCCTCACCCTGACCATTTCCCCTCTGCTCGGGTCATGACCCAACTGTGCAGCGCCTTGGGACGTCCTCCTGACGTGAAAGGCGCTTTATAAATGGAATCTTGTTGTTGTTGCTTCTAACACAAATGTGAATTTTTAGCTTCCGGGTATGAGTAATGATTTTTTGGAGATTTTTTTTTGACTGCCGCAGATTAATCCCAACGTACTCCTGCAGCTCATGTCAGGAAGCCTGTTACATATGGTCATCAACAGAGTGATGAGCAACAAAATTATTTCTAAATCTACCTTTTGTTGACACTTTATAGTTTAGAATTCTGCATTATTCCTCTTGTTCAGTTTCAGCCAACAGGTGTCCTGGAGATAGATTGCAAACCCATTAAATTGAATAGGGATGGCTTCTATATTTACAATGAGATGCACACATTCAATTCCTACACAATTCAGTGTTTCTCACTGAATATCAAGCCTTGTTTATACTGAGTCCTGCTTTCTTAATCCGGGCTCAGGAAGTTAATCCATGTTGGTGAATTGAGCCTGTACATCAGAAGCTGGGTGTGTACATTAACCGTATATTTGTTTTATATTTTATATTTGTTTGGTTATTGATATGCAATGGATGGACAGGAGTGGATGTGATGCTTAGAACAATGAGCATGCAACTCTGGGTATTCACACAGCACTGCATCAGAAGTGGCGCAGTCTATGACACCTGCCTCAGGTAATGATTAAACTTGCTTACAAATTCTAGTTGCCGTATTCGTTTAATACTGAGATACAAAATTGCATTTGTATAGCGTCTTTCATAGCTGACTTGGGTCTCGTCAAAAACAAAGGAACAATTTTAAAACGGGCTTCATATCTGCATATTGAGTTAGCGCTAAACACTAAGGAAAAATGGCATCAATATTTTGTATCACACTGAGCCTTAAGTCCGTTTTTCTTGCTCCATCTTATTACTACACGTTCAAAATTGCACTCTATCACTCAGCTAAAAGTCTATGAATACGGACATCTAATCACCCAAACACTCTCAGAAGAGTCATTAAGTCTCCATTTGTGATTAGTGAGATTCATTTGCATTTAAAACGTAATGCGGAACTCATCTTTTAGAAACTGTTCCATCTATGTACAAACACTTGTGGCTACACTTGCTGTTAAAACATACTCTATATATGTACACCGATCAGCGATTTAATCTACAGGTATTGCAGTACAATGCATTGCATTTCAGGAGATGACTTGATAATTTTTTTTACCACCAGCGCCTCAGTTCCTGTTAGTGAAGAATTTAGCTTTCTGATGAAATTCCATGAAATGATGATGATCCTTACATTTGGTATAGCGTTTTTCGTGTCAGGAGGATGTCCGAAAGGTTTTTACAGGATATACTATAAAGTGCAGTGACTGCGTGTGTTTAGTGGGCAAATGCAGCAGTCAATTTACGCACAGCAATGTCCTACAAACAGCCATTGGAGTGAATGACCAATGAGCTCACTATAAGTGTCAACTGAGCTTTAGAGGGTGTTAATGTACTTATTAAGGACAATCACTGAAGTTCATTTATTCTGCAGCACTCCTGTTTTACAAGAATTTTAAAAAAGTATAATTTAAGATATTATGCATTGGCAAACTCCTTAGAATTTAGAAACACTGGACTCTGCTAAGCTCATACTGTAAGTGAAAATGTTGTGCACTTTGAGCATAGAACAAAGCATAACTTTTCATGAATAGGTGCCCCCTAGAGAAATCTCTTAGAACTGTATGAAAATTGGAAAGTACAGTACTATTATTATTATTATCATAATCAGTTAGCGTTCTCGGATGCTAATTACAATCTGGTGAGAGTCTTCCCTTGTCTCAGCATTGACATCACTCCGATGATCAACATAAAATCCACAAATAAACACATCGCCCAAGTGCAAGCAGAGCTAGATCCTAGTGCAGTATTCAATCATCACCGGCTGGAAATAACATGCTTGCTACTGTCTCTTTAGATCGTAACTTATAGTTTCTCCCAGTCTGCATATTTGGCAACAGACTTCCTTGAGATGTTAGATATTTCATGGACCGCCGAGCCTTGTGTGGAATCTGTTTTTGTAGCCGTCAAATTAGTTTGATGAAGCAAGCACCACAGCCTAGTAGGTTTTGTTCTGGTGAGGTGAAATGTGATCTGCGAATGTTTGTTCAGACTTGTACTCTGTCAAAAAGATTTAAATACAAGGAAGCTGGGCCTTTTTTCTTTTTAAGCGATCTCCAGCATTTCTGCAACAAGACCTCTGTATGCCTGTAGCTGTATTAATTATGCATTTCCAGTTGGTAGAATTTTGTTAGCGTTTAAATAGGCTTATAGGGCAATTTGAAATGCTGCTGATTATTTAGCTATGAATGGTCAGTATGGTGTAGAATAAAAATCTGCAACATGTATCAGGTAGCAACTTGGAGACTTCAGCTGTCTGAGTGCTTTATTGTCCAGTTCCAACCTATTGTGCCCCAGAATTAGAGCTTTATGGAGCCAGTTTAGTAAAAGAACTGTGGACAAAACTTGAGTTCTGCTGAGAATACAAAGAGCGGTTCAACTTTATCTTCTGTCGGAGAGCACAGTGCAAATTGCATTACTCCAAATATGCAAATATAAAAGAAAATTGTATCAGGCACTCTTTGAAATCTCTTCTTTTGCCACCTGCAGTAATGTCACAATTACAAAACAAACGGAGGATAGTGGATAGCTTTCAGCACATTTCAAGATAGTAATCAGATTAGACAATGTTAGAAACTGCTGGAGTGAAGTTCAAATGGTTTATTTTCATAACCTGAACTCTGTAAGACCAGTTTGTAGCCTGACATTCAGAAGAATATCTATTATTTGTATATAAGGTTGTGAGTCCCTTGCCCCCACTTCTGTTGACATTTGGAAAAAGCCACAAACAAGATGCTTGAAGACGCAGTCATCTTGTGACATGGGGCAATGGAATGTTACCTGCTTATTTTTGACCACAAATTAAAGAAATTGGTTACATTTGCAATACATTAACAAAGATAATTTTGCATGTCCTGCTCAGTAATAAGATAAGAGTAATAATCCTTGAATTTGATGCAGTGCCTTTCACGGGAGGATGTCTCAAAGCACTTCAGATGATTTACTGTAAAGCCTAGTCGCTGTGTAATTTGTAGGCAAATCAAGCAGCCAGTTTATGCACAGCAATGTCTCACAAACAGCCATGAAGTGAATGAGCAAATTTATTTGGGGGATTGTTAGTCG
This sequence comes from Callorhinchus milii, assembly GCF_018977255.1. Lineage (NCBI taxonomy): Eukaryota > Metazoa > Chordata > Chondrichthyes > Chimaeriformes > Callorhinchidae > Callorhinchus > Callorhinchus milii. The sequence continues at coordinate 13,368,158 of NW_024704756.1, read as the reverse complement.
GATCCCTGGGAGAAACTCTCTACTCTTTTTGAATTTATCGATGGGATCTTTAACTTGCGCCTGAAAGATTTCCAGTGTAGAAAGCAATTCCACATTTTTAACTGTTGCAAAAACAGTTCATTTTCTTTTTTAAATTCCCAATTTTCTTCTGAGTGAATTGGCCCAAATAGGAGTCCTGATTGCACTTATAATAATTAAGAGATCTCTCTGTCGAGACACATGAATTTTATATTGTACACAGTAACAGCAAATTTCGACTTACCTTGAACATTGGTCTCGGCTTATGCGTATATGCTTTTTATTTACAGAATATGAATATTCACATCAGTACTTCACTCCAAGTAAAGCAACTGCTACCATGAGACTTGTTAAACCTGTCTCATAGATATCTAAGTGTTCCCATGATGCACTCAGAATGCCACACAGATCACTTGCACACAGGCTGTCATCACAGCAAGAAACAAATATCTAATTACTAAGACGACAAACTCTCCCTCACTACAATCCGAGCTCCAGAACAAGATTGAGGTTTTTTTTTCTCTGCCAATTTCCTCACCTGACACTTTGCTCAGATCCTGGTAACTCCTGCACTGTGACAAAGTGGTTGTTCTTGATGTGGGAGCTCAGACTAGGAATTTTGACCACAATTGGGCTGGTGGGTGTGTGTTAGGAGGGAGATGGGAAGGGAATCACAAACAGAAAATCGAAACGGGTTATGCTGCAGAAAGTGATGAGTGGGCAAGGCACCAGAGGACAAATGGGCTTCAAATGCCTTCAAAAGAGAAGGGAAAGAACAGGCAATTGGTGAGTGCCAGACCACTTCCTTGTTCTATGTAACTCATCTTAAAAATTAAAACCTAATGCTGAACTGGCTTAAAATTCTAGAAGATACTTTTCCTTTAAAAGAAAATGCATTACAGACACTGGCAATCGAGCAGCAACAGTGACCGGGCAAGTGTGTGGCACCATGCAGTGGTGAGACAGGGTTTTGCATAGCACAGTCAGTCTTGTCTGTCACTTCCCTGAGCTGACAATCTCAGTCAGCCTTGATTTAAGTTCCTGGTACCTGGCATCCACCTAGTGACTGCTGAAATCTGCGCTTGTCGGAGGTCGATCAACCAACTAGGACTATCCTTGCGGGATGTGGGTGTGGAGGAGTGGGGGGAGAGAAGCGGGGTCTCCTAGTCTGGTTCCTGAGCCAGACGGGTCCGCAGTATTCCAGGACAAGCTGATGACAGCACAACCAGCCTGGCTCATCGGCAGGACTTGGAAGGGCAGACCAGTCACTGGGGGCAGGGAGTCATCCCACTCAGCTCCTGTTAACCCTGCAAGCCAAAGCCCTAAACAGGTAGGGTGGTCCTAGCTGGACAAGCACCCCTTAACGGGGGGAAAAAAAGGAGCTCTTACCTCTCCCTTCGTGGCTTCTTTGGGTTCAACGCTAGTGGAGGCCTTGGGTGTGCATTGCTGACTCTTTTTTTTTAAGCTGCAGTTGGAAGCTCTGACTTAAGGGGAGGGAGAAAATAAAAACACAGGGGGGAAAACATCCTCACAGTGAGTAGAAACGCGTCACCTCCACCAGTGGAATGGTTCTGTGAGTTAAGCTCCATCTGCACACTGTGCCACTCACTCATCCCAGAGAGTCGTGTCACTGAAAGTCCCAGTCTCTGGGTGATACGATCTGCAAATGCTAAGTAGGAAACAAAATTAAATTCTCTTAAAGTACCAACCAAACTGAGGGCCATTATACAACTTCCCTAGTACTGATATGATGAGACATGATGGCAGGGTTTTGTTGAATACATTATTTATAAAGCTCCCAATACTGGTACACGCAAAAATTTCCACTGGTGCCTGATTTGGCTGTAGCCACTTGTATAAATATTATATCGTCTGCGAACATCTCCTTCGTGCACTAGCGGCTTGACTGCACTGAGAAGGAATTAATTATGTTATGGCCGTTTGGGATATGAAAACAAATACCAGGGGTATGAAAACACGGCACACTTCGTGGCTGTTTGTGGGACATTTGCTGTGTGGAATTTTGGCTGACGTGTTGGCCTACAAATTACAAAGCCACTGCACTTTACATTAAATCCTGTGAAGAGTTTTGAGACGGCCTCCTGACATGAGAGGAACCGTATCAAACTCAATGAGTAATTATAAGTTTTAATCCCTCTTTCCTATCTTTCTCCGTATCTCCTTAATGCTATTGCTTCCCGAGTACAGTATCTATTTCTCTTTTGAACATCCCAATCGATTTGAAATCAGAAGCAACGCTGCCAGTTTTACGAATATCAGCTCGAAAGAAAAGAAAGCCCTTTAATGAAATATAATACAATCTCTTCCGCTGAGTAAAATACATTACTTTTGTATTTCAGCTTTCAGCATTATAGAGTATGTGCTGCGCCTATAATCAACTGATGTAGAATAACTGATAGCTGTAACATGAAATGCTGAATAGAATATCCTGGGTAGTCAGTCTTATTGTTGCATATGAATCAAATTGACTTGGGCCATGGTTCCTCAACTTTCTGAACAAAGTTTATGTTGCTTGGCTCAACACTGATCTGAAAAGATTAACGAGAATGTGTGCGTGTGTGGATGCATTTATTTGTTTGTTTTTTTAAAAAAAAGCAATCGACCTAAAGCATGTTTCACATCCGGAGGTTGTTTCAAAGCACTTCACAGAATTTACTGTAAAAGGTAGTGACTGTGCATTTTGTTTGTCAACATTAACATGCTGCCATATGCCGCACTATTTATTGTCTGTATTGTTGCTTGAAGAAATAAAAACATTGGCATTGTGAGGCATTTAGGCTTAAAATTATCTCTCCCTGTAGCTGCAGCAGGAGACTTTGATCATTGAGGACTAACAGACTTAATTGTTGGATGAATCCAACACTTAGGTGTCCTCAAGTGCTTGATTTTTTAGGGAAGTGACTAATTAAGAGGAAAGCTTAGACTTAGAAGCCTCTGCACCGTGATTCCAAACACTCAACAAAAAAAATCAATGTAAGTGAAGTCTGGGAATTGCAATGCTCTCTCTCTCTTCTCTCTTTCTCTCTTGCTGTGTGAAATGGTTCCTCCATTCAGGGAAGTTAAACAGGTCATTTTCCTGCTACTGTTGTCAGCTTGCTTCATTCATTATTCTATTCATTCATTCCAGCTCCTGCCAGGATTAACCTGTCCATCTCTTCATGCAGTTCAAGATTATTCCCTTGCACAGCATTACACTCACTCCTCTCCTCAAGAAATCCAGCGTCCACACTTGAGCAGTACCCTCTGACCCAATACTTATTCCTTGAGTGACTCAGTTTGGAGATCAAGCTCCTAACGCCTGTCTTCCACCAACCTCGTGTCAAGGGACTGCAGACGGACAGTTCTCTGGCCCTTATGACCTAAACCATTATTCCCTTTCACACAGGTCTTGCCACAGCAAAGCCTGATTGCTAATCCTGCCTCCGAGGCATGTTCTGTGAACTCACAGCTCCGTCTCCTGCACTTGGAACTGGAAGTGGCTGAATTGTTTTTCATTCTTTCCTCTCTTCCCCCTCAGCCGAGAGGGTTTTATAACCACTTGAATCCAGGCTGTGACCTAGTCCTGCACCTGCTGTTTGATCACTGGTTTCAAATGAATGTCACAAACGAGACGATTCCATGTTGAGGAGAGGGAGGGTGTAGTATTACATGGAATCACACAGTTACATAGAGTTGCACAGAGCTACATTAGAGTGATACAACACAGAAATAGCTAGGTCGTCTGCCACTATAATCCTTTCCTTTCTGTGGCTGGCTGGGCTCTTTCTATAACTGTACCTTTGCTGCTGTTTCATGGCCGCTGTGTAAGGAGTATTACAGCTGAAGTGATTAAGCAATGACAAGTCATAGAATTCCGAAATGATAACCTAATTTTCTCTTTCAGATATCGACTGACCTGCAGTGCGTTTCCAACAAGCTCTTGTTTTTATTTCCTATTTCCAGAATTCACCATTTGTTTTATGGTTCTTTCCCCTCCCTGTTTCTGATTTATTAATGCTATCTTAACTCCAGATTGAGTTAGTTTGTTCCCACATTCCCAGCCATCTGTTATTTTAAATAATATATTATTTGAACCGAGCGCAATAAAATATCATTGCCTGCTGTTTGCTTGCTTTGTGTGTGTGAGGTTCCCTATTTCTAATGTTTCCTGAAGCTACAAGAAGGAAGGTGACAAGGCTATTGAGATATAACTTTGTGTAACCTTGTTTATCTGCAGCTTCACAGTCTGAAATATAATATTCTCCTACCAATCTAAGAGTTCAGTTTGTGAGTAAATGTATTATCAAGCATTTCATTAGGAGAGGATGTCATTTTCCTTTAGAGAAACACTAAAGATGAACTCACCTTGGATTAAAAAAAAACACTGATCGTCATATTGGTAAAATTAAAATAATTGTTGTATTTGATATATAATGGATGTCTCAGAGTGCTTCACAGAATTCAGTTGAAGTGTGGTGACTGTTTTGTAGGCAAACGAGGCAGCTAAATTCCGTTCATCAATGTCCCACTAACCTATCGCAAATTTTGTGGAGTTTTTGATGGTGTTGCCCAACTGAAGAGAGTTACTTGACACTTAGGAACCTAGTAACACAGGAACAGAAAGAGGCCAATCAGCCCATCAAGCCAGTTCCATCCATTTGTTAGACCTTGCCATTTCATCCGAAATATATAATAATCTTTGCATTTGATAGAGCCCTCTATCACGTCATTGATAAGTCTCAAAGCGCTTAACAGAATATACTGTAAAGTGCAGTGACTGTGTATTTTGTGGGTGAAGTCCTCTCACTTTCTCCGAGCTCCTTAATATCTCTACTTATCCACTCACATGTGACTGGCCTGCCAAGAACAAATTAAGTACATATAAATTCTCTCCAAGCAGCAAACAAGTAGGTGAGATCTGACAGTGAGATATGAGATTATGAGACAGTGAGTAAATAGAAAGAAAAAAATCATTAATTTCAAGGGGGGAAAAAAAAGCAAGATTAGGGGAGGAGGTGAAATGAGAAATGGAATTCGTTGAATTAATATTCTGGCAATTAGTGTTGAATGTAAGACTGCAATTGAGGTCATAGAATTAATTAAAGTAAAAGGCAACGTGCATGTGGTTTGATTAGGAATCATTCTCCTCCTTGTTGGTGAGCGGGGTCTCAGCTGAGCTGACTCTAAGGGAACATGCTTGGCGATAATATTATTATTATTATTATTTATTGGCAATGGATTGTTGGAATAGAGTCAATTCTCTGTGGCAGTTGCCTTCGTTCCTCCGGGTCTGACCTCCGCCTCGTCCCCCGAGTCCTCCGCTCCATCCTCGGCGGCCGTGCTTTCAGCCACTATGCCCCGAGGCTCTGGAATTCCCTTCCTTGCTCCCTTCGCTTCGCTCCCTCTCTTCCTATTTTCAGGTCCCTGCTGAAGTCCTTTCTCTTCGACCGCACCTTTGGTCACCTTCCTTCCCCTCCCCCTGGCTCGGACCCGGGATCCGTTACTGTAAAGCACTCTGAGATTCCGTCTGGCGTGGAGGGCGCTATATAAATCCAAGTTGTTGTTGTACTCAGGTAATGATAATAATAATCCTTGCATTTGATGTAGCACCTTATCAGGTCTTCGAGACCTCTCAAAGCGCTTTACAGAATATACTGTAAAGTAGTCAGGTTCCTGAGCCAAGCAGGCCTGCGGTCCTCAGGGGCACTGCTGATGAGAGATCAACCAGCCTGGATCATTGGCAGGACTTGGAGGAGTAGATCTGTCACTGCTCAGAGATCACTGACCTTAATGTCTCCTGCACAATCTGCCCCACCATTGGTGGGTGGGCATTCAGTCACTCTGCCCCCCCGCTCTCTGAAAGTCCATCCCAGAGTCTCTCCAACTTACTTACTCCCCTCATTTATGATCTGTCTCAAGAGGTACTGCGTTTTGACTACGCTATTGGTCATCTTTCCGCTCCCCACTTCCTTCAGCTTCCACACCGAGCTTAGGTTCTTTAAGGCATCCTCCCAAAATAAAAGTTCTTTTTACACACAATACAGGTAAGTTTCTATTCGGCCCCAATACAGGGATAATACTGCTACACAGAACAACATGTGGCCAGCGGCAATTGTGGTCACTTCTCCTCCAGAAAGCAGCCACATAATTAAAAAGATCTTAAGCGATAGCGGGTAATTTGTGTCTTGTTAGTTTGCAAGTTACTTTTTCCATTGGATTTTGGGGCTGATCAATTGAACACTTTAAATTAATGTGAAATTAACAAACTAACTTGACTCCAACATTTAGGGTCGCAGCTGAATACAATACTGTACTCAGTATTCAATAATGGAGTTATATTGTATTCAATAGGAATCCTGTAGCTCAGTGATCAGAGCACTCGACTTGCAAGCGAGAGACCTGGGTTGAATTCCCGGCAGGGCGAAACCTCGGGCAAGTTTCCTTATTCCACACGCCTGATAATAATTCCTCAAGAAAAATAAATAGTAATTTGCTCACTCAATCCACGACTGTTTGTGGGACACTGCTGTGCGCAATTGGCTGCTGCGTTTCGTCCACAAATATACAGTCAATCGACTTTACAGTATATTTTGTGAAGCGCTTTGAGACGTCTGGAAGACGTGAAAAGCGCTATATCAAACGCAAGGATTATTATTACTGTACAATCTTTTCTTTATTAATCTATAGACCAAAAGCTTTCAATCACTGTCCAATACTGCCATCATGTGGTTAATAATTTGCACTGCAGCATGTGCTGGTGCAGTGAAACTACAGTGGGAATTGATTCAATTTCGTTCACACAATTTAATACTTCTACGTAAGTGTGTTATTAGGTCTATTATAAGAAAGAAACCAACTCTCTCTGTTGAACAGGACAGTTGATTTTTTTACATTTTTAAAGAAATTATGTTTTTCTAGCCACTAAAAAGGAATTGTATTGCCACCTAGTGCTGAAATCTAGTATTAGACAGTTGGCACATACACCAGCACTTTTCACCAGTTTCAAAAGGATTTTTTTTCCAACACATAAAATGTTACACAGTGGATTTATAATGTTTTATTGTCTCTACCTATTTTACTTTACTTTTGGAGAGTCCAGAATTTGGCCAATTCTCAAATCCGGCTGTAATATTGAAGCAGTTTTTGTAAGAGCTACAACAAAGAAAAAGGCTTCAAAATTAAGGCTGAATTCAACAATTTGCAAGTCGAAAATGCTATATAAATGGAGCAAATCTCTCTATCAGGTTTCTCACCAGCAAATGTATATTACAGTGCTATATGCTTCATGCTGAACAAAGGGCTCACCTGTTGGTGATTTTCTAACTTGTAGGAATGGCAATAGGTATGTGTAATAATAACAATCCTTGCATTTGATATAGTGCCTTATCACGTCTTTGAGACGTCTCAAAGCGCTTCCCAGAATATACTGTAAAGTGAATTGATTGTATATTTTGTGGGCGAAAGTGCTGGATAATGGTATAGATGTGGTCATTATTGACTGTGGTGCGATGCACAGTGTGAGTAAGAGTTATCTGTACTCCAAATAGTCCAGGTATAGGGAGATAAAAGGTGTACATTAGTGGAAAACCATAGAGGTTTGACTTCACAGTCAAAATTATTACCTGTGTACAGTTACTGAAAGTAAGATAATGAAGGCAGTTGATCACAAGCTTAGGATCTGGGGAAGCAGGAAACATGTAGAATTGTTGTCATCTTTCACTATCTGCATATCTGTGGAAATATATAAGCCTGCAATCATCCCTGAACAGTGCATCAGTCAATTCCTTGAATGCAGGTGGGTTTTGGGAGTGCCTTTCTCAATGGCTATAAAACCCATTCCGAGTGATTTAAATGGCCCAGTAGCAAAACGCATTGAAACTTCTTTCATAATGTTCAGAACCATTCTGTGTAATTCAATGCTTCTTAACTTGCCATAGGAGCAGCGTCCGTCACCCCTAAACCAGCTGTAGAGTGTTCAGCTAGGTGCGTTCAGTGGCCATAGAAGAAAGACAAAATACGAGCCAGAGATATAGGGGAATGCGGAAGTCCAAGTAGGACATAGAGAAATGTTGATTTTTAACAGGAATCTCAGCACGATGGCAATCTCTTTTTAATGCATTTTGATTGACAGTAAAATTTTCACTTTGAGACGTCTCAAAGCTGCGATAAGACGCTATATCAAATGCAAGGATTATAATTATTATTATGCTTGCTTTTGATATCACATTGTTGAGATGTCTCAAAGCGCTTCACAGGATATACCGTAAAGTGACGGGACTGTGTGTGTATTTTGTAGGCGAAATGGACCAGTAGATTTGTGCGCAGCTCTGTCCCACAAACAGCCATGGAGCGAGTGACTAAATTGTTTACGGTGAAGGTTACTATGAGATACAAGACTTTGTTCCACAGCACAGTGCTACAGCAACTGGGAACACAATGTAACGTCATTTTAAAAATCGACAATTCAAAATCGAATCGAAACTCTTTGGGGCAATTTATGTTGTTATCTTTTTTTTCTTTCTCTGGTCAGTTTCCTCAGTCTTTGACGGAGGCTGGGTCGTGCTCTGTTATCAGGACCTAACAAAGGCCTAACTGTTACTGGCTGGTACTGCGTGCGCAATGACTCTCTCATTTGTTTTGCCTTTGAGTGGAGCATCCCTCCGAGGTGAGCAAGTGGCCCAATGGGAAATTTCAGGTATTCAAATGAATCCTGCACCAGGAGTGCTGTTATTTTTACGAGCGCAGATGGTTTGGTTCTGCACTGAGCGTTTTGTACAATCTACACACCTGCTTGACAATCAGCTAGTTGTAAATGTAGCAGCGATACACAAACGTGCTGAAGCGATAGAGGAGAAGATCCGTTCCCACAGGGCAATGTGCAAACAAAACATCCGGCTCGGGCGGTGATGTGGGGCGTCTATAAACACATCCCTTTAGCCATTCAAATTCAAAACTAATTTCGTGGAAGTTAATTAAACATATAAACCGAGTTTATTTGCTTCGGCTACAAAGACGTTTCGCCCACAAAATACACAGTCAATTCACATCGCAGTACGTTCTGTCAAGTGCTTTGAGACGTCTCGAAGACGTGATAAGGCGCTGTATCAAAGGCAAGGATTGTTTTATTATTATCATGATACGTGTTCACAGCTTATGTTAGAAAACCCGGTTGCAGTCAAGCCCACTGACGTGCAATTATTATTATTATTTATATACTAATTTCGTACACAGCTTTCATTGTTTGTTACCATTTGATATATACAAAACCATTGTCTCCTCAAACTCCTCGTATCTCTAAAACAACTTCAGTTCTGATTACTGACACGTTCTCTTCATTCCTGTGCAGTAATTAATAACTCTCATGGAGAATATAGTGGATGCTGTGTTTCACAATGTGAAATCAGATCAGGGCAATGTTGCTGCAAACTGTGCCATTGGACTCTCTCTGGATTTCCACCATTCTATAGAAGAAAGTATATCATTACAGTAAATAATAATCATTGCATTCACATTTGGTTTAACCCCCTCCACTTTGGGAGGATTTAGTGTAAAGTATAGTTACTGTGTAACTGAACCATTAAATTGATTGAAAGTAAACCCAGAAGCATGGATCACACACCTCAATTTGATTCCCAGACTGTCCTGCTGATCAAGCTGTAAATGCCCATAAATAGAAAGTTAATTGTTTACTGCTGCAAGCTATTTGAGCTGCTGTAAAGTCGTTTTCAGTCTGCCATGAGATTCTACAGCATTGTCTTTCAGATCGAGGATCACAGTTGTCAGTTAATTAGGTTGGTACCAAAGGACATCAATTTCAAATGTCATTTACAGCTCAACTAGATGGCGGGTGCTAATCTCTGGAACATCAGTTCTTTTCAGAGGCGATTACCTTGACGTGGACCAGGACTTCCAATTATCTGAAGCTCAACAGCACATTTGATAACTCTTACTCTCCTCTCCGTCAGAAACAGTGGTGCTCTCCTCTTGTTTTCTCCGTACCTTCAGTTACAGATTAATTTCAACCACACAAACCTTGTATGTACTTTGAACCAGGTCTCGGCTTAGCAAACTCATCGCTACAAATAGAGCAGAAAGCATCTACATATTTAAGAGGAAACTCAAGGTATACAAGATGGAAAAGGGAAGAGAAGGGTATGGGATAGGGGATTAGGAGGCCTGTAGACTCACTTGGAATATAAACACTGTCATAGACTAGTTGGGTCTAATGGCCTGTAAAATCTTTGTAATTCTATGTAATTATAATCCACGATCTTTTTGACTTCCTTATACAATATTTCCAACTCAGCATTAAAGCCAATGATCATTGCTCAGCTTCACAGTTGAATTGCTAGTATTTAGTCACCTGGAAATCGCAACATTTTATTTTTGTTATGAGCTCTGCTATACCAAATATAACGATTATTAATATAATATTATTATTAGTAAGTACTCTTATTTACAAAAGACCAGATTTGCAGTCCTATTTTGCGATTGGGAAGATTATAATTGGTGAAGGTGCTGGCATGATTGCCAACAATTCTGATGTAAACCAGACTTCAAACGTCGCTGGTTTGATATTGTCAACTTCCCAAGGAATTAATTAGGCTGAAGGGTAACATGGCCCTTGAATGGGCAGAGCTGTGAGTGGGACAATCTCACTAAGCGCTATGCAAAGTCAGACAACAGGAGGGGAAAAAAGGGACACCTCATAGAATCACAGAATTATACAGCACGGAAGAAGACCATTTGGCTCATTTTGCTTTGCTGCTTCCTGAAAGGTAAATACAGTACAACTGGAGCATTAGAAATCCTATCACTTTCACCAACCGTATAAGGGTTAAAGACACAAGAACTTCACAAGATCTCATGTTCCTATGTGCTAAGTCAGTCTTAACTGTAAAAATAGTCTTATCTTTATGGTGAATGTTCTGTACTGTACACCCAACGTCAATAAAGAGAACGTGCTAATTACACCTGGCACACTTCATTAATAATACAAAATAAGTGCCTTAATTCTGCATGATGAATACATTTACAACATAGAAAAGGAGCCTAAAGAAGTGTGTGTTTGCTTTTCTTTTAGATGTTACTGCAAACAGAGCGCTCGTGAATCCAAGGAAACTGGCAGGAGATTACAGCAAGGTAGCGAAAGAGGAAATATTTATTTGACAGTAAAATAGATTTTCCTGAGACTTACAAAGTAAAAGGTGCAATTACAGAAGCATAGACCAAGTTTTGTCACTGTTTCTGTCATCTCGGGAGAGGTGAGGATAGACTGTGCCAAAAGATTAGTCAGCAAAATCTTGAGGTCATCTCAGAAGTTACAACTGGATAAGTATCGATGGCTCCTCTTGAGATTTCGGAGAAGGTGACTGGAACTGATGAGATCAGACTGGGACTCATCAGAAGGGAGGAAAAGAACTCGAGTTGTACCAGATCTGTCACCTGGGTACATCAGTCTGTGTTGCAACGCAGGCAGAAGATATTTGAATCCGCTCACAGCCAGATGGCAAACAGACCAGAATTACCAAAAGGAGCCGAGACATTGTTGGAATTGTTCCACACGACATTAAATCCGTTATCAGATTAAGGAGGCCATCCCATTTTATATCAATATGAGAATGGGGAGAATATGAGGTTGGGGGGAATGCAACATTCCTAAACATGCTAATGAACGAGGATCACAGTTGTCAGTTAATTAGATTGGTACCAAAGGACATCAATTTCAAGTGTCATTTACAGTTCAACTAGGTGGCGGCTGATAATCTCCAGAACATCAGTTCTTTTCTTTGGATACTGCGGTCATGTGTGAATATCTTTTGCACAGAGGAAGGTGACTGATGCCTGCAATGTGCCTTGAAACTTGCGTACAAATGACACTGACTTGTCTCTTCCACGCCCTTTAACCAGGTGGCACTGACACTGGACCTTGTTTCAAGCCTCATAACCGGTTATTTAGATAATATGCAAGTTAGAATCCCTCCCACCAAAAAAATAAATCGAATTAATCTAAATTAATTCCTAACCTGTGAATTACTATTAGTTTTTTTTCGGTTGCTTTCAGTGGACTACTTGCCAAGCTCAGTGCCCGGGGGCATCCTAGCTGAGTCTGATCCTGTTGTCATCTGTCGCCCACACGTAAACACCTCCAGCAGGGGTCACTGGATAGCGATAACATCTGTCATCTTCCAGGCTTCTGGCACAGCTCTAGCATTTACACAGCTCCCAAAGATATTAAGCAGGGTCGCACCTCTTTCCTCTCACATATTCTTTAAGATCCTGGGGGTGTATCCCATCTGGCTTAGTCAGTTTGTAGGCATTCAATTCTTTTGAGTTTCTTCATAACACCTTTAAAGATTTCTCAACTAAAGGAACTGGATCTGGAATGTGACCATTTGTGCAAACTGATGTGCAAAATATTCTTTTGAACTTAAGTTTTTATTTTGCAAAGGTATTTAATTTGAGAACAGTGCACGCGTGCATTATCATCCAAGCGTTTGTATTTCTGCACAAAGCAGTTTGATCTGGCAAGAATGAAGGCTGGTTACTTCACAAGCAAAATTTTATTTCAGTTGGTGTAAATTGTATATGACCTGCACATTGACAATGAATGGTTTGAGCATGAGTGTTACTAAGAGAGAGAAACAACAGATGTTAAATGTGAGCAGTGAGCCACCTAAGCAATGTCTAACACAGATTTATGTAGCTCTTCAGCAACCTGTTAATGTATGTTATAAACCTTTAAAACTGTTAGTGAGAATCTTAAAAATCACCTTGAATATTACACTTACTCGTGAATCATGAGGGATTGCTATTCAACAGTAATAACATTACAATAAACATCCAATGGCTTCAATCAAGGCAATTTCAGCTCTACTTTGAACTGTCAATGGGATTGTCTTTGTTTACTGAGACGGTAGAACATAATAATATTGTTGGACATTATTGATGTTAGAGAGTGAATGTAAGGCCTTAATTTAATCTTACAACATCCATAAATCATTTCAGTTTTGCTCTTGTGGCATATGATGTCACCTGGTTCCTCAAATGAATTACTCATTCTCAACCATCCATAGTTTTATTGTTTTATCGACTAGGATCATCATTACAACCTCAAATTGCAAATCCCACCTGTGATGTCTAAAAGTGTCTCGACTTCATCTGCTTTTATTTGCTCTAATTTTATTAAAAAGCTCTGAGCCACAGATGAAAATAGTTACTATAAATTCCTTGAAAAGTTTAGAATAAGCTTGTGTAATGTATGGGCTTGTTTTCTTAATTAATTCTTTAATGAATATCCAATTACTTTTCAGATTTCTTTTTGGACATATGTTCCTGCTCCTCTCTCTGTCGCAACCTCTTTACGTTAGGTGTTGCTCCACAGATTCAAGTGACCACTGTTTGTGTGTGAGGCTTAGCAGTGAGTGTCAGCAGGACATTTGACTATTGAGAGCATCACAGCTAAGTCTGACTTCGTCCGCTGGCTGCCGTACAGCATTAATATAATGCACTACCAGTTGATGGTGCTATACAGGGTCTGGGAAGCAGAACCATGACTGTTTTTCCTCTCTCTAACCGTGGGAAGGCTAATTTAGCTTCCTCACACAACCTCATCTGAGACAAGCAAACTCAACAACAACAACAAAATTACATTTATAGAGCGCCTTTCACATCGGGAGGACGTCTCAAAGCGCTGAATGCTCAGCCTATTCACAGTTTAGATATTACAGCTCACTCTTACAAATCTCTATTCCCATTTACCACCCCCCCCCCCCCCCACCCCCTTTGCCTGATGTTGTTACCAGTTCTTTTTAAAAAAATCAAGGTAGACTTCCTTTTAACCAAGTCAAGATTGTCACAAATTCCTACCAAAGTAAATTACTAAACTGTCATTGAAAACTGTAGACAGTGATGAATAAAACACTGTAACCTGGCTGCCCATGTGAAAACATATTGCTATAACAAGTAACATCTCTAATTGCACCACATTAACAAATTGATCTCGTTGCCAAAGAAACATTAGCCCAGGTTAACCCCAACCTGAGTGTCTACTACTGGGAGATGTTATGCTGTTTTTATTTGAAATGCCCAGAGGAGTAAGCATTGACCTGTGAGAGTGCATTTTGTTATTAGTAAAAGGCCAACATTCTGAACTGCAGACTCCTAAACCGTTTCTTCTACCATGTTTGGTTTAAAATTGAAAAATTAGATTGTGCATTGTAAAGTGTCCTTCTGCACTTATGAATTTGAGGAGTTTGATGGCCGTGGACTGCTGTAACAAACCAAAGTGCCACATACCAGCATCGCTGTGTGTATAATTAGAGATCTTACAGTGTCTCACGAACTGAATATAGCAGTTGTCCAAAGGGCAGGTACGAATGGATTCCTGATGTGATTTCTGGTTGCACCATGATATGGATAGTAATTCATTGCAAAGATTGCAATTAGAAAAAGGTTATAAATAAGAGTATCAGTCAGGTCGGTGGATTTACCTGAGATTATGGTGATAGTACCCATGATGAGGTCAAGGCATCAAAGAAACTGGGAAACTGGTTTCTTAAAGCAAAAAAGCAATTAACTTGACTCTTGGCATCATCGTTGTGTCTGTAGGGAATGTCCTAATTAGTTGTTTTTAGTTATTGCTGACCTTGCGGTTGTCAGGGGAGTATTCAGCACTTTGTGCTGAGTTTGTGCATTCTGTTAGTTACACCTATACACGGAGAAAAATACCTCAACTTTGACATGTGTACAGAAGAAGACCGGGATTGAATAGCAGGAATTTGGGATGGATGAATGAATAGTTAGCATCATTTTTGATGGCTTTGGGGAATCAGGAAGTATCTATTGCAAACTTTTCCCCAGGAAATGGGGGAAAAATAGGGTGGCATTCATTCAGAAAGGCTATTTTTTGTGTGATCTGTGGAAGGAATGGGTTTGATGGGAGGGGGGTGTTTTTGTGTTGAATGGTTTTCTATATCTTGGTGTTACAGCCATAACCTCTGTTGTTCTCATTGACTATCACACCCACGTTGCAATCTTAGATGATCACCTGAATCATTCTATCTTATGAACATTATGATATCCTGGAAATGAAATGATCTCGCCTGCAAATCGGATTTGGAAAAAAACAGTAATGAGACTTATGTAGTCCAACTAAGGTTGGTTGGTTAATGCTTTGACTCTGTTCACATTCATCTCTTTGATTTTAATCCATTTCTACTGAAGGACAGAACGGTGTTGAGCTCAGCATCCTTGATGAGTCTTGAGATAGAATTTTTTTTGGACTGTGTTGATGATAACTCAGTTAATGGTTATTAATGAAAGAGCTTCTGCTCATTCTGTAACATGTTGTAAACTACAATGTAATCACCACTGTATGAATCACAATTTCAATTCAGTCTGAGCCATATGATTTAATTACCAGAACTTGTAATCCATTTGAAATGGAGATACAAGTTTTAATACAGATTAGAATCAATGCATAAGAATAACTATGTCTGTACATCTTATAAAGGGGGATGTGTGTTTCAAAATCTCTACAAATTCAAAAGATTTTAATGAACTATTGAAAGCTTTTCTCTTCTGTGTCATGGTACCATCTGAACCACTTTATATGTCGTTGCCTTTTAGTCAGTGAGTGTGTAATCCTCATTGGGATTTGAGTCAATAGTCCAGGTGAACACTTTATTGTTGTGCTACAGTGATTTGGAAAGGACGTTTTCCCAGTGAATCTTTTCAACAATCCCCCAATTAATTTAATCATTCACTTCATGCTTCTTTGTGGGTCTTGCAGTGTGCAAAATTGGTGCCTTGATTGCACCAACACGACACTTGGCAGCAGTTACCTGTTCTCATTAATTTTTTTTAATTCAAGGTTTTGCTGGACTATTTCTTCCTTTCTGTGTCACTTCAAGTTGCTTGCTTTTTTTTACTTTGGAAGCTTCTAATGTTTGTACTCTTCCACCCCTTTAATGTCCTCTTCTCTCCCTTAAGGTATTGACTCATGGTGTAATTTGGTGATCAATTATCCCAAATCGGGTCTGTGATCAAACCTGGAGCTTTCCTGGTCTGATTGGCTCAGTCAGCTACCATGGGACAGGGAGAGAGAGAGAAAGATAGATCTTTATTCCCTAACTTCTCTTCCCTTTCTGTTGTTTCTCTTGTTTTCTCTTCTTACTCCAAAAGAGAAAGAACGTGAAAGTTGAGGACGTGAGGACGTTTGAAGAAAGTGCATGGAAAGATAAAGGACCCAGCTGCAGTCTGACTGCTTGAAGTCAGCTGCTCCTTTGAAGTTGTTGGCAGTCGTGTATGGAGGGGCATTGTTGCAACAAAAATTCCTCAGAGGTCACTCTTTTGGCTTTTATGAAACACGTACCACTAGAATCAAAAGATGAATTTCTTTGGGCTGCTTTGCCACCCCAAAGTCTGTCTCTACCTTAAGAATAACAGTTGATCTAGCTCATTATTATACCGATAAGAATTCTCAAAGCACTTCACAGATACACTGTAAAGTGGCACGACTGTATTCTTGTGGGCAAAATACTACTATATCAGTACCACGCAACAAATACAGTATGTAGTGCACTATTAATTGAAGTTTGTTCAAAAGCTATTTTATCTTCTTGCTATGTTCCTCAGTGGAATTTCTCTTTTGTCCGCACCACATAATCCATTTGTCATTACCTCAATCCTTCAAACTATGTCTTTGCCTTAAAAACTTCATTGGAGATTTTTTGCCCTTATTGACAGATTTAAAAAAATTCTTACTACAAGATTAGCAAACAAAAAACATATTGATGATAATTATCCCACATTTAATTAGACTTCCATACAATACAATAATAAAAATAATAATCCTTGCATTTGACTTAGCGCCTTATCACGTCTTCAAGATGTCTCAAAGCGCTTGCACAAGTGGCAATGTGAGTAACTGTTTTCTTGACTATTATTGAACCACTTCCCTTTTAGCAAAATACAGTTACTGGATGAGTTGTGTCTTGGACCCACCACTAATTAACATTACAAAATCTTCTCAATAAATAATTATTAATTGAAAAACATGAAGTACATCTCAACTGAGTGCTAGTTTGAAATTGCTATTTATTTCATTAGTACTTCTATAGTCAAAGTGCTCAGGCGCAATCTTTCATTGCTTTGTTCAAGGGTGCAAAGGCATTTTTAATACCCATTATTGTGCTGTTTATTTAAAGTGAATTATGACTCAATGTACCATCGTGAACGAACTTCAAATGGCTTAGAATTAATATGCAGAACACTGCCATTTAATCACTGCTGAATCCTCTGTTGTAAAATCTCCTAATTAAAAATCCTCTCCTGTGTTGACAATTACATTTTCACCATATTTTAGCCTACCGTAACAAGCAGTGAGAAATCATCTGGTGACAACAGTCAAATGGTCGTTCCTAAAGCAGCCCATAGCTAGGCTCTGAAATGTACTATTACAGCACTGCTAAAACACTTAAAAAGATTTAGCCTGGGAAATGTAAGAAAAAAAGGACAATTTCAAGTACAACATTAAACAAAAAATGTTTGGATCCTGAACTTTTCCGTTAAAAATCTGATTCCAGAATAACTTTTGAATTATCTTTTAAGTATGTTTAAAATGTAAAATTAAATGTAGTAAGCAGGCAAACCTACCACAGAGAGAACCGTATAGGCAATCCTATCAGAGTTAGACGAACAATATATTGGTGGGATAAAGGAGCATTGGAACTCATCTGAATACCGCCCTTACTGGCTTTCACTCTTTCACTGCTTTTCTGTCTTTTACAGATGATATCTTCCACCCTGGATTGTTGCTGTCTTCTACACTGCACTGTTGATAGTTAATACTGTACTTCCTTTTAATTGCAGTGACTCCCATTTATACTGAACAGCCTGTTGCTGTCCCTCGAGCTATTGTGCTGCCAATACCTTTCATTCTGTGCCCTTAGAATCTTTTGCATTGAAATTTTCTAAGCATTTATTATCCATGTCTGAGTGAGTGTCGAGAAGCTATTTCATCATGTTCGCACAACAGTACCTGGATAACAATCATGGGGGAAGGGGGGGAAACTTGTTTAATTTACCCCCGTACAGCCAAAAGATGCTGAGGATATTGGATTACTCTCCCTGTCATTCTTGCATGAAATCGTCTAATTCAGCAGACACTGGGGATCAAGCTCAGAACCACTACCCATGTGCTGGTTCTTATTAACTTTGTTAATTAAAGTAATGAATTGAGGCACATATTTGATATAATTATTGGTATTATTGTGTGTTTGTTATGCAGTCAGCCTCACAAGAAATAAAATTAGGTGTCATTAAGCGCTTCTAAAGCCACAATCACCATTTAAATCCTCTCTTTGTGGAATATAATGAGTAATTGAAGTGTGTGGAAGTGTACAGGAAAGCTGACGTTCAGCTTCATGGTAACGGTTTGGAAGCCCGATTTGTTGGTACGGTTTGGGATTCCAAGAACTCACCTCACTTCTTCGGCTTTGGACTTGAAGTTATGAGTGTACCTGGTGCAAAACTAAAATGTGAAACTTTCCAGGCAGCCAAGTAATTGTCTTTAACATGAAGCTGATTAAACATTAACCTTTACTTTCAGAAAGAACTGATAGGCTAATTCAAAAATTTGCCATTGGTTGGACAAGGGTGACGTGATCTCTATGTGCCTTTAAGTCCACTTGTGCAGAGTTCTACTTTGATTAGGGCGGAAAGTATGCTTACAAGGTTCCAAAATTGATACCAGTGTAAAACTGTTATTCAGTCTAACTACAGCATTTATTATTGGCATCTTGATATACTTTACCTGCAATGTCAGGCTAAATGTCTTTTTAAACTAATTTCTTGGATTGATTAGCACAAGAACCTTTACTTACACAACCTCCCATTCATGTTATTGGTTTGTGTGGTAAATACTTCCCTCTAGGCCATTATTGACTGGCACTAAATATACATAAGATATATTGTCGATCACTAAGTGAATCTGATGCAGATAATCACACACATTGTGGAGTCCTGTAGCTCAGTGGTTAAAGCACTCGCTTTGCAAGTAAGAGACCTGAGTTCAATTCCAGGCAGAGGGCGAAACCTTGGGCAAGTTTCCTTACTTCACACTCCTAATAATAATCCCTCCAAAACCAAAAACAATAATAAATTGGTCATTTTCAATCCATATGACTGTTTGTGGGACATTGCTGTGCGCAATTGGCTGCCGCGTTCGCCCACAAATATACAGTCAATTCACTTTACAGTGTGTTCTGTGAAGCGCTTTGGGACGTCCTCCCGTCGTGAAAAGCGCTATATCAAATGCAAGGATTATTATTATTATTACTAACGAACGGATTTCTCCCTTGTTAGACACAAGACTTCTTTGACCTTGGTATGTGATCACAAAGCAAATATGTTCAATATTGAAATTAGGCAGTAATATTGTTGTGAGTTGTTGGAGATTTGGGTGGAAATTCTTGAATTACCGTCATGAATGGCAAAGGGATTAGTAGAGTTTAGTAGAAACTGTGAAGTTTCTCTTCATGGCTAATTTCTTTGGGAAATTTAGAACTTTACAGCACAGAAGAAAGCCATTGTGTCTGTGTTGGTTCCCTCAAGAGCAATCCTTTCAGTTCCATGTTACTTGCCCTTTCTCCATACTCCTTTAGCTGACTCTTTTCAAGGTATTTGCCTAATTCCCTCTTGAAGGCAACAATGGATTCCTTTTAACAATGGGGAAGAGGGAGAACAAAGCATCAGTTCTGATAAATACTCCAAGATGTATACTCTAAAAAAGAAATCAATAAACGGCAGTCAAAACGTAAAACAGCATGAATACACAGCAGGAAAATAAAACAAATGTAGCCAATGGTCCCGGAGACCATAACCTAATGATTTTCCCCCAAAACAATGCTGACAAAGTTATTCAGACACTGTGCTTCTGTTCTTTTGTGGTTCAGTCGATAACAATAACGAGAGCAATTCGCAAAATAGGTCAACACTTGGGTATTTAAATATTGATGCATTTCTAAGAATATAGATGTGCTGACGGGTAAATATTCCATTTCACACAAAATACCCTGCTTATTAGTGTCATTGGAAAACGTTTCTGTAATGACAGTGCGCCTTTATGGCTCAGCGGCGTTCTTGCCTTGTAGAGCGAGGATAATACTATACTCAGGGAGGAAAAAAACACTATTTAGAAACGCAATTAGAATTTTCAACGCATTTATTAAGAAGACAACGCATATTTCTGTTCGACAATTCGAGGTTGAGGCAGATTGCAACGGTTCAGAACAGTCTTGTTACGGACGCTCTCGTCTTAACTCTTTTATCATAAGCCGGTGATTCAAGCCAAGAATCTTGGCAGGTAGGCAACTCAATTCTACGGTGGCTGGATGACTCAGAAGTTTACTCTTTAGCCTGTAACGATTTGAAAGTTGATAAAACATTCGACTCGTGCCAGAAAGAACTTGCGAGGCGAAAGAAGACCAAAGTCCATCCAGTTTGCCTTCCACCATCCAGGCAGCCGCTCTCCCGTGTCATGTCCCGAACTATAATAATGTCTCCCGAGATAATATGATCGTAAGAATTGGGTAACGTAAGATGCTAACAAGGTCCTGGTTTCCACAAAACACCCAAGTTGATGTT
This sequence comes from Callorhinchus milii, assembly GCF_018977255.1. Classification (NCBI taxonomy): domain Eukaryota; kingdom Metazoa; phylum Chordata; class Chondrichthyes; order Chimaeriformes; family Callorhinchidae; genus Callorhinchus; species Callorhinchus milii. Next base: position 13,347,491 of record NW_024704756.1, on the reverse strand, counting down.
GGGGCTGGACAGCTGGAAGCCTTCAGTGGTTTCACTGGATGGCGCTGTTTCTACATGTTTTCACACAGCCCTCAGGAGGCAGCAATGGGAAAACTGTGAGGCTGGAGACAGAGAAGCTTCCAAGGCTATTTGCTACTTACTATGCAGGTGGTCGATCAGAGGAGGAAGAGGGGGAGGACAAAGCAGGGAACGTCAGGGCGATCTGTCAAAAAAAAAAAACCCTAAAAAAAAACCCCAAAACAAATAGACTCACTTTGCATTTAAAAGCGTCAGGTTTGCAATTGACCCAATATCTTTTTAAAAATGTATATCCTTGGGAGAAAGACAGCAAGCGACAAAAGTGAATCGACTTGGGGCTTCTGAAAGTTGTTAAGGCACTTCATCATCATCATCATCATCCATCCATCCCAAACCCAACCCAACCAACCAACCAACCAACCAGCAGTGAAAAATGATCCATATAAAGAGCAGAGCAACACTTACCCATGTACACAGTCCATCGGCAGTCCCGGGGTATCATTCCTGTCCGGACCTTTTCCAGTGTCGCCGTTTCCAACCAGATCAGGATGTTTGATGAAGATCTCAAGCCCATTCCACTAAAGAAAAAAATGACCTCACGATGGTTTTAACCTGCAGATCGCTTTGAGTCGACTTTGTCGGAGCGACGTGGGGCAAAAACAAGTGATGGGCAGATAAAGATGTGATCAGATAGACAGGAGAACAGAGAGACACAGAGTGAGTGAGAGAGAGAGAGACAGAGAGTGTGAGAGATACAGAGAGAGAGAGAGTGAGGGAGAGAGAGAGAGACATAGAGAGACAGAGTGAGTGAGAGAGAGAGACAGACAGAGAGTGTGAGAGAGACAGAGTGAGTGAGAGAGAGACACAGAGAGACAGAGAGTGTGAGAGAGACAGAGTGAGTGAGAGAGAGAGACAGAGTGAGAGAGAGAGTGAGAGACAGAGAGAGTGTGAGAGAGACAGAGAGACAGAGAGAGTGTGAGAGAGACACAGAGAGACAGAGTGAGTGAGAGAGAGAGACAGAGAGAGTGTGAGAGACACAGAGTGAGAGACAGCGAGAGTGTGAGAGAGACACAGAGAGACAGAGTGAATGAGTGAGTGAGAGAGAGAGACAGAGAGTGTGAGAGACACACAGAGAGACAGAGTGAGTGAGAGAGACAGTGAGAAACAGAGTGAGTGAGAGAGAGAGAGAGACAGAGAGTGTGAGAGAGACGCAGAGAGACAGAGTGAGTGTGAGAGAGACACAGAGAGACAGAGTGAGTGAGAGAGAGAAACAGAGTGAGAAACAGAGTGAGAGAGAGAGAGAGAGAGAGAGAGACAGAGAGAGTGTGAGAGAGACACAGAGTGAGAGACAGCGAGAGTGTGAGAGAGACACAGAGAGACAGAGTGAATGAGTGAGTGAGAGAGACAGAGAGTGTGAGAGAGACACAGAGAGACAGAGTGAGTGAGAGAGACAGTGAGAAACAGAGTGAGTGAGAGAGAGAGAGAGACAGAGAGTGTGAGAGAGACACAGAGAGACAGAGTAAGAGAGAGAGACACAGAGTGAGAGACAGAGAGAGTGTGAGAGAGACACAGAGACAGAGTGAGTGAGTGAGAGAGAGAGACACAGAGTGAGAGACAGAGAGAGTGTGAGAGAGACACAGAGAGTCAGAGTGAGTGAGTGAGAGAGAGAGAGAGAGAGAGACACACAGTGAGAGACAGAGAGAGTGACAGAGTGAGTGTGAATGCAGAGAAGGGACTGAACCTGATCCTCTGCTCTTCCAATCACACGTGGGTTCGCGAAACCAAAAAAAGGTTTGGGCTGATCAGTGAGAGAGAGAGAAGGGAGAGAGGGAGGGAGAGAAAGAAAGAAAGAGGGAGGGAGGGAGGGAGAGAAAGAAAAAGAGAGAGAGAGAGAGGGGGAGGGAAGGGAAGGAGGGAGAGAAAGAAAGAAAGAGAGAGGGAAAGAAAGAAAGAGGGAGGGAGAGAAAGAAAGAAAGAGGGAGAGAGGGAGAGAAAGAAAGAGGGAGGGAGAGAAAGAAAGAAAGAAAGAGGGAGGGAGGGAGAGAAAGAAAGAAAGAGGGAGGGAGAGAAAGAAAGAAAGAGGGAGGGAGGGAGAGAAAGAAAGAGGGAGGGAGAGAAAGACAGAAAGAGAGAGAGAGAGAGAGAGGGGGAGGGAAGGGAGGGGGGAGAGAGAGAAAGAAAGAAAGAAAGAAAGAAAGAAGGGGGGAAGGAGAGAAGGAGGTTGGAAGTGTCGCCAAATGAGAGAGAGAGCCCAGAGGGTTGGGGGAGATGTCGCAAGATGCCAACTGCACGGACTGTCTGCCCTGGGGGGGGTCCGGGGATGGCGGGGTGGGGTCCCACCGGCCCTCTGCCGGGGTCACCACGGCGCTGGCCACGGTGCTGATCTTCACCATAGTGGTGGACATCCTGGGCAACGTCCTGGTCATCACCTCGGTCTTCAGGAATAGGAAACTGAGAAACCCAGGTAACTTGGGTGGGTGTGGGGTGGGGTGGGGGCTGTGGGGTGGGGGGTGGGTGTGGGTGTGGGGGGGAAATAATGCTTGAGATCTTCTGTCTCAGCCACTTGTCTGTCTGTCTGGCTGTCTGTCTGTCTGTCTGCGTCCAGATGTTTCCAGGCAGAATCCCATCAAAGTTGCTCTGCAAGGTTTCCTACTTGCCTGGAGCCCCGGCGCGGGGTTGGGTTGGGGGGTGGGGGTTGGGTGGGGGGTGGGGGGGGTGGGGGTGGGGGGGGCTGTCGAATTCACTCGAACAAGCGCTGTCCCCTTCCGAGGGCTTCGAGGCGTCTCGAAGACCCACCCGAGGCATCTGCGTCGATCGCAAGGATCGTTGTCGCCGGGGTCGTCGAGACGTCTCAAAGCGCCCCCTCGCTGACTGTACCGTGAGGATTGCTATTATTATGTCAAATGCAAGGGTTATTGTTGTTGCTGTTGTTGTTGTTGTTTTTGTTGTGGTTATTATTATTATTATTATTATAATGCCATCGGAGCAAAGCAGAAGTCAAGTCAACCACACGAGCCACACACAGTGAGATAGAATTATGCGGTGTATTGAAAACAGTCAAGACGTTGTGCGGAGGGTTTAATGTTAGGATGGTGTACAATAGAATAAGGCGCTAAGGGACAAATTGCCTTAACAATTACAACCACACCCTCGCTTTTCAGGTTTCGTTAAAAAGAGTTTTTTTTAAAAAACAAGTAGTCGGAGTTATCGATTTGTCTTAAATTAAAATAAAATTTAAAAAGTCACGCAACTACCTGCTAGGGCTGTGAAAAGTTGATACAGTGCAGGAAAGAAAATAAGACAAAAGTTTTGCAAAATGGCATTGCTGGCTGTTGAATTAGTTTGACGTCCAGGAGTATGAGAGCACATTTTACACGTGAGTGGTTTCATGAACTTCAGTTGTTGAATTTCAATAAGATATTACTAACACGAGTTTCTGAATAACAACGGCTTATTTTGCAAACTTATTCAAATATGTAATTTAGAGCAAGAACAAGTCTAATTAATAATCCCAGAAGAGGACCGTGGTTACATGTTTGATTCAAGTGATCAAAGCAGCAAACTCTTGTCTCTCCTGCTCACATCTAAATCAGAAATATTGTTGCTGAAGTAAAACTTTTCACCAAGCTTCCTTTATCCAAAAGTAACTGGATGTGCTGGATGTAAGAACTCTTACACAACAAGGTTTAAAAAATGTAGAATTTCAGACAGAGTTAAAGAGAAATAATATTTCAGGATACAGTATATAGTTTGGGACATAACATGTCAGGAGGGCATCAGGATGGTGGAAGACGAACTGGATGGACCTTGGACTTTTTTTGTCTCGCAATTCTTATGTTCTTAAGAAAGATAAAGTACTGTATGTGATAGAGAGGCAGAGTGAAAGATTGAACAAAGTTACAAACACTTTTTAAAAAGTGTGTTTATCTATAGACTACAGCTGTACCTTGAACCAAAACTAGTTGGAATAATGTAAATAAATTAAGCAGCCTACTTCATTGGTTTTAGTTAAGGATGGAAAATGAAACTTCTGAAGAATAGATTGGATGCAAATTCCCCCTTTTCCTCAGTAGTCGATGGGAGAACCTTATACTTAGTTTCACTGTAAGCACCTCGAGTAACAAAAATTGCTCGACAAGCAGCTTGGATCCACCAATGTGTTTAAGATGTTGACAACATTCAGCTTATCATTCAAGTCCCTAATCATAGAATTATACAGCACAGAAGGAGGCCATTCGGCCCATTGTATCTGTGCTCGCTCTTTGTAAAGAGCTATCCAATCAATCCCACTCCCCCGCTCTCTCCCCATTGCCCTGCAAACTTGTCCTCACAAATAATTATCTGCTTCTCTCTTAAAAGTTGTTAGCAGGCAATGCATTCAATATCCGAACAACTTGCTGCGCGTAAAAAAAGAAAAAATTCTCATCGCCTCCTCTGTTTCTTTTAACAGCTATTTTAAATTGGTGTCCATAATTTTTAAAAATTCCATTAAGCCTCCTCTTAACCTACTCTGGTCCAAGGAGAATAATCCTAGCTTCTCTAGCCTCTCCTGAAAACTGAAGTTATCCTATTACCTAATGTAATAGAATTTAAAACGTATGATTCAAAGTGATTATTGCACAGCTGTTTGCTCAGTACCTTCACGTGAAAACACAAACTCTGTTAGCGCTCATCTTAACAAACGATACTCAAAAAAATTGAAGTTTTGATGCATCTTATTATGTCAAGATCTTGTTCATTTCTGACGTCTCTCAGACAAGTAATCCTTTTCATACTCCTGGCACATGGCCATCAATGCAAGGAATCTTCACTTCAACCTATAGAGAAAAAAACACTAACTCAAGTAAAGATTTTTGTTTTTCTGTGAAGCAGTCCAACGTCTATAGACATTTAGATACATTATTAGGTATCAGATATAACTTATACAGAGAGTGTAAGAAATGTAGAGAACTATATTTTGTAGATCTAATAGTTTGCTGGTGTCCAGCCCCGCCCAGTCCTTCCAAATAATTAAACACAGTTCTGTAAAGATGACTGTCAGCCCGGCTCGGTTGGTAGTACTCTCGCCTCTGAGTCAATAGGTTTGTAGGGTCAACTTCCACGTTGGGATGTTAAGCTGTGATTTGTACAGGTGGATGTTAAAGCGCTATTCGGAAAGAGAAGTGAGTTTCTCCTGGTGTCCTGACCAACAATCCCCCAAATAAAATTAGTTATTCACTTCATGGCTGTTTGTGAGACATTGCTGTGTGCAAATTGGCTGCTGCATTTGCCTGCAAATGTACAGTAAAAATTCCGTAAAGCGCTTTGAGACAGCTCCACAGCATGATGAGTATTATTTATTATTACGAATATATAGTAACAGATTAGCTATTGATCTTATTTTACCTACCCAGACCTTCAAGATCATCCTCTTTGACTGCATCCTCAGTTATCTTATCAGCATCTAAATTTTCTAAACCCTTCAAAATTTTAAAGTCCCCGATCCTTTTCCTTCGTTAATCTTCTATTTTCAAGAGAGGAGTCATTTTTTCCTAATCCCTCTGTTTCCCCCCTAAAATTTGGACTTATTCTCGTAGACTTCCATTATTCTTTTTGGCTAAGGGAATATCTTTTGAAGTAGGGGAACAAGAACTGCAGTTACTGTCCCAGTTGTGGTCTTAACCAGGTTTATATAGAATATTAAAATCACATCTCTGAATAACACATGGTTTGCTGTAGAAGATGGGATCATGAGTGAAGAAATACTCGGCTCACGTGTAAACCAGGGTCCAGTTTCCTCACAAATTGAGGATTAATTCAACTTTTTATTGAAAAGCATTTCCATTTACAGACTGAAGATTTAAAACAGCACCAGTTGGTTAAATGCCTCAATGGCTGAATATTATATCAGGTGATTATATCCAGATTTTAGATTGATGCTACATTAGGTGTGTACAAGACTTGTAGTACATCTGTAGTGTAATAAAGTTTGCTTAATACAGAGTGGCACTGAATGCTGGAATACGTGCCTTGATCAAAATGCAGATATTTATACCGTAGTTTTATTCTATTGTGTTAAATACTGTTAACACAACGAATGCTGTCCTAGTGCCAATTCCTTTGACTTATTTCTTGATACAGTATGTGCTAACACGTTCAACTGGATTATTGTAATTGAGGATATGCATTAGAGACTAATGATTTATCCAAAACAAATCACCAGTTGAGACTGACCATTAAACATATTAGCACCGCAGAAGCTAATATTGAGCTACGATGAGTATGAGTATGAGTGTCGGTGTGGGTGTGGGTGATATGAGCCCTTCGGTTCTTTGCCCAACCGGCTATGCTTCATGTGTGAGCTAAAACAGTAAGGCATTCAACCATTGAGAGAAACACAGCTGATCCTTTTTTGTTTTCTCATCTAACATCCGCCGACTTGCACTTTCCACCAGGGATCATCGAGCAGTATCAGGAGTGAAAATCCTGGATCAGTTTTGCCGCATAAACCCAGGGATGCTAAGAGAAACTGTAGCAATCCAACTGAGATCAGGCAACTCTGCTCAGGAATCAAATTTGCAACGTTTTGATCTGTACATTTATCCAAATTGATATCTTGCAGTGTGCCAATCGTTAGTTGCATCTGAAATGAAAGGTTGGTTGTATAAAAGCCAAGATAAACTAAACAGGAATGTTGAGTAGCAGATGAGTGACTAATTTGCCTAACTTAAAGTAATCATGCCAATCGTAGACTGCACCGGAACAAGTGAGCAATGAAACTTTTTGATGCAAAAGTTACTTCACAGGCAAAAGAAATGCAGGTTAGAGGGATATGGAATCAGTTTGTATGACGGTTAACTGTTACTGAGGGTCATTGCTTCTGCATTTAGTAATAAATTCTACATTTGTGGTATCGACAATGTCTTCAGCGTGAGAGGTCAGATTCCCAGTACTTGCAGATTAGTTCTAAATTAAGGTTAACTGGGTACATTTTTAATTTGTCTTCCATTAAGTCTTAAAACACATCTTGAATACTAGTCAGTTAACTACTGATCTGCCTACCAAATACAGCAGTCAAAGTGTAACCAGGACAAATTAAATTTCAAATTTATCACCTCCCTTGAGATATGTACATCACATTTAATTTACTTTCGTGAAATGAGTGGCTGTGCTAGTCTGCATGACAGTCACTTGGTTTCTAATTAACCTCATTTTGTGAAATGCTTTGAGACATTCCTTCAAGGTATTAAATAAATAATAATAATAATAATTTTTGCACGTGATATAGTGCACAGAAGGGTGAAATGTCTCAAAGCGCTTGCTTCATAGGTAATTGTTGTCGTGTGTTTTGATTGTGTGATTTTAAGCGAATAGAGCAGACAATTTGCACAAACCGCTATGAAAATAAATGAACATTTTATCCGGAGACACCGGATGAAGCTTCTTTCTATGCAAATAGTGCCATGAGATCTTTAAAGCCCATATGAACAGGCATATGGGACCTTTGATAATGCAGCGCTCCTCAATACTGTACTACTGCACCTTCGTACAACGACAACAACTTGCATTTATTTAGCGCCCTTCAATGCGAGCTCAAAGTCAAGCTGTTTAACATCAAGACACGAAGACTGTTACTAAAAAAAAGTATTAGCTAATTATTTTAACTAATATTATTAAATGATAATTAAGATTATTTTAACTGCTGTGCGCAATTGGCTGCTGCATTTCGCCCACAAACATACAGTCAATTCACTTTACAGTATATTCTGTGATGCGCATTGAGATGACCAGAAGACGTGAAAAGCGCTATATCAAATGCGAGGATTATTATTATGAGTGTGATTTGAGAAGACAGCTGTTTGTCTGGTTGAGGTGTGATAGTGTGGTTTGGAATCGCACACAATTTTGTTTGCATGTAGCAAAGGTGGAATTTCACGTGGAGAAGTAATTGTATTTAACTCTTTATGCCAATTACAGAAGTGTTTAACTTGGTTATTTTTAACTGCAGATTTTTCTGTTACTGTGCAAAAGAATGATGACAAATAATATAACTGCATTAAAGACTAGCATATAAAAGTTGTGCCTATAATATTAACTTTCTAATTAGCCTACAACACCAGTGATCTTTTTCAAGTGTAACTTCTTCATGAACAAAGCTTAATATAAATTGTTCTCATTGAAAGTGTATGAAATCTGAACTAACGCTTTTGACTACAAAGTACGGTGCATGGTTGAGTTAAGAAAATAGGAACAGGAATCGGCCATTCAGCCCCTCGAGCCTATTCTGCCATTCTATAAACTCATGGCTGATCTGTAACTCAACAGCAACAACAACAACAAAATTACATTTGTGAAGCGCCTTTCACGTTGGGAGGATATCCCAAGGCACTGGACAGACAGAGTTAAGGACCCGAGCTGGGGTTCGGGTCAGTGGAGGGCAGGTGGGGGAAGCAGGGAGATCGAAAGCATGGTTGAAGAGGAGGGTCTTGAGATGGGTCTTGAAGGTAGCAAGGGAGGGGGCGAGGTGGAAGGACCCCAGGATGGAATTCCAGAGGGTGGGTGCAGAGTGGCAGAAGCCCCACCCGCCAATAGTTGGGCAAGCGAGACGCGGGACGAGAAGCAGGCTGGAGCCCACTGAGCAGAGGGAGCGAGCAGGATGGTAGAGGTTAGGCGGTCCCAGAGGTAGGCGTGTAGCAAGACCATGGAGGGCTTTGAAGGTGAGGACCAGGATCTTGAACTGTATCCTCTGTGTGATGTGAAGCTAGTGGAGTCGGGTGAGGATAATAATAATAATAATAATAATCCTTGCATTTGATATAGTGCTTTTCACGTCTTCCAGACGTCCCGAAGTGCTTCACAGAATATACTGTAAAGTGAATTGACTGTATATTTGTGGGTGAACGCGGCAGCCAATTGCGCACAGCAATGTCCCACAAACAGTCATGGATTGAAAATGACCAATTTATTATTGTTTTTTGTTGTTTTGGAGGGATTATTATTAGGCGTATGGAGTAAGGAAACTTGCCCAAGGTTTCGCCCTGCCTGGAATTGAACTCAGGTCTCTCGCTTGCAAAGCGAGTGCTCTAACCACTGAGCTACAGGACTCCATAACAGGGATGGGGGTGATAGGGTCATGGAGGCCTGGTGCGGGAGAGGACACGGGTTGCAGAGTTCCGGAATTTCTGCAGCCTATGGAGGGAAGAGTTGGGGAGGCCGACAAGCAGGGAGTTTGCATAGTCAAGCCTCGATGTAACGAAAGCATGTATGAGGGTTTCGGTGGCCTGCAGCATGAGACTGTGGTGGAGTCTTGTCAACTCCAATTAACAGATGATAGACCACAATAAACAGATGATAGACCACAAGATACAATGTTCAGATAAATATTTTAACTTCCCATTTCATAAAGGGATCTTAGATTTTTGTAGACTTTTTGGTAGATGCAATGTCTTGAAGCCGCAGTCAAATCTACTTATTTTCATTCTGATGCAAACTACTTCTTGCCACTGACTTGGTACCTGAAACAGTCATTACCAAGTTAATATTTTGGTACTAACAAAATCAGAATTATACTTCAGCCTAAATATGTATAGATTGACTTAGAAGCATTGTATATTGCCTTATTTGTGTTCAATTTTTGAATTTAAATTTTTCTAATGCCATATATTCTGACTTAATAGTATTAAACAAATTTGCATGACCTACGGATATTGTTTGTGGTTATTTTAAATCTGTGAAGATGACAGAAAGTAGTCTCCAGGTTAATCTTCAATTATTTTTGATGTATCTCAATACATGTGAGTATTGGACACACTGTTACTCAGATTATTGGCAAATCAGCTGTATTCTTGGTTCAAGTGCTTTGCGTTTCATAAATCTCTCTATGCCAAGAAACCAAATTGTTGTGGAACTTTAAACCATTTGCTGCTGCCAACTGTCATAAACAAAATGCTTCTGTATTGAAAGTGTAGTTTGTAGAATATCTGTTGCAAAATCGCTGCTTGGAAAGCCTTTGTGTATTATTTGAAAATGTCTTTAAGCATGCTCCCTCGTGACTGCTGTCCTTTTAAATGAATAAGGGAGCAATCTAGTTCAATTTTTTTTAAACATTCTTCCAATCCTGTAAACCGTGTACCTCTTACAGATGGCCTTCATTCACATTAGTTCAACCAGAACTACCGTAAATATCGATGTACCTCAACAAGCAATTTCTATTCGTTTATTGATTTTTGGACACTTTCTAAGGTTATACTATTTTATCTTAATGTGGAAATTTGAGGCTTTCAAAGGGGTAAACGAGTAAAGTACTCTGCATATCTTTAAACAAGTAGCTTCATTTTCACGTTCTCTGCGTTTTCTTTCATGTCATACCAAAGTAGTATAATGTGGCGGTAAAGCAGAGTAGAACATGAATGGATTTGAGGTCCTTGGATGAGTTGGTAATGCATGATTGTGCATGAAGGAGTTATTCTGGTACAGATACATTAATGTAGCCTTAAGGTGGCTGCTGTCAAGATTCAAATCATTGCTTGTTCAAGGTTTTAATGAATATGTCTTGCTTTTTATAATTACATGATTGAAAGCAGCAATATAGTTTGTGACAAAAGTCTCATTGTGTTTCCATTCCTGTTGACTTATTGTAAGTCATTCTAAGTTACTGTT